>NC_141315.1:9122500-9440000 GCF_037954325.1 Fistularia commersonii | reverse complement strand
GCCTGCGAGGGCGCTACATGTTAGCATGGCTGTTAGCACGTAGCCACCGTTTTGTGCACCTAGCGTGGCAACTTTTCCTTTTTTTCTTTGTCTTTTTATTTGTTTTCATGCACAACCGGTCCAACCGCCTCCAGGGGTAAAAATCAATCAATGAATAATTTGTGATTAAAAAATAAAAAAAAAAAGGAAACAATGCAGTTTGCGATAACCCTCGACATCCGACACCGCGCTGCATCCTGACGCAGCATGGTTGCCATAGCAACCGCAAATCAAATCCGGGGTCGGAGGCCCGCAGGCCGAAAACACGACAAGCCAACCCGGCGGGAGAAGTGAAGACGGCTTGGAGACGCTTAATCAAGTTGTTGTTAGCAATTTAAAAAAAGATGAGCGTCATTTTTCCCCCGCGGAGTTTCAAAGCACCTGAACGCATCACAGATGGAAATTAAAGAAAAAGGAAATGGATTAAAAAAAAAAGAATGATTGGAAAAAAGCGGTAGCTTCCTGCAAACACATGTCAGTGTCCCAGCAGAGAGTACAAAAAAAAAAAAGTTAAATATTAGATAACATAAAGTGAACCTTCTGCACAGACAGACATTGGTGTTTTCCCAGCAGGAAAAAAAAGAACATTTTAAGAAAAATCAAAATTAAAAAAATATATATATATTTTTGAAAAAAACTACAGCAGCTGTCCCAAGAGGAGAGAAAATAAAAATCTAAATAATAGAAATTAAATGAATTCATAAATAAAGCATAGCTTTCTGCGCAGGCCGACATTGAAGTATCATGGCAGGAAATTAAAAATGAAAATTTATATTAAACAAAAAGTAATTTGAAAAACAACAGCAGCTTTCTGTAAACATCCACCTCTGTATATTCCAGCTGGGAGCAAAATGAAATTAAAAATATACTTATAAAAATTAAAAAAATTATAACCTTTCTACACACAAAGATGTCAGATATCTAAAAAAAGATAAATGAATGAAAAAAAAAAAAGGAATATTTTCAGAAAACAAACACCCGCTTTCTCTAAACACACACACCGGACCGTCAAAAAAAAATAAAAATAAAATAAAAAAAATAAATCCCAGCTCTGCACAGATAGATGTGGTGTGTGAGCGTCCCAGCAGGAAGTAAAAAAAATGAAAAAAAAAAAAAAAATCCTTGAATTCTGCACGTAATAATCACCCCTTCATGATGACTCCGTGAGGACCGGCGGGTCGGGGGGGTCACCGTCCCCTCCATCGCCCCGAGTGACACAATCCCAATATCCTGTTTGTTTGCCCTGGTTGTTGGCTGGCAGGCGCCGCACACGCCAACATGGCCAAAATAGGACATGCACAATGCTAATAGCGTTTCTCTCTCTCTCTCTCTCTTTCTCTCTCCACCCCCCCCCCCATCCTCTTTATTTGCAGCGTTGTGTGTTTTATGAGCATGTGTGTTGCATCAGAACCCAACACACAAACACACACACTGTAAGATTCCTTACAGGAGCTTAAAAACTTTTATGACAGCAAAGAAAAAGAAGATGAAGGTGTGATGTGGAAGGAACCCTTAGAGGTGGGATTTTTTTTTTTTTTTTTTAATTTTGCAATCACTTCACTTTCCAAGCCTGATAAAGGTGCTGGGAGTGAAGGTGTGTGTGTGTGTGTGTGTGTTTTGGGGGGGGCTCACCTTCTGTGAGCCATGTCTCCTGCAGCTGGCTTAAATCCTGGAAGAGGTCTAAAGAAGAGGAGAGGGAGGGATATTTAATCAGTGCAAACCTCGAAAAAAGAAGAAAAAGAAGAAGAAGAAGAGGAAAAAGAGGAAGTGGAAGAAGGTTCTTACCTTCGGATTCCTGAGGGGGCAACTCCGTGTCCGTGTATTTCCTTTTGGCGGCCATCAACTGTCTGTTTAAGGGCCCATTTCCTTGTGACTTCTGCAAAAGCCATATCAACAGATGAGGAGCGGAAAAAGAAAAAAAATCGGGGGGTGCACGTACGGGTGCATGTGTCCCCCCCCAAAAAAAAACAACAACAACAACAAAAACAATGATGCAAAGCTGAGTGACGTGACCGTGATTTGACGGCCGCGGAGACCGGAAGTGGTGGTGAGGAGGGGTGGGGGTGGGTGGTGGTGGTGGGGGGAGTGACCATTTGGCGCAGAAAACAAACGCACACGCACAAAAAAAAAAAAAAAAAAAAAAAAGATTGCGTGCGTGTGTGTGTGTGTGTGTGTGTGTGTGTGTGGACAAAACAAACGAAAGTAAAGGAAGTGGAGGTTACGTACGTTTGCGAGGGTGTAAGGCACTTGCTGGTCCAAGTATCCGTCCATCTTACGGCGCGTCCGTCAGCCGTGTGCGCTCATCGGCGACCCACACGCAGCGCGGCGCGGCGGGGCGCAGGGTTGCGGGGCGAGCGGGGTGCGGGGCGGCCCGTGAATGGAGGCTGCGTGGAGGCTGCATGCATAATGAGCTCCATTCACAAAAAAAAAAAAAAAAAAAAAAAAGGGGGGGGAAGTTGATGGCAGCCCTCCCGCCTCCTTTACAACTCTCCTCTGCGCATGCGTGGGAGTACAGTTTTTTTGTTTTTTTTTTTTTTTTTTTGTTGCCACGAGTTTTTTTTTTTTTTTTGTTTTTTTTGAGTGGAAAGAAAAATGAAGTGTGTTTCTTTCCACGGAGTGCGGAAGTGGATGTTTGCTCTTTAAAACTACAAATGACGGCGTTCAAAGGTTTAAGGGGGGGAGGGTGGTGTAGTCGCGCGCGCCCCCCTCCCCCCCCCCCCCCACTTTCGACGGATTCGATTGGTGGACGCACTTCCGCTCTCGCGCGCGAGCTCGGGTTTCCGTGACTTTATCTCCCGGGGGGGTGGCTCGTGAATGGAAGCGCCGCCGTCCCACCTCTCGACCAATCACAAGCGCAAACGTCACACATAGCCACGCCTTCTTTCCAAACCCCGCCCCCCTTGATATATCCTTTTTCCTTTTTTTTTTTTAAGCTCCTCCTCTTCGCCCCGCCCCTTCTCGAGACGGAGGTGGGGGAACCAATCAGAGCGCGGCATACTGGCCCACTGGATTTTCCAGTTGTTTTTCATTCACAAAAAAAAAGAGAGAAAGAAGGAAAGAAAGAAAACACGGGGCGTGGAAGGAAGGAGGAGAGCCTCCATTCATAAAAACCTGCCCTGGCACGAACCTTCCCGACATGTTTTCTTCGTCTTCGTCTTGTTTTTTTTCCTCTTTTTTTCTCTTTGTTTTCCAGAAGAAACCAACAAAAAACAAAGAAGAAAAAAGAAAATAGAAAGAAGTTTCTGATGTAAATCAGTTTAGGACAGTGCATTCCTGTGGGTTGATTTATTTTATTGTTTCTTTTTTTTTTTCAAAACACACACACACACACACACACACACACACACACACACACACACACACATACATATACAGACTAATAAAAGCTGTGATCGCTCCGAGAACCAAAAAAAGGTTTATTTTTAACGGGTCGGGAGGAAAAAGGAAGCCAAAGCGACGTTCGAAGGTCCGTCCGACCCAAACTTCGCTTATTCATATTCCTAGAAGACGATTGGTCAGCGCCTCGTCTATCCAGGAAGTAGCTGTGCGTCACTTCCTGCTTCACCGTACGACCCCGAGGAGCGTACCTGCAGGAAGTCCAAAAGTGAAAGCAGTGAACTTCCTGTTGTGCTCAGGAAGTGTTTAACTCCGTTTCCTGGATACATTTGTCACTATTTGTGGTCTTGTTTGTGATGTAATGCCGCCTGAGGCCACGCACAGAGTAAACAATATATATAGAGATTTAAAAACAAACAGCATTTCCCTTCATTCGTCCATTATCTTTAAGATCCCGGCCGTCATTGGCCGCACATTACAAGCCATTACATAAAATACTCTTTTTGGACCAGTATTTCCTGTACAGGTGATGCTATTTCTGGTCGTGACGTCGCAGCGTCCGTTAGCCGCAAGGCTAACACGCTCGCTTCCCGTCCGGATGCACATTTCCGCTTCCCGATTGCAGTTCTGCTGTCTTACCGCTGGTCCGCCTTCCAGATTTCCACTGAAATGTCGCGGCTCCCTCCATCCCCCCCCCCCCCCCCATGTGATCTTACAATGGGGGTCCTGTTAAGGTGGCGTTGCGGCGGATAAAAGCATCCCATTTAGCTTCGGAGGTGAGCGCACGTGCAGGCGCAGGAAGAAGCGCCGACAGAAAGGGATCTTTATGGGCGGTTTATGAAAACGTGCATTTTACACGCGTGTCCACCTATGGGCCCCGCTCTCTTTTACTTTTTGTCGCATGAACCCCCTCCCCCCCGCCGCCGCCTCCGCCGCCGTCGGGTCATTCCCCCCGGATGCGACTCGGTTGCCGTGACGCCTGCTCGTGTAAAGCCATAGTCAGGAAATATCACCGCTGGCATCTGACGAGGGCCAGGGGCCGATCCAAGCGTGCCTCCTCGCCACCTGCGGCCCCCCCGAGCCCCCGCCCTCTGCCGACGCGCACACAGGCCCGCTTGTTCGCGGCGCCCGGACGCTCCTCGCCGCTCCCCTCCGAGGTCGGGCCGCCTGCCGGGCCCCGGGCCCCGGCGGAGATCAATCAGGTGAGCACAATGGCGGTTACAGGGCCGGGTTCGGACGGGACGCCCCCGAGGAGAGTTGGCCGCCATGCAGCTGCACCGGCCCCAAGGGGCTGCCAGGCATGGCACAAAGACAAACACACACACACACACACACTGGCATGAACACACACTTCGACACACAAGTACCCGTATCTGCAAACCTCGGCTTAAAACCTTGCTAGCCTGGATTTAGCTTTCGTATGCACGTCACATGGAGGCGTGCAAACATTCACCCAAAAATCCCTTCACCAATGATTGGCTTTTTTTTTAAAATAATATTTACATTTAATCAGATTAAAATTGATTATCTCATTTTTATTTTATTTAGGCATCATGCAGACGCGTGCAACTGTTCACCCTGTCGTTCACACGCCATCTAGAGACATGCAACTGTTCACCCTGTCATAAAACATATAAACATTCACCCTGTCATCCACACGTCATAAAACATATAAAAATTCACCCTCTCATTCACACGTCATAAAAACATATAATATTCACCCTCTCATCCATGCATCATAGTCATGTATGCATTCACATGTCATATAGAGACATGCAACCATTCACTCTCTCATTCAATAACATGCAGCCATTCATCCACTCATGCATATTTTCATTTTATTATTTTCATATTTACATAAATTTTCCCTCTCATTCCCATGTTATGCAGCCGTTCACCCTGTCATTCATGCATCATAAAGCGTCATGCAAATATTCACCCTGTCATCAATATTTCATATAAAACATACAACTATTCACCCTGTCATTCACATATCAATTAGTGTCATGCAAATATTCACCCTGTCATTCATGCATCATACTGAAACATGCATCCATTCACCCTGTTATTAATATTTCATTAAAAAAACATAGAACTATTCACCCTGTCATTCACACATTATTTAGCGTCACACAAATATTCACCCTGTCATTAATATTTCATATAAAAACATACTATTCACCCTGTCATACATCCATCGTACCGAAACATGCTACTATTCACCCTGTCATTCACGCGTCCCCAATGAACCTCCTTGGGAATAGAACCCCAAACCTTCTTGCATCCGTTCATTTATTCATCCGTTCATATTTGGAGGCAGAAAAACCTCCCATGTTGAGTCTGCTGATGCTGCTGGATGGATCTGCCCGGGGGGTGGAGGAGGGGGGGGGTCCGACCCGCCGGGCATGGCCCGTCTCCACCCAATCACAAGCGGTATCCGGGGGGTCCCGGCGGCCCATAAAGGCGGCCATTATGGGAGCGGCATAAAGCCGCTCTCAGTTTCGGTCCGTCGGACAATCGCGACGGAGTTATTTTAGCCCGCTCCCGTTCACGCCTCCGCCCAGATCCGGTATTGTGCGGTTCCAACAAGGACGCCTTGTCCCCCCCCCAGCTCTCTGATGTCAACAATGACCCCGACGGCGGTTTGTCGTGATGCCTTCAACAACGAGGTAGAGTCCCACAACCCAGCGTGTAAAGATGGCGGCGTTAGCATACGCACGTCCGGCTAACGTTAGCCGTTAGCTTGGTAGTAGAGGAGGTTGGCGTCTGCAGCCCGGAGGTCTCGAACCCTCAACGCTTGTCCAGCTTCTTGCTTCGCTCCGGATGGGCACGTCCTGCGGAGTCGTCCTCTCTCCTGATTGGTCGGAACAACCGTGAACCCCTGCAGAGGAACGACTGGAGGACGGAAGCGCCTCCATCGGCGGTTATTACAGCTTCACACACGGGGGCATCACGAGCGCTCATTTCTACCCCCCTCTTTTGCCCCTTTGCCCCCCCAAACAACCTCTAAAAACCGCAGATCCATCAGGCTGCAGAGATGTTTCCACAAATCCTGGTCAAACATCAGAAAACAACAACTTAACATCAAGTTAAAATAAGTGCCTGACACTTGACCCCCCCCCCCCCCCCCCCCCCCACACACACACACACACACACACACTCACACACACACAGAGGCTCTCGGTCATTTCCTGTCATGCCTGTTTTTAATTTTAGAACCGAGCGCAGCAAGGCATTGTGGGTAAAAGCCCCGAGCGAGACTTAAGTCATTACAGACTCGGAGGGGAAAAAAAAAGACTGAACAACAATCGGAGCCGAGAGACGGGAAGAGGCGAGGAAGGCGAGGAGGCCGAGACCAGCGAGGACCAGCGAGGACCAGCGAGGACCAGCGAGGACCAGCGAGGACCACCGAGGACCACCGAGGACCAGCGAGGACCACATGCAAATGATCCGGGAGTGACGGGAAGTCCGTTATTCCCGCCGATATCATGGTAGCCGACGCCGGGTTGCCTGGCAACGGAAAAAACAAAACAAAACAAAACAAAACACGAATGTGTTCACAACAATAAACAATCCATACAGGATATATTGGATGATACCTTTACAGGAATTAGTGACAGTGATTAATTCATAATTATAAATAACATTTTTAAATTATTTTTTAATTGTCTCTATTTATATTTATATTTATATTTATATTTATATTTATATTTATATTTATATTTATATTTATATTTATATTTATATTTATATTTATTGATGCTGTGACAAAAGAAATTGCCCTATGGGATTAATAAAGTAAATCTTGTCTTAAATGCAGGCATAAAAATAGAGTGCACAAATAGTTTTGTGAATTTATAATTAATGCAAATAATAAATAAATAAATGCAGAAACAAATGCAAAAGTAGAATACTAAATACAGAAATAAATCTGCGGATAAATGTGTGAAATATTGCACAAAAAGATGAGTAAAACACAAATTGTAAGACACTTTATAGCCTTGACTTGTTACTTTGACACTTAATAGTTTTATTGGTTATTTCTTAATCTCCCCCTTTTTTATACTGTTTATATAATTTCCTACTATTATTTATAATTGTTATGTTTTACTTGAAACTCTGGCAAAACAATTTCCTTCGGGATAAATAAAGTTGTTCTTATTCTTATTCTTATTCTTATTCTTATTCTTATTCTTATTCTTATTCTTATTCTTATTCTTATTCTTATTCTTATTCTTATTCTTATTCTTATTCTTATTCTTATTCTTATTCTTGAATGAAAAGGCTCAAATAAATTGATTGATTAACAATTAAATACACACAAAAAGCAAATAATGATTGAATAACCACAGGAATAAAAAAAAAAAAAAAAAAAAAAAAAAAAGAAATGATTAAATTAAAGCACAAATAAACACATAAAAAAGAGGAAATACATAAAAAAGAAAATGGGTTAATAACCGGGCAAAAAAAAAGAAATAAAGTAAATAAATCAGATAAACAAATAAAATAAATAACCAAAAACGGTGTCGGGGTTCGACAGGTAGAGCGGCGCGGACGCCGTCCTCGCCACCAGCCGATGAGGTCAGCGCCGCTGGAAAGGGCTGAGATCATTTTTCCGTCGACGGCAGCGGGGGCCGCTGTAAGGGACACCTCTGCAGGCGGGGGGGGGGGGGAGGAGGAACCGGCGGCTGGTCGCTTCGACTCCTCGTGCTAAGCTAGGATAACGGCCTCCGCCGCGATGGCGTTTTCGGGGCCGAACCAATCAAAAACGGGTGACTTTCCGCTTGCAGTTGCACGTTTCGGCCACCGGGGCGACTTGCATCTGCAGCCAGGTGTGTCCGGTCGGACGGGTAGCGAGTTTGAGGAAACATCACACACACACACACACACACACACACACACACAAGTGCACGCGCAGCTCGTGCCTGCGTTACATCATACAGTCCACGGGCACACTTAGTCATCCTCATGTGACATAACCTCATTTCTGGATCTCTGTAGACAATAACAATATCACACACACACACACACACACACACACACACACACATGCGCTCTCTCCAGCCCATCTCAGCATGACATCAGCTCGTCCTGGGTTACTCGGCCTCCTGAGTGTCCTGATGGAAGCGATAAGGCAGGAAAGTCACTGATTAGCCGAGAATCTCATTACACAGCGAGCAACGGATCCTCCGTTCTGCCTCCTCCTCGCCGGCCGGATGAGCGGCCCGCGTTTTTTTTTTTTTTCTTGTCTTTTAAATAAAGCAATTATTTCCATGTATGTGATGTCACGGGAGGGGGCGGGGCTTAACGCGGCGAACCCGTCGATGAAGTTGTTATTATTTTTTATGGTAATGATTTGAATGCGGTGCGACGGATGGATGAATTTGAATTTCTGGATGTTTCCTCGGCGCGGTGACGGGACGCAGACGGATCTACTGGAAAGAGGAAGTCTGGCGAGGGATCGGGTGTCGCGGCCAGACGAGACGTGATCGATATGTTTCCAAGCCCTGCTGACAGTAAATCCCCTTTATTTCATGCTACATATTGAAATAATAGAATATCTCCCAAGATGGCAGACAGATAAGAGCAAAAGTGTGTGTGTGGGGAGGTGGGGGGGGGGGGGGGGGTGTCACCGTCCCCCCCCCCACCTCCCCACACACACACACACACACACACACACACACACACCTCATGTTGACTCGGCCTTTTCTTTTTTTACAACGCTTCCTATTATAACGGCGAGGCAGCCATTGTGTCCGCTACAAGGAAAGCACACGCACGTTTTGGGGGGGCGGGGGCCCCCCCGCGACCCCCCGCGACCCCCCACGACCCCCCGCGACCCCCTTAAAACTCAATCAGGCCTTTGCCGGGCTCCGCTGACCCAGAAAATGGGTTTCCACCGTCGGAGGAAATGATACCCAGTAATCACCTAACTGGCAACACTGGGCATGGAATGCAGCAGGAGCTCACACACACACACACACACACACACATGCATTCACACGCATGCACGTGCACGCTCGCATGCATAAAGGATACACACACACTGAGTTAAGCTGGAGCCCCAACCCCCTCGAGGGTGTGTAATAACATTGTAATTACATTGTAATAGTCCCTGCACACACACACACCCCTCGTGACCCCCCCCCCCCCCCACACACACACACACACACACACACATGGCGAGGAGGTGGGTTGAGGAGAACCGGGGTGACCGAGAAGAACGTTAGAACCTGTTTGGAGGTTCTGCGGAGCTGCAAGGGAGGCTGCGCTGCCCCCTGGTGGTCGGGGGTGGGAACTACACCTGGAATGTGGGTCAAAGGTCATCGGATCGATACGCGTCCAACCGGTTAACGGCGGCGGACCAGAATGCGACGCCCAGGCACGAAAGGAACGCGCTAGCGAGCAGTTTGAAGCCCTCCGCCGGGCCTTCGACCCGAACAGGAAGTGGATAAAGCGCCCACGCAGGGTCATGTGACCTTCCAGTTTTACAGCGGCGTCGGGAAAGAGCCTCGGACGGTCGGACAGGAGGAAAAAAAAAACGACCCGCAGAATCAATGATTATTCCCTGTTTTTCCCCACATTAATGCAAATTGGGCTAATTTCATTTGGGGGGGGGGTAATCGAATCCAATTGGCAGGAAATCGAATTATTCTTCCCGAGTTGTTTTTCTGAACCTGGGAAAGAAAAAGAAAAAAAAGGGATCAAATCCAGTTCAGAAAGTTGCTGCTTATTATCGCTATTACCATGTTATTACCATGTTATTACTATGTTATTACATGGTAGAGCATAAAACCTCTTGATATTAAATGTCAAAAAAGTTGTTTTTTTTTTTTTTCTTTGGAAAAAAAAAGATTATTAAAAATCTTATTTAAATTTTTTTCCATCCATCTTCTGCTGTTTATCCGAAGTCGGGTCACGGGGAGCGGAGAGGCCCAGACAGATACATGAATATATATAAATTTATAGAAAAATATTAACTGAAAGTGGGAAATTCACAAGGGAAACAAGATTGAACAGATTAAAAATAAAATTTGACGAAAATTCAGTCACATTCAATCACTTTTTTTCTTTTTTTTTTTTTTACTGTTAATACAATTTCCCACTATTTATTATTGTTATTTTTTTATTGCTATATTTTACTTGAAACTCTGGCACAACAATTTCCTTCGGAATAAATAAAGTTGTTCTTATTCTTATTCTTATTCTTAAAAAATGTATAATTGGAAAAAAAAAAGAAAATATAACGTGAAAAAGCTGTGGAGGAGACTTGTTACCGTGGCAACCGTAGAGTTTAAGCCTCCGTTTCCATGTCGGAGTCCATGACCAGGATGGCGCCCTCCGGTGGACACCCGGGGGGACAGGAGGTCAGACATGTTTGGGGTCAAAGGTCAGACCACTTTCTCAAATCCAAAACCCTAATCCCTAGGATTATAGCGCTCGGGACGGAGTGTGTGTGGGGAAGGCGGCCACTAGGGGGCGCCAAACCCTTAGCCTAAGAGGACGCCCCACTCACACACAGACACACACACACACACACAGAGGATGTTCAATAAAATAAACACAAATACTTCTATCATTAAATTCACATTTAAGCTGCTTCTCAACAATATCCAAGCAGATGTTGAACATAAGTTTCTCTATTTCATTTAGTGATACAAAAGTGTCATTGTTTACCCTATTCATGTCATCTAGATATTTGAAAAGACTTTTTGTGAAAGATTTTAAAGACTTTTTTTCCTAAATCAATCAATCAATCAATCAATCAATCAATCAATCAATCAATCAATCAATCAAATCATCAGCAGATCATATTTCTGCATCAGAATGCAGCAACTCATCTAACATCCAAATACACCCATGTACTTCTACTCCATATTACTACTATACATGAATTCAAGTTTTTGTGTCCATGGCGGTGCAGGACATGTATGCTCGCTGTGAGACAGTGGTGCGGTGTGCTGTAGGTGTATGAGAGAAGTTCAAGGTGGAGGTGGAACTCCATCAGGGATCAGCTCTGAGGCACTTCCTGTTTGCCGTGGTGATGGACAAGCTGACAGATGAGGTTAGACAGGGATCTCCATGACCCATGATGTTTGCAGATGACATTGTGATCTGTAGTGAGAGCAGAGAACAGGTGGAGGAACATCTAGAGAGGTGGAGGTATGCTCTGGAAAGGAGAGGAATGAAAGTTAGTTGCAGCAAGACAGAATATAAGTGTGTGAATGAGAGGAACCCGGTTGGAACGGTGAGGCTACAAGGCGTGGAGATCAAGAAGGTGGAGGATCTCATGTTTGTAGGGTTGACTGCAATGGAGAGTGTGGAGAAGAGGTGGAAAACTGGTTCCAGTAGGTTGGAAGGAGGGGAGAAAAGTGTCAGAGTACGAAGAGATAGAAGAACATCAGCCAGAAGGAAAGGAAAGGTGGAGGAGACAATGGTAAGATGGTCTACAAGCACTGACAATGACCAAAAGACAGGAGGCAGAGCTGAAGGTCGCAGAGATGAAGATGTTGAGGTTCTCTTTGGGAGCGACCAGGATGGAGAGGATCAGGAATGAGTCCATCAGAGGGACGACACATGTTGGACGTTTTGGAGAGAAGGTCTGAGAAGGTTGGGTCATGGACAGAGGAGGGAGAGTGAATATATTGGTAGACGGAAGCAGGAATCAGAAGTCGAGAGGAAGACCTAGAGAAGATTTATGGACGTAGTGAGAGAAGATATGAAGTTAGCTGGAGTGCTAGAGGAGGATCCAGAGAATAGGGTTAGATGGAGAAGGTGGATCGGCTGTGGAGACCCCTGAAGGGAGAAGCCCAAAGAAGAAGAAGAAGAAGAAGAAGAGTCCATGGCGATACCTAATAACTGATAAGCTGCAAAATGCAATGTTTCTCATCCAGACCACCGTTATTAGAACTTTACAACAAGGTAATCAGTCTTTTGTACGAATTGTCCAGCAGGGGCGGCGTCAACGTGACGTCCTCAAATGAGGACGCATCAAAAACACACTGTTCACTTCCTGTTTTGCTTTCAAATTCAAATCCAGATGGCGGAACGTGGATATTTCAGACTTCACGCCATGTCGACATAAAAAGTCTCTGAAGTTCCCAGATTAAAGAAATAAAAGGCGCATGTGATGCTTTTAAGTGACTCTTCAAAAGAGAGATCAAAGGGGGACCCTGTTTATTTCTTACTGATGAAAGTAACTTCCCGATTTCAACCACCAAGTGGCGGGAGAGTCCCAGATTGCCGTCGGCGCCGCGAGTTCGCGTACGGTTTCCTGCCGTATGAGGTCGCGGCCCCTCGCCGGGGGTCGCCGCGCTCCCATTGGCCGCCTCGGCTCGACCCCGCCGTTTGACCCCCCAAAACGGACGCCGTCCCAGACTATCTGGTCTATGATGTCACTTTTCCGAGACCGTCAGGGCCAATTAGGGCGCCGAATGAGCACACACACAATTAAGACTTAAATAAACACCGTAATCCGATCCTTCGAAAAGGGTTTAGAAAAGAGCGCTGGAATAAACCTCGCCGTTATTGCGTTTGTCAGTTCTCCCCCTCTGATTGGTCGATCCTCCCCCCCCCCCGACCTTCTCGATGAAATACGGCGCGGGAGACGGCGAAAAAAAAATATACAGAGTAAGAGAGGCAGGTAATAATGGCGCTCTTTCGTGTGTGTGTGTGTGTGTGTGTTCTTCAAGGTCTGCGGGTGTAAAATAACACAGACCTGCCCCCCCCAACACACTCTTTCCAAGTTTCGCCGGCACGGCAGAATCTGAGAAACCTTCTCCGGACAGGGGTTTTCCTTCTCTTTTTCCGCGTGGACGTTCCAGAAGGTTCCTCCAGAAGCTCCAGATAAAACTTCCAGAATCTAATCCAACTCTTCTGTCCATCAGGATTATTTTAAGGGTTGTTAATTGTGTATTTGTAATTTTATGCGGCGCTTTTACAAGCGGTGTAATGGATTGGAAGTTGTGGGTGATAAAGCTTTGGAAAAAAAAAAAAATCAAATGAAAATAAATAGAAAAAAAATGTTTTTTTTTTAGAAAAACAGAAAAAAAAAATTTGAAAATGTTTAAATTTTGAATTTTAAAAATAAATAAAAACCGCGTCCTAGTTATGATAATATGGACACGAAATAAATAAAGGATTTAAATATTTACTATACTATTAAATTAATAGTTAGTTAAAGTTAGGTTTAAAAATGAGATTCGTTGTTGATATTTATTTTTTTTTAAATCTTATTTTAAATAAGTGTGTGTGCGGGGGGGTTGTGTGTCCAGAAAATCTCAATATCTTAACATTCTTTTTTTTTTCGCTTCACAATTCCATGAAAAAAAAAAAAAAAAAAAAGATGGTCTGTATACGCAGTGGGGGGGGGGGGTGCAGAACACAGGGATCCAAACACACACACACACACACACACACACACACACTGAATAAAAACTCCCACCTGCTCCCACGTCATTAATACTTAGCGATAACCACCAACTTACATACAAACAAAACATACACACACATCTTTTCCTGCAGGAATGCAGATTTACAAGCGTGCACAGCCTGCAGATGTGGAACCGACGGACAAGTGTGATCCCTGGTGTGCAGGTCCGACCCCCCCACCCCCCCTTTTCTTCCGCTTCGACCCCCCCGACCCCCCCGACCCGGTCGGTGGCAGTAGCGGCAGCATCCCCGCCGGGCCGGGCCTGTTTATCTCCTCCGAAGCGGCCGTGATTAATGAGACCCCGAACACATCCTCTCCTTCCCCCGGACCCGGGGAGCCCCCACAGCTGAGTAAACACCCCCCCGTCACCAGCAGGAGGTGGGCTGGCACCCCCCCCCCCCCCCCACACACACACACACACACACTCCGCAGGTAGCGACCCGAGAGTGGAAAAAAAAAAAAAGCCGTGCGAAAACATCCTCGCTCTCGAAAATCTCCCGAAAAGCACCTCAACGCACAGATTTACTACTTTTTCGCATGTCCTTAAAGTATCTTCCACCCTGTGGAGATGTGACGTCACCACACACACACACACACACACACACACACACACACTCCTGACGTGTGTGTGTAACCCCGTCTGACGAATGGTGATTTCACTACGGTCCAATCATAAATATGTTTCCAGGCGGCTCAGACAAAAGGATTTTTTGTAATTACATGTAATAAGCGCCGGCCATAAATAACCGGCGCGGCTGCTTGAAAAAAAAAAAAAAAAAAAAAAATCTATAAATCTCGTAAAATTCTCAGAGGTTTTATAAAAACCATATGAATTCTTGGGGGATGAAAACCGTCTGCCGGGTTTTTTTGCCCGCGTATCCGTCGTGAGTAATGGCGGAGACTCGGCTCTGGCAGGCGGTGTTGATGCCGGCGCCCTGACGGGACGGCCAATCAGAGCGGACACCTGCACGGCGGCGGGAGGATTGTGGGCGGAGAGCGGAGGCGTCGCCGATGCCGTCTGCAAGGATAGCTAGGATTTGCCTTGGTTGCCAAACGCAGCGCTAACAGATCCCACGCAACCAACAGCAGGCTAACATCACCATGCTAACCAACGCCAAGCAACCGACAACATAGTAATCAAGACCATGCTAACCAACGCCATGCATATGGACAGCACACTTATTGACAGCATGCTAACCAGCGCCATGCTTAGCCACACTATTCAATTGACGCTATGCAGCCCACGCAATGCTACCTGACCCATGCTAACTGATGCTATGAAGCCAACGCAATACTATCGGACCCATGCTAACTGACACTATGCAACCCATGCAATGCTACCTGACCCATGCTAACTGACGCTATGCAGCCCACGCAACGCTACCAGACCCATGCTAACTGACACTATGCAACCCATGCGATGCTACCTGACCCATGCTAACTGACGCTATGCAACCCACGCAATGCTACCTGACCCATGCTAACTGACACTAAGGAACCCACGCAATGCTACCCGACCCATGCTAATCCAAGGTGTGCACCTGGCACAATGCCAACAAACAGCATGAAACTCACACCATGCTAACCAATGCCGCGACCACATTCTGTTTGTGTAAGGGTCAAAGGTCATGCTCTGGACCCCAAACAGCCGGTATCATCATCTACACCATTTGTCCACGTTTGTCTCGGAAAGTGCGCGACACGACGCCTCCAAATAACGGCTTTGCGGCTTCCGGCGGCGTTTTTAAAACCGACACAAGAAGATACAACCTGCAGCCGACGGGATGAAACATCCAGATCCAGTGAATCCCATTCAGAAACGCTTCCATCCATTGGCTCGCAGCTGCCAGGTGAAGACCAAGGAGGCTGCTGATTGGCTGGAAATTGAAAACAGGTAAAACCAATGCAAAGAATAGTGCGAAAACAGTTTCAGAAGCAGGAAGTTCTGGGATGGACTCAAACGATAGAGGAGCGTCTGACGCCAGGTGAGGGGAACGTTTTGGTTTTAACCCGACACGAGACCAAAGGTGGTTTTATCCGAGCGTGAAAATAAAAAACATCGACACTAACGTCTGATGGCCCCCCAGATGACCAAAGTAACAATATCACAACAATATCACAACAATAGCACTTTCAACTTGCAAGAGACATATTTTATTGCCTGTTTATATATTGTATAGTTATTTTATTGCCTATCTGTATATTTTATATCTATTATCTATTTTATACAGTTTTATATTTGTATTGTGCAGGACTACAGATGGAAATTAGCTATGAGCTACAATCTGGTACAAACATTTGTGCATAATGTATTTGTACACTGTCCTAACAAGCAAACAAACAAACAAACAAACAAACAAACAAACGCTAGCGAGAGCTAATCCCCTCAGGTTGACCGTCATTCCTGCGAGGCTGTGTGGCGCTGACGAGATCCCGGACGATATTTAGCCGTTTTTATTTATTTTTTTCCCTCACATTTAAATCTCAATGTGCCTTAACATGCTCACACACACACACACACATGCGCACACACATCCAGAGTAAGTGAGTGGCAAACTCTTTTCATGTGTGCTGGAAAGATGGACGCCTGAGCGGCTGACGGGCCGGTCGGGGGTCGGGTGGGGGTCCCCGTGTCTCCAAGCCGGGGCCCCCGGGGGCCGAGGGTGGAGGTGCAGGGTGAAGGATGGGGAGCCGGGCAGACGTGCAGCCATTAAGGACCTGGGGGGCCGCGGGGAGACATGATGGACGCCGGCGTTGACGGAGAAAGACCGACGTCCGGATCTGCTTCAGATACGTAGCGCCGTCTGAAAGGCCTGCACTCTTATCTCCATCAACACACACACACACACACACACACACACACACGCGTGCACGAACCTGGGAACCGAGGCAGCCTCTCCGTTCAGGCAAAAACGTGCAGGCGAAGAAATGGCAGAAGCCCTGCCTGGAGGCGGAGCCTGTTACCCACGGAAACAAGAGATCCATAGCAACCGATCGGGATGAAAGAAGAACCCCGATCGGTTTTGTGCTTCTGATTGGAAAGAGGGCGGGGTTTCGTGACGTAAATATTGGGAGGGGTCAAAGGTCAGGCCGACTTTGCTGCCAAAACCGCCAATGGGTGTGTCAGCAAAAACGTCCGTGCTTCTGATGTTGTGGCATTGCTAACGTTAGCCTCGTGCCAAGAGTGACTTGATGGACGCGGCGAGCTAACATCCATAGCTGAGCTAGCTGCTGCTGTTGTTAGCTTTGCGACATCGGCATTAGAGATGTGGGGTGATGCTATTGCAGCTAATAACCCATTCATAAGACAGGATAGCTGCTAGCTTTAGCAATGGTATTCATGCAGTGTGTGCGCTTGTGTGTGTGTGTGTGTATGTGTGTGTGTGTTACCATGTGTGCATGAGCATTAGCATGTGTGTTTTTTAGCATGTGTGTGCGTGTTAGTGTGTGTGTGTTAGCATGTACGCGTGTGTTACCATGTACGTGTGTGTGTCAGTGTGTGTGAACATGTGTGTTAGCATGTGTGTGAAAGTGTATGTGAAAATGTGTGTTAGCATGTGTGTGTATGTGTGTTATATCTCGTGTCTGTGTGTTGACATGTGTGCGTGTATGTGTATTAGCATGAGCGCGAGTGTATGCATGTGTGTGTATGTGTTAGCATGTGGGTGACTGTCTATGTGTTAGCATGTGTGTGTGTGTGTGTGTGTGTGTGTGTGTGTTACCATGTGTGCATGTGCGTTAGCATGTGTGTTTGTCAGCATGTGTGTGTGTGTGTGTGTGTGTGTGTGTGTGTTAGCATGTGTGTGCATGTTAGTGTGTGTGTGTTAGCATGTGCGCGTGTGTTACTATGTACGTGTGTGTGTGTGTGTGTGTGTGTCAGTGTGTGTGAAAATGTGTGTTAGCATGTGTGTGTGTGTATGTGTGTTATATCTTGTGTCTGTGTGTTGACATGTGTGCGTGTATGTGTATTAGCATGAGCGCGAGTGTATGCATGTGTGTGCATGTGTGTTAGGATGTTTGTGTGTGTGTGTTAGCATGTCTGCATATGTGTGTCTGTTAGCATGTGTGTGTGTGTGTGTGTGTGTGTGTGTAGTGTGTAGTGTGTGTATGTGTGTGTGTGTGTGTGTGTGTGTGTGTATGTTGGCATGTGTGCGTGTGTATGTTAGCATGTGTGTGTGTTTGTCAGCATGTGTGTGTGTGTGTTAGCATGTGTGCTTTGTTAGCGTGTGTGTGTGGGTGTTTGTGTGTGTGTGAATGTGTGTGTGTGTCTGTGTGTGTGTGTGTGTGTTGTTAGCGTGTATGTGTTGGCATGTGTGCGTGTGTATGTTAGCATGTGTGTGTGTGTTAGCATGCTTGTGCATGTTAGCGTGCGTGTGTGTGTGTGTGCATGTGTCTATGTGTGTGTGTGTGTGCGTGTGTGTATGTGTGTGTATGTGTGCGTGTGTGTGTGTGTGTGTGTGTGTGTGTGTGTGTGTGTGTACAGACGGCTGCCAATCCCTGTATTGTTTGGATGCAGCGTCTCCAGGTTCAATGACCGCAGCCTGTCTGTCCATCTGAGCTCCTCCTCCTCCTCCAGCCCTCGGGACTCCTTGGAAAAAACCCTCAGTGACGCTCTTCCTCCATCGCTCCCTCTTTCTCTCCGTCTCTCCGTCGCTCCGTCTCTCCGTGGCTCCGCCCGGCGGCGCTGGAGCGGAGGTGCCGCCTCTGTCGGGCTGGAATCCCTCGCTTCCTGTCAAACGTCCAGAGCTGCTTTTTCCTGTCAGAATTCCACCGCCATTAAACTTTCCTGGCAGACGCTCAGAAAACAACTCAGAGGAGAGGAGGACGGGAGCGTGTGTGTGTGTGTGTGTGTGTGTGTGTGTGTGTGTGTGTGAGGAAGGGTGGAGGTGGGAGGAGGGGGAAACACTCCACACCTCCTTCATCTGGCCTCTGGACGTCCTGGATCCTCACTCCTGCTGGATGACCTTGAGCGTCGACCTTCAGCAGGGTTCTCCACCTCTTCCACCTTCTCCTCCCAAACCTTCTCCTCCTCCTTCTTCTCCTCCGGCTGTGCTACCGTGCCGCAGAGGCTCCGGCTTCCTCGCGCTCGGATGAAAATTTCACGGAGCTCAAGCGACTTCACGGCCGCTCGCAGCTGCTCGGGGGAACGTGGAGAGAAGGTCCACCTCCTCCTGCACCTCCACGCTGGGAGAACATCCCATAATGCGCGCCGTCGCCAGCTTCCGCGCCCGCCGGGGCCGGGGGTCCGACCGGGTCTCCGTCCAGGACCGGGTTCCCGCTCCGGAACCAGGTCTTTCCCCAGGACCGGGTCCAGGACCGGCTGGAGAAGCGAGGATCGCTGACCTTCTCGTCACCTTCCTTGAGCTCTACCTTCCTCAGTCTTGTAAAACCTAGGCAGACGGTTGAAGACTGTGCACGTGCACGTGTATACGTGTGTGTGTGTGTGTGTGACGGACAAAGACGGAGACTCACACACACCCACACACAGCGGGCGAAATGAGAACAATCTGGTTGCAGTGGAGAAACCTGGGAAGAAGAGAGGGACGGAGTGGAGGAGGGCAAAGGGGAAGCAAAGGGGAAGCAAAGGGGAAGCAAAGGAGGGCAAAGGGGGGGTAATGGGGAAGGAAAGGGGGAGCAAATGGGAATAAAAGGGGGGCAAAGGGGGAAGGAAAGGGTGAGCAAAGAGGGGCAAAGGGGAAGGAAAGGAGGGCAAAGGAGGAGTAAAGGAAGGCAAAGGGGGTGAAAAGGGGAATAAAAGGGGGGGGAAAGGGGGGCAAGGGGAAGGAAAGTGGAAGCAAGGGATGAGTAAAGGGGAGCAAAGGGTGGCAATAAGGGGAAGGATAGGGGAAGCAAAGCGGAATAAAAGGGGGAGCAAACGGGGAAGGAAAGGGTGAGCAAGGGAGGGGCAAAGGGGGAACAAAGGGGAATAAAGGGGGGAGCGGGGGGAAGAAAAGGAGGGCAAAGGAGGAGTAAAGGAAGGCAAAGGGGAAAGAAAGGAAAGCAAAGGGGAATCAAAGGGGAAGCAAAGGAGGGCAAAGGGGAATAAAAGGGGGGTAATGGGGAAGGAAAGGGGGAGCAAAGGGGAATAAAAGGGCAAGCAGAGGGGAAGGAAAAGGGAAGCAAAGGGGAATAAAAGGGGGAGCAAAGTGGGAGTAAAGGGGTAGCAAAGGGGAATAAAAGGACGAGCAAAAGGGGAAGGAAAGGAGGAGCAAATGGCGGCGAAGGGGAAGCAAAGGAGGGCAAATGGGGAGTAAAGGGGAATAAAAGGGGGAGCAAAGTGGGAGTAAAGGGGGAACAAAGAGGGAAACAAGGGGAAGCAAAGGGGAAGCAAAGGGGAAGCAAAGGGTGAGCATGGGATGGGAGTTGAAGCCGCAGGCTGTCGAGGGGGAAGCCGGAGGGTGTTTGGACCGCTGGGATGGATCTGGCAGGACTTCCCCCGCAGCCTCTCGTCACGTCATCTTCTCGCTCTCCCGTCCTCGGCCGGGACCCCAACTTTTTTTTTTTTTTATTTCCCCGAGGACACCCCGGCTACCTCCTGCGGTAACCGTGGCGACGGCGGCAGGAAGTGTCCGGGTTCAGACGGGGGGATTAATGGCGAGCCGACGCGGGGAAAGCGATCCGTCTGATCCGACGGCGGGCCTTTGAACACGAGCCGGGGTCGGGGGGGCGGCGGAGGACGCCAGTAACATGGAGAAATTATTTAAAAAAAACTGTTATTTATTTAAAGGGATGGAAGTTATTATTGCACATCTATTACATATCTATTATCTATGACATGGTTATCACATGTCTATTACACATCTATTCTGGTTATTACACATCTATTACATATGGATATTACACATCCATCAGCAGCTCACATATGTTATTACACATCTGACACGTCTATTGCATGTTATTACATGCTTCTCACACATCGATTATATATGGTTATTACACATGACACATCTATTACGCGTCTATTACACGTCTATTATATATGACTGTTACACATGGCACATCGATTATGCGTCTATTACACGTCTATTACACATGTTATTACACGTCTATTACACGTCTATTACACATGTTATTACACGTCTATAACACATCTATTATGTATGGTTATTACACATGGCACATCGAGTAAACATGTTATTACACGTCTATTACACATGTTATTACACATCTATTACGCGTCTATTACACATGTTATGACACGTCTATTACACATGTTATTACACGTCTATTACACGTCTATTACACATGGTTTTGCCTCCCCCTCCCCCTCGGCAGCCATTCTTCACCCGCCGTGTTTTTCTTGCTGTCGGTCTGAACCCCTCTGTTTCCAGAGCAGTAGGTCAACGCTGACCCGTGTCCACAGATGGCGGCTCGTGTTGCAGCGATGTGTGTTTGTGTGTGTGTGTGTGTGTGTGTCTGTTTACCCTCTGCTGGGTAAACAAACACACACACACACATACAGGGGGGAGGAGGTGGTGTGTGTGTGCGGGGGTTTCTCGGGGTCACATGATCTGCTCTAATGTGGTCCTGTTGACACTGGTGGGAGATCTATGTCAGGTAGTGTGTGTGTGTGTGTGTGTGTGTGTGTTTAGCACAGTGCAATAACAGTGTAATAGCCACGACTTCACTTTTTTAAAAGGTCCCTGTGTTTGTGCGTGAACAGAAAATGTTTATCTAACCAACATTCCCACACACACACACACACACACACACACACACACACACACACACACACACAAGGTCCCCCTCATGGGAGTGTCTGAGGATACCGACTCCCACTGAAGTTGGAGGCTGTGGAGGCCAACACTGTCGCACAATGACCCCGGCTGACTAACAATGGCCTCACACACATATTGTTATGGTCTGGACCCACACACACACACACACACACACACACACACACACATACCTCCAGCACCTCCTCCTCCGGTGATAGATGGCCTTCCTCATTCTTGATGCTTGGCGTGTGTGTTGTTGTCCAGTTTTTCCTCCACCCTCCTCCTACACACACACACACACACACACACACACACACACATTCGTTATTCTTCCAAAAACGATGGCGGTTTTTCCAGCTTCGCCTCCAGGTGATAAATAAATTGAGCTAAACGGTGGCGCCGCCAATCGCCTCCGCCTTCCACCTCCCCCGCACAGCCGGGAGGAGCTCGGACGGCGTGCGGCTCCACGAGCCTGGAAGGTTCTCACCTCCGGCGTGGCGGCGGCGGCGGCGGCGGCGGCGGCGGCGGCGATGGCGTCGTCGTCTTGGGGAAGTCAGATCGCTATCCACCAGGCGTGCAGGAGGCGTGCAGCTGCGGTGCGGCTGCTCCGACAGGCCTAATCCTGGGTTTTAACAGGGATTTTGGACATACAGGGTGAACACACACACACACACACACACACACACACACACACACACTATGCACGCATACACACACACACATTCTGCATGCCATTTCCAGGCTGGACCACCAGATCAGGGTGCGGGTGGAGGAGATATCACATCCAATTGCAGCTTCATAATTGAGTTGGTTTGCAAGAAGACGCACACACATATACACACACACACACATGCAAACCCACACACACACATATACACGCATGCACATTTGCATTATTACACAGTCGCTAATGTGTAATTACACAGTTACTTATATGTAATTACACAATTTTGTCGTGCATTCAGGTAAAATAAGGGTAAAATAAAGAAATGGCGGATCGCTCATCCCTTCGGCGTTGCCCCGCGGCGAACCCTCGGGCCTCCGGGTCGGAGCGCCCCCTCGTCCTGAGGTCACCCCCGTCCCTTGTTTACATCTGAACGGGCTTAGGGGAGCTTTGTGCGCCCCGTTAATATCCAATAATGTTTTTCTTTCCGCCCGCGGCCCCCAAAACGCTCCCGAGCCCGGTTCCGCGCGTGGGTTGTGCGGCGCGAGCCGTTCTGACATCACCGCCGTCTCGTCCTCTTCCACGGGGGCCGCCGCCGCCGCCGCCGACAGCCCCTCCATTGTTCCCCGCCGTCCTGCGTGGGATCCCCGGGGCCCCCATGTGTTAGAAATCATCCGCCCACGTGCTGCAGGCAGGCGGGGGCCCGGGAAACCCAACACCGCCGTCTGCGGGGCCGCGGGACGCCGCCCTGATGAAAGACAGTGGGGCTGCAGAGAGAGTAACAAATGCCAGGCTCCCGCGGTCGACACACACACACACACACACCTGCACGAACACACACACACACACATGCACGATATCCACGCGGGGTACACAAATACCGAGACAAACACCTACACACACACGCTATCACGCTACAGGCTGGAAGCCCAGACTGAGAGGCCGCAGGGAGTTGGGTTGTGTGTCTGCGAGTGTGTGTGTGTGTGTGTGTGTGTGTGTGTGTGTGTGTGGGAAGCAGGCAGGATGGACGGATGGATGGATGAGGAGCTCTGGAGAAATTTTGTCGAGGTGTTTTTCTGTGAAGGGTCGGTTGCCGGAAGCCGAGTCATTGAACGCAGCACTTTATGTAGCAGGAGCTAACGATGCTAATCCAACATGCTCATTGAAATGAATCATTAATTAGCATAGCTTCGAATGCACGGCTCTTTATATGCTGACTAAGTTTAGCATTAGCATAAAAAAGCTATCATTATCGGCTAATGCTAGTTCCCCCTGCTAATCAGTCGCACCCCTGTGTGAAGCTATGCTAGCCCCAGCTTAGCAGGCTGGAGGTCAGCTAGCGGTGAAAAGTCGGGTTACCCTTCTGGAGACGGAGGTCATGGCGGGGGTTGGTGTTTCTCCGCAGTGGGACGCCGCAGACACACTGTCGGCCTTTGTTGCCCTCGCCGGGCTGGCGGGCGTCGCCTGTGGGAGCGGCGGCGTTGACGGACGGCTCCGCCGCCGCTCGCCGCCGTCGACCCGCCGCTGTTTGGACAGCAGAGGCTCAAAATGGCTGAAAGAGCTTTTGTACCGGCGGGAGGGGAGTTGGCGGCGGCGGCGGCGCGGAGGTTCTCGACTTACCGCGAAGACGACGGTCCCGTGCGCCGCGAAGCTGTAGATGTGTTTGGCGGACATCTTGGTTCGGTTGCCGTGTGCACGTCCTTCTTTTACTTCTTGTCTTGTTTCCATGACAACATCCATAAACCGTCTCTGGAAACGATTCCCTCAGTGGCGTTTCCATGCTAATGCTAAGTGAGACTTTGACACTGCGCCACAAAGGTTAGCTGTGTGTATGCTCTGTTTATGCAGAAATTGTAAGTAGCATCTAGCGTAGCATAGCAGCGCTCAACAGAATTCACTGTAGTCACCCTGGAAGATCAGTCGCTTCGTTTTGCCCCAAAGGCTAACCACGGAATGGCTGTGAAAGCACCACCGGCTACCAGCGTGTATGTTCTGTTTATGCAGAAATGCTAAGTAGCATGTAGCGTAGCATAGCAGCGCTCACTAGAACTCACTGTAGTCACCCTGGAGGATCAGTTGCTTCTTTTTGCCCCAAAGGCTAACCACAGAATGGCTGTGAAAGCACCGCCTGCTACCTGTGTGTATGTTCTGTTTATGCAGAAATGCTAAGTAGCATGTAGCGTAGCATAGCAGCGCTCAACAGAAGTTACTGTAGCCACCCTGGAGGATCGGCCGCCTCCTTTTACCATCTATGCTAGCACCCCTATCGCCAGCACATCTATGCCGGATTTTGGGTCAGAGGTACCGACCGCTGTGGACCCGGATCCCGGATCCCGGGTCCCGGGTCCCAGGTCCCGGGTCCCGGGGGGGTCCGGGGCCTCCGGTCTCCACCTCACCCGAGACGAAACGTCCAGAGCGGGCCGAGCAGGAAGTCTCAGATAATTTAACGCCGCGCTGCTTCTCAACTTTGGCCCGTCTTGACTGATTGCGCAATGGAAAAGGAGGATTTAGCGCTCCTGCGGGAGCCGCTAATCACCAGAGAGGCTTTTTTTTCTGTTGGGGGTTTAGAGGACGGGATGGAGGAGGGAGCAAATGGCGTGGACAGGAAGACCATCTACCCAGACGTGTCCTCCTGCCTACATGCACACGTGCAAACACATGCTCCTTGAACGCCTCCTCCAGCGCCAACGGCCATCTTGGGAGGATGTGCGGAAGACATCGCATACTTCTGGCCGCCCCCTCCGGCAGGAGAAATAGATTTGCAGGTGGTTTTGCTAAAAACAACAATGAAGATGAGAAGAAAGAGAGGAAGTGCGAGGAGGAGGAGGTGGAGATCAGCGCCGTGACGTTCAACTCCTCCCCGGGCGCCGCTTAGCTTGACGAAACCCAGCGCTCTGCGGTCGGACGCCGGCCCCTCGGCGAGGTGGCGCTGACGCGGCGAGACAGGGTTTCGTCCCTAAACGCCGGCGGGCGCCGTCGCCCCCCCGGCCCCTCGCCTCGCCGCTCGCCGCTCGCCATCAGGCCCGTCCGCCGCCGCGTGGTCGCTCTCCGACAAGAAGTGGATAATCCTGAGCCGCTTCTCAGTTCATAAACAGGTCGTAACGGGCCGAGGCGCCGCGCTCGCATCCCATAATAGTCGCAGCTAATAAATATCGGCGCTCAACTGTCAGCTCATGATGGAGGGTTACCGCGGCGACGGTCGCCAGGTTACAGGCGAGGGGTGTCGAGTTCGGAATCTAAGATCCGGGTGCAAAGATTTGGCTTCTGGGTCCAGATCCAGGTCCGGAGTCTCACCTCTCAAGTCCAGATCCAGGTCCGGAGTCTCACCTCCGAAGTCCAGATCCAGGTCCTGAGTCTGGACCCCCAGGTTCGGATCCAGGGTTCAACCGGCTCTCAGGTCCGGGTCTGGAGTGTTGATACTTAAGTCAAAGTCAAGGTCCAGGTCTCAACGGTTGACTCTCAAGTCCAGATCCCAGTCCTGAGTCTTGAGTCCCAGGTCCAGATCTAGGTTACAGGTGAGGAGTGTCAAGTCCAGATCCAGGTCCAGAATCTCAACTCTGGAATCCTGAATCCGGAACCAGGTCCCGAGTCTCACCTCTCAAGTCTGGATCCGGGTCCAGAGTCTCTACTCCCAGGTCCAGGTCCGGTCTCAACCGTTGACTCTCGGGTCCAGATCCTGGTCCTGAGTCTGGACCCCCCAGGTCCGGATCCAGGTCTTGGGTCTGAGGCGGATCCAGGTGAGCCTCAAAAAAGAAAAAGAGAAAAGAAAAATAGCTGCTTTATTTCCGCTAGCAGCAGCCAATTGGAGTGCTAACACTTATGCTAATGCAAATGCTAATGCCAACGCAATCGCTATCTTATGACTCATTGTGTAAATATATTTCTAACATTCAGGGAAACTGCGGAGCGATAAAAGGCCCCGGGACGAATTTTTAATCGGACGCTAAATAATTCAAAAGCGTATAATTAGCTTATTGATTCTTATCTAGCACTTAGCGCTAATCTGCGTTAATTAGCCAACCGCTAGCTTTAGCAATGACACGGTTCCACAACTCGCCTCGGAAGATGTTTGACGGAGAAAATCTCAATGAGTTTCACATGGAGGAGGGGCGCAAACACACACACACACACACACACACACACACACACACACACACACACACACACACACACACACACACACACACTCTCCCACAATGTTATCCCAGCCGTGTTATCTTAACTGTCACTATCTCCGACCCTCCCGGCGGGGCGGCCCTTTGATGCCGCCGAGCTTCTGTCTCGGGATGCAGTAACCGAGTACAGATGTGTGTGTGTGTGTGTGTGTGTGTGTGTGTGTGTGTGTGTGTGTGTGTGAGGGGATCGGGGCCCCGCAGGAGAAGGACACGCTTGGATTTCTGCCGTTCCCCTGGTGGAGCCGCTGACCTTCACACCTCCAGCGATCCATCACGGCGAGGAGGGGCGAAGGGGGCGGAGCTTCCGGCTCGGACGTTTTCTCGCGCAGGTGAGGGTTTGGAGGCGGAGCTAAGGCCGCTGCGGTCGCACCCCATTGGCTGACGACTTGCCTCCCGTTCCGAAGGTATCGTCTTTAGCCGGGGATGCTAAAGCCACGTGGAAAGTTCTCGGTTTCCACGGAAACGGGGCCGCCAGTCCAACTCTGACGCCGCACGCGCTTGCGGATCTTCTGTCTCTTATTATTATCTTATTAAATTATGATTGTTATTATTATTGTCGATATCCGATGTGTTCGAGGCCCCGGCAGATCGGCGTCCGCCCCCTCCCCGCCTCAGCGCCGAGCTCTGACGACTGTTTTTCTTTCTGCTCTGCCCGCAGAGGAGCTCGCGCCCGGAGAGGCTTTCAAGAATGTTAAGAAGAAAAAAAAAAAAAATAATAAAAAGAAAAATCTGCTTTTACCATCAGAGCGGCGGAAAGTCTTATTGTAACGGTTGAACTTGAACGCACCGTCGGGCGGATATTCTTAGAACTGTGTTATCCAAACGGCGACAGCGGTGGTGTGTGTGTGTGTGTGTGTGTGTGTGTGTGTGTGGGGGGGGGCGGGGGGTTGTGAAAATATTTCTCCAGCTACCCCCAACACACACACACACACACACACACAGGTAAATGGAAGGGACACGCAGGTTCTATACGTTTCTCTAAATCACAACACACACCACCAAATTAAATCTAATCCATGCGTTTGCCCGCCCCCCCCCCCCCCACACACACACACACATGCACAACACACACACGCACACAGAGGAAGAACATTCCAGCCTTATTGGTTTACACCGCGGATACTAATACTATCATTACAATTGGACACGGTTTATTTTGACTGCTATTACCGCTAATACAATAATAGCGGCTAATAGAGGTTGAAGATACACACCCTCCTCCTTCTTCACCCCCAGCAGCTGCAGCCCAGAGGGGTCAGACGTACAGTAACACTTGACCCGTGTGTGTGTGTGTGTGTGTGTGTGTGTGTGGTAACCTCTGCAGGCTTTGTTTGGCGAGCACAGGCCCACCATTGTGCGACCGCGGCGCTCGGGCCCTTGTTTTCTTTGGGAAGCAGGAAATTGGATGACTGGCTACCTGCTACAACAACATCCTGTACTCGAGAAGGCGTCTTGTCGCCCGCGCCCACCTATTATTTCCCTTTTCCATCGTACGCAAGTGGTCAGCGAGCCCCCCCCCCCCGGTCCTGGGGGGCCCCCCGAGCGTGGGTTTGTCCAGGTTCCACTCGGGCTGAGATCAAATTGGCCCCGTCCAGATGCTTCCGTCCAAAATAGCCAGAACGGCGGCCAAAATCGGCCTTCCCCTCTTGCGAACGCGGGAAAAATGTTCCGCCTCCCGCCGCGACGTCCCGATCGGAATACCTCGCACTCTGACCCGCGCGGCCGACGGGGAATCCGCGGCGGAATCGAGTAAACACATGGCTGCCAGAATTGCGTCCGGATAACGGAAAACATGGTGACATCGCGGGATAAATCAACGCTCGGGGAAGAAACGTGGGAGGAGGCGGCGGTGAAAACGGGCGGCGAGTCGAATCTTAGAACCGGCGTTCGCTGACGGGAAGAAGAAGAGCAGAACCGAGCCGCTGTAATTACACTGTTATTACCAACTTTGAGCGACGGGCTGATCGGCGAACCGCCGCGTCAACAAATCCGGGCGGATAATTGGCTCGCAATCAGAGGGGATTTGAAAAAAACACTGCGATCTGATCGGACTAATTTTAACCTTCGTCGGGGAATAAAATGGCGGCGTGATGAGCAACGACGACGCCGGCGGGACCGAAACTGGAAACGCGAATCATTTATGGGTGATTTATTGATAAAGAGGTTATAAACAAGCTACTATCGTGACACAGTTGTTTGACAACGACGGTTTCAAGCTAGAGACGGACGCTCGTCTTTCACCCATGAGTGTGTGTGTGGCAGCTTTGTTGTGTTGTTAGCGCTAGTGTTAGCGCTAGTGTTGCTAGCATGCAGCTAATGGCTAGCACAGCATCTGTTTTAGTTGATCAGACAAAGGTGAAGATAATGACAACGTGAAGAACATCCGAAAACCAGTTTATCCGTCTGCAACGCGCCGCTATCAGCTGCTAGCATCGCTCGCCCCGCCCCCGCCCCCGCCGTCCAATCACGGGCCGCCGCAGGTGGACTGGAAGAAATGATCAGTTTCCCCCCGTTTTTTTTTTTTTTTTTTTTTTTTTTGCATTAGAAGGTTTATTCTGTTTGGAGAAAAAGGCGACATCTGTGTTTTATCAGTAACATTTTGAAAAAGTACAAAAATAAAAAAATAATAAAAAAAAAAAAAGATCGACGGAAAAAAAAAAAAAAAAAAAAAAAAAAAGATATTGAAGGAAAATCGAGGCGGATCTGATCGGGAGGCACGTGAGTCTTGGCGGCGTCCGAGTCCTTCCGGGGCTCCCGGGGGCCGACGTCTAGCGACTATTTACATCAAACAGAAAGAAAAAGACGGAGACGCTGAAAACAAAACAAAAAACTAGTCCTTCAGGTCATCAGCTTCCCGCCGCCGTCTTCCCGGCCGCCGTCCCGCCGCCGAGGCTCCGGGTCATTCCGAGCTGGGCGACGCGGCGGAGTCCACGTCGTCGTTCTCCAGGTCGTTGGGCGACGCCGACTGGCCGCCCTTCACGCGCTTCCACTTCATCCGCCGGTTCTGGAACCACACCTTCACCTGGGGGGGGCGAGACATGTGGGTGATACCATCTCTCACCAGGCGGGGGGGGGTGTGGCTGTTTGTCAATTAGCTTTGTTATGAGTTAGCCGTAACAAAACGATGCCGTAGGGAGACGCAGGTCGCCATGGCAACGGTGGATCGTGTTGAGCAGCGGCAGCGTGAGCTCATAACCGCTATGTTTTTTTTTTTTTTTTCCATTAGCGTCCGAACCCCCGCCGCCAAAATCTTTGATTTTTCGGCCCGAATAGGAAGAATGCTAAACTTTTAAAATCGAGGCTTCTATTGCGACGCCCCCGTCGACCATCATGGCTGTGTGTGTGTGTGTGTGTGTGTGTGTGTGTGACGTCGTCTGTCACTGGACCAGAACCCCTGTCGGGTTCCTCTTTTGCTTGAAACCTGATCGGCGCCGCTCCTCTTCCCTCGTCTCGCCACGCTTCTGCACAGCTTACAGCCCCGTCAGCAGACACCCCACACACACACACACACACACACACACACACACACACACACGGCACGCCGCGTCCAACGCCAAAATATTTGGAAGGCATCGCATCAAAGATGGTGACGTAAAACGCCATTTAGGTTCAAAGTTATGGATAGAGGGGGCAAAAACACATCTTTCTCCCTTTTTTTCTGGATGACTGACAGGTCTGGGATGATTGACAGGTCTGGGATGATTGACAGGTCTGGGATGATTGACAGCTCGGGTCTGCGGTCGGACAGACGGATCATCAGGAAAAACCGGGTCATCGGACAAGCGCCACGTTAGCTTGGTAGTCACGCTAGCAATGCTAGTTTGGCGAGCGTCTCCTTAAACCCGCTGTTGTGCAGGGGTCAGGGGTCAACCACTGAACGGTCGCTCGACTCCGATTGGCTGATTCCCACTTCCTCTTCCTGCCATAGCGACATGATCCTTCCGCTCTCTGGTTTACATCCAGTTGAGCTGAATTCCGTCTGGACGGCGAGCGCGCCGCCGCCGCCGCCTCCTCTCCCTTCCTATACGGTCGAGCTCGTCCACCTCGGGAGCTGTCAATCAAACGGTCGCCGCGGGTGATGGATGGGACGGGAGAGACGACCACGTAGGAGGAGGAGACGAGAAGCCAGCCGGTGGAAGCAGAAGGTCCGTGTGAAGACGGAACCCGGCCCCGCGAGTCTACAGATGTGTGTGTGTGTGTGTGTGTGTGTGTGTGTCGGAGGTCTGGGAAACAGATTTAGGAAGCAGACGGCTGCATGTGTGGTCACCGTGGCACCGTCAGGAGGGGGCGGGACTCCGGGTTTGACGGACAGCTTGGGTTTTTTTTTTTTTGGTTTTTTTTTTTGCACATAGCAGCTTCCACACATGTGCCCCCCCGCTCCCCAAAAACCCCCAAAAACCCCCCTAAACCCCGTTTACGGGTCGGCGTTGACGGCTGGAGGGCAGATTCTGGTTTCCATTCCACCTTAAATAAACCCTTACATAAAATAAACCCCAAATTAAATAAACCCTTAAATCAAATAAACGCTTAAATCAACCCTTAAGATCACTTAAAAGTCTCTTTCTCCTCGGGGGGTTTCGGGGGACGGGGGTTAAAATAGGGACGTCGCCGTTCGGAGGCTCAAAAAGACTCCAAAGTACTTTCACTGGGAAAAAGCTTTTTTTTAATACAAGCGGACGCTAATACGGTTTACATTTCTTTGCTAAAATACTTTAAGTATTTGTTTGTTTTTCCGTCTGGCTTCCCTGTGGACGGCTAGATAAGACTTTCTTCATAAATATGACAGCCAACGCTTTGATTCTTGAATAAGCGCCGCAATACCTTGAGATACCGTTGGATTTTCTTTTTCAACAAAGTTGAAAATATTTAATTTTTTTGGAATTTTTTTTAAACAGTGAATTCAAAAAAATAAATAAAACAACCTTCATTTCTTCTAAATAGGCTTCAACTCTTTTTTGTGCTTTATGTCATGACATATTTATTTCAATATGTATTATTTTATTTATGGATTTATTTCAGCATGTATTTACTGATTTATTTCTGTATGTTTTAATTAACTTATGAATGGGTTTATTTCTGTGTTTATTGATTTCTGTCTGTATTTATTCATTTATTTCTGTCTGTATTTATTCATTTATTTCTGTGTGTTTGTATGTATTTATTTCGGCATGTATTTACTGATTTATTACTGTATATATTTCTGTATTTACTAATTTACATTTCTGTATTTATCGATTTCTTTCTGCATGTTTGTATGTATTTACTGATTTATTTCTACATTTTTTTTATTTCTCTATGTATTTTTGACGTATTCTGGATATTATGAGCCAAAACCAGGGTTAATTTATTTCTTATTATTAAGGATTATTTCTCTCACTATTTTTTAGATAGAATTTTCACTTTTTTGAATGAACGATCATTTTGATTATTATCATTATTAATAATAAATGTTTTTTTTTTTTTTTTGTTAGGACCTATCTTTTTGATCGGATTTGACGGCGGCGGCTCTGCGAGGGTTTTGCTACCTGTCTCTCGGTCAGGTCCAGGTTGACGGCGATCTCGTAGCGCCGCAGGCGGGTCAGGTAGTTGTGGTGGGTGAACTCGGCCTCCAGCTCCCGCAGCTGCTCCTTGGTGAACGCCGTGCGCTCCTTCCTGGCCTTGCAGCTGGAATCCACCTTGAAGCCGGACTCCTGGAGGTCTGCGCGCCAAAACATTTGAAATGATTCATTATTAAAAGCTACTCCTTTATGTTCCTCTCATAATCTGTGACTAGTTTACTTTTTGGATTACCCGCCCCTGCATTTCCCATGACATCAGAACGTCTGCTGATAATCCGAGAAAAATGAAAAACAAATACGTTACAGCCAGGTTAGCATCGAGCTAACAGGGCGGTCTTTAACAATCCCAGTTTGCGCCCCCTAGTGGCTGGAAATGGAATTGCATGGGTTTGAAGAGGAACTAGCGGATGCGCTGCAAGAGTATTCAGATACTTTTCCTCAAGCCGCGTGCACTTTTTACCCCAGTGCACGACGGTTTGACTTTCCCTTTGCACTCAATGTGATCTGAATTAGCCTGTTTTTTATTATTTTTTATTTGCGTCCGGCCCCCGGGGACCACCGGCGCTCTGACTTATACGAGGAAAGATGGCCGCCGTGACGTTTAACCCACGTTCCTCCATCTGTTTACGTATTAGCACGCGGAGGCAGCCCTCCGAATGTGTGTGTGTGTGTGGGTGTGTGTGTGTGTGTGTGTGTGCGGGGGTCGGTGGGGGGCGGTGGCCACCACATTAGCCACAGAGGGACCGAGTTAGCGGAGGAATGCGGCGGAACATGGTTATAGACGCCAACAAAAAGAACAAAGGTGTGGATGTGTCCAGGTCTGAGCCCTATGTGTGTGTGTGTGTGTGTGTGTGTGTGGAGGCTCGCATTGACTCAGCCCTCCAACAAACGTCAAGAGGATGAGGAGAAAAAAAAAACGTCTCTATGAATCTATGTTCTTAGACAGAAGGCGACAGCCGATTGGCTCCCCCGCCGTGTCGCCGTGACGACGGCGGTGGCGGTGGCGCGCTGGTAGCCGCGCGGGCCGGGTGATGTCATCACTGGAAAGCGGTTCTAATTTGTCAGTGAAACTATTTTTTTGTGTTGGCTTCTGGACAGGATGTGAAATGGACTTTAATCCAGATGTGTGTGTGTGTGCGTGTGTGTGTGTGTGTGTGCGTAAACTTGCTTATGTGTGCAAAACACTCCAGACAGGCCATATGGTTGGAGCTGCTAAAAAAAAAAAAAAAAAAAAAAGTTTCTCGCCGTTGTGGGAGTGTGGGTAACGACATGGCGCTCAGAGTGTGTGTGTGTCTGTGTGTGTGTGTGTGTGTGTCGGGCAGATTTAGCCGCGGCGAACACCTGGCGGGGCCTCGTCCTAGCGGGGCCCCCACCAAACGGGGCCCCCAATAAATATCCCGCACAGCCAGATGCCGTAAAATCGTCCCAGCGGGGTCCCGGCGGCAAAACAGCATTTGGTGCCTTCCTCCCTCCCGCCGTGCAGCAACGCCGCCGCGGCGCTAACCGGCTAATTACCGCTTAGCAGCTGTTTATAACACGCTAATACACACCTTTCTTAACTCTGCGCTAATTTGCTAAGCAACCAGCAACCTGTTGGAGATTATGGGATGGCGACGGCGAGGGGAAAACGGCGCACAGGGGTCATTTGGTGAAAAAATGGCCGCCGACGCCGACGTGGATCAATCCATGGGACACCCCCGTTTTTTTAGTGGGATTGGTTTGGTCCAAAGTAATGCTATATAACTGAATTATTGCTGAATCTGTACATAATGGCCCTGATTAGAAGAAATACATAGAAAAAACATGTATATACATTGAATAAAATGTAAAATTAAATTATATGAAATTTAAATCATATACATTTTTATTGAATATATTGAGATATGGAACATATTGAAAAGTAAATTGAAAATTAAATGATCAAAAATTTAAATTATGTATATATCTATTTATATGTATATATATTGAAAGCCATACAAAGTGTGGAGGATTAGGTTGTTATTTATTTCTAAGAATTAAATAAATCCAACAAAATAAGATAAATTAATGAAATGGAAAAAAAAAAAATGAAAGTTAGGGGAAACATTTCACGTAATCATTTCATCCCCGCCTCATGCTTTCACGACGTCCCACACTCTTCGACCTGACCTCCCGATTTCAAAATAAAAGTCTTTTTCCGCTCAGATCGGCATCCTCCTCCTGGAAGACGCGGCGGCTCGGGAAAAAGTTCTGGACGGGACAGAAAATACCAAACCCTGCAGTCGTAGCGGGCCTCGGCCGCCGTCCTGCGGGGCATTTTCCGCTCCGGGCCTGGAAACCCGGCCTCCCCCTCCCTCCGATGTCGCGGTCAGACGTGCCGCACGCACTCGGCGGGAGATCGTGTTACGGCTTAACGACAGGAAAATGTCAATGGATAAGAATGCGGAGACGTGGGCGCGCAGGCAAGTGATTTTACCAGACGCGGTCTGGCGTGTTTTCGCCGCAGCCGGCCGAGGTTACAATAAGGTAAAGGGGGGAGGAAGGGGAGGGACGGCTCCCGCAGATATTTAGGTAATAATAGGACTCGACCTTCAAAATAAAAGAGGCTTGGAAGCTCTTTTGTACAACGGCTTCAGAAATATTATCATTACCGACGGGCCTCCGCGGCGCTATAATCATGTAATAACTGTGTAATAAAGCCGGCAGAAACGCAGCGGAGGATTTCGTGAGGTTTTGGCAGCGAGGAGGTAATAAGCGGATCAGACGGGGGGATATAAAATGCGAGCGGGACGGCGGTCGAAGGACTCAAACGTTATGATTATGAAAAATATCTGGGATTTGATTCGGGGAGACGGATCCCCGAAAATAGATAGGATAAAAATAGATAGATAATCATATATTAGTGTAAAAATATTAATAACAAATAAATGGTAAAAATAAATTACGATAAATCCATTTGGTTTTGTGTATTTATTTTTTTTCCAAATAGTTTCCTCTGAAATACTAAAACAAAAAAAAGGTAAAAATAAAAAGAAATCGCTGAAAATAAAGGATAAAAATAGATAAATAATCATATATATGAGTATAAAAATAATGTAATTATTACTTGTAAAAATAACAAATAAATGATAAAAATAAATAACGATAAATCCATTTAGTTTTGTATATTCATTTTTTTTACAATAATTTCCTCTGAAATACTAAAACAAAAAAAAGGTTAAAATAAAAATAAATTGATGAAAATAAAGAATAAAAATAGATAAAAAATCATATATTATTATAAAAATAATATAATTATTACTTGTAAAAATAACAAAATAAATGGTTAATATAAATAACAGTAAATCCATTTGGTTTTGTATATTTATTTTTTTTCCAAATAATTTCCTCTGAAATACTGAAACAAAAAAAAAAGAAGGAAATAATAAATAAAACTAAAGAGTTCAAAAACTACTAATCTTGACACGTCGACCTTATTTATTTTTCAACTGTCTACCAAAGAAAATGACCAAAAAACGAAATTAAATTTTAATCCCTTTTACAAGCTATTTTCCCAGGCTTCCTGTGACGCCACTTTAAAAGTTAATTAAAAAAAAAAAACACACTTTAAATCTGCAGCTTCTACTTCCTGTGTGCGAGCGAAGCCTCCGCCCTTTTATTTTGAAAGGGCGCTTTCAGGAAACGGATTTCACACCAACATCCTGCTGCTTTTTGTTTTGTGACAAAAACAGTTAAAAAAAAAAACACGTTTTACCCGCCGTCTTTCCCCGCTGGTTCTCGGGGAAGCGGCGGCGGCGGCGGCGGCGGCGAGAAGAAGAAAAGGAAGAGGAAGAGACGCAAAAGACGGGACCTCCGACCCCGGCCTCCGCCAGCTGGACGGCGCCCGTCCGCGGGGGATTCTGGGAAACGGCGTCACCGGCGGGGGGGTTCCAAGGCGGACCGGATGAACGGCGGCAGCTGCTGAGGCCGGGCCTCCGCCCCGACACGGGGGTTTTGGGGGTTTTGGGGGTTATCAGGAAGGAAAACAAAAGCGCCACAATCCTGATGATTTTTGCCTCCGAAAGATTCTAATCTCAGTTTACGCGCGTCCGCGATGTGAAGACGACCCCCCCAAAGAAGGCGACCCCTGACCCGACCTCCCCTCACGAGGAGACCCCCGGCTCTGAAACCCGCCCTCGCCGCTTTTACTGGAGCTCTTTTACGAGGGCGCGCCTCGCAAAAGAGCTTCCCTCCCGGCGACCTTTTCCCCCCGCCGACACTCACCTGTCACGTCTCTCTTCCTCTTGCCGCCGCTCTTCTTGTCCGAGTCGGCGGAGGCGGCGCTCTGGGGCGAGTACTCCCCCTCCAGGCTACCTCCAGGTAGCCGCTCTCCCCCGGAAGTGTCCAGCTCCACGCCGCCGCCGGTGGCGTCCACGGCGGGCGGGCAGGCCTCGGGCGCCCTCGCCCTGCCCTCGCAGGGGTTGAACTGCCAGTCGGGCCTCTGGTAGCCGCCCTGCCCCTCCGGGTAGAGTCTGTCGTCCCGCGGGTAGGCAGCGTGAGGCGGCGCTGGCACCAGGCAGGAACCGGAGAAGTCCGCGTACGCCAGGAACTCGGGCTTCTGGTGCAGCGGGAACGGCGACTGCTGGTACGGCGACTGCAGGTTGGCGGCGGGGACGCCGGAGTGGGGGCTCCTGACGCACCCCCAGATGGCGCCGGCGGGGTGCGGCGCGCTCCGCATGCAGCTGCTGGCCGGCGGCTCCATGGCAACGCAGAGGGGGGGGGAACAAAAAAAACCCAAAAGCGGAGCGAACAAGACGGAAGAAGACGGGGAGAATCAGGGCTTCATCTCAGGGGCCGACGGCTTCCCGACACTCGGCCGCTCCCCTGCCCGCCTCCAGAGTGTGTGTGTGTGTGTGTGTGTGTGTGTGTGTGTGTGTGCAGTTCGTCCTCTCCGCTGCTGACTCACACACACACTCTCTCGCTCTCCGCGCCCGGCGGCGACTGCACGGCTCCACGGCCGGGCCGGCTGTTTTCACAACTCCTCCGCTAAGACCTCCTCTTCTTCTTCTTCTTCTTCCTCCCCTCAAACCTCTAGGTGGGAAAGAGTGGTGAGTTTATGGAGGGTAACTTGAGCAGGAGGAGGAGCTCTGCAGGCCACATGTTGGTAGTACCCTCCTGCCTCATCAACTATTAATCACAGAGGGGTTGGTGAACATCTGATGGGGTTTCCAGACGCGGGAGGAGGGTCGGTCGGGGGCAACTGGAGCAAATAAAACCGGACATTGTGCGTAAATACTCCCCGCCCATGTCCTTAGCGCCTTCTCGCACCTAATTTATCCCCTCTTTTGGCACCCTTTGGAGGTGAGTTAACCCTAATCCCACACACACACACACACACACACACACACACACACACCTGGCCAAACTCGCCGTAGGTGACGGGGACGGAGCGGCTCTCACTTTATTAAACCGGCAATATGGAGTTTCAGGGCTGTATTTCAGGAAGCCGGGGGTCCCGGGAGGTGTCGGCAACTCCGTGTAGCACAACGTTCTCCTCATTTTTGGAAGGAGGAGAGGGGTTCTGGGTATCTGCGGACCTTCTCAGTCCACCGGGTCAAAGTGAATTCTTGCCGACGGGACTCGAGTTGCTTCACTGGAAGACGTTCCACGCTTCATACCGGAGGCGTCTTCGGTTCTGTGGGGAGTTTGTCCAATATAACCCAAGATGAACGCGAAGGGTACAAGTATCTGGTCTTGTTCGGGAAGATCGGTACATCATCGGAGGGGATGAGGACTCTTTGGGAAACTTCTCACAGAGTTGAAGAAGCCTCTGGGCTGAAGGGTGGAACATCTCAAGAAACTCAAGTCCAGTTGCCAAGACAAGAAGATGTAGAAATTCTGGGTAATTGCTTTAGGAGTGGGCGAGTGGGGAAGTGAGTGTGTGTGTGGTGGATTCCCACTCACCCGGATCAGGGATTCCCTGAGGACCCTTTGCTTGTTGTTTTCCGAGTTGATGAATCCACGGGCGCTTGAAGGGAAGGTTTGATGTTTTGCAGACGATGTGACGCCGTCGGCTTTGTCCGGAAGGGACCTCCGGCTCACAGTGGATTCAGAGAATCGGCACCTCCGAGTCTGAGGCCGTGGTCTTCAGATGCGAGGCTGGGGAGAAGATGCCAAAGAGTACGAGTCTCTTACGAGTAAGAGTACATGTCTTGGGGGAAGATCCGTACAACATCAGCGGCGATGAAGACTCCATCGAAGAAGGATCTCGATTTACCGTTGGATCTTCGTTCCCACCCTCGCCTCTGGGCAGGAGCTGTGGACGGAGACCCAAGGGACCAGATCAGAGTCCGACATGAGCGTCCACTGCGAGGTGTCCCTTAGGAAATCTAGCATCCAGGAGGAGCTCAGAGTGAAGCTGATGTTCATCGACCATCAAGAGGCTCCGGCATCTGGTCAGGAGGTCCGGGATGGACCCACCAAGAGGAGGAGTTCCTGGAGAAGAACAAGGACACTCCAGAGGGAACAAGTCTCTGGGTCGGCCTCGGTATGACCCGAGAACATACCCTGGAAGAAGCAGCAGAACAGGGATGGATGGATGATGGAAGTATTAAGGAGGAGGAAGAAGAAGAAGAAGAAGAAGAAGAAGAAGGTCCACTGAGAAAACGGATAAAATAATTTGCGAAAAGAAGAAATGGACAGCGAGAAAAACGGATGGATGGCGGGGAGAGTGTGTGTTTGGGTGTGTGCATGCTTGTGTGGGTGTGCGCGTGCACGTCTGTGTGTGTGTGTGTGTGTGTGCGTGTGTGTGTGTGTGTGTGTGTGTGTGTGTGTGTGTGTGTGTGTGTGTGTGTGTGAGGTCACACCCTGGTCCTTTCCGTCCGTCCGGCCGACCGTTGAGCCGTGAAGCATCTCAGGCTTTTTACTGCTGCTCTGAGCTCAGGGCCATCTGTGTGTGTGTGTGTGTGTGTGTGTGTGTGTGTGTGTGTGTGTGTGTGTGTCTGAGAGATACGGAAATGTATGTCAGTCTCACACACACACACACACACACACACACCCCTCTTTGTGTGCTTCTGTTGATGTAAGAGAAAGTTGCTAACAATTTTGGGAAAAGCACTATTACTAATACTAATACTACTACTACTACTACTACTTTAACTACTACGACTACTACTACTATAACTACTACTACTACTACTACTACTACTTTAACTACTATGACTACTACTACTATGACTACTACTACTACTACTACTATAACTACTTCTACGAATACTACTACTACTACGACTACTATAACTACTACTACTACTACTAATACCACTATAACTACTTCTACTACTAATACTACTACTACGACTACTATAACTACTACTACTACTATAACTACTACAACTACTATTACTACAACTACTACTACTAATACTACTATAACTACTACTACTACTACTACTACTAATACCACTTTAACTACTTCTACTACTAATACTACTACTACTACTACTTCTATAACAACTACTACTACTACTACTACAACTACTAATACTACTACTACTACTACTACTACTGCAACTACTACTACTAATACTACTATAACTACTACTACTACTACTACTACTAATACTACTACTACAACTACTACTACTAATACTACTATAACTACTAGTACTACTACTACTACTACTATAACTACTACTACTACTATACCTATTACTACTATAACTACTACTACTACTACTAATACCACTATAACTACTTCTACCACTAATACTACTACTACTACTTCTATAACAACTACTACTACTACTACTACTACAACTACTACTACTACTATAACTACTACAACTACACCTACTACTACTAATACTACTATAACTACTACTACTACTACTACTACTATAACTACTACTATGACTACTAGTACTTCTACTACTACTACTACTGCTACTACTATAACTACTACTATGACTACTAGTACTTCTACTACTACTACTACTACTACTACTATAACTACTACTACTACTACTACTACTATAACTACTACTACTACTACTACTATACTTATTACTACTACTACTACTACTATGTCTGGTTCAACTACTACTACTACTACTACTACTACCAAAACTACTACAGTTGGTTCTATTACTACTTCTACTACCAACTCGTACTACTACTTGTAGTAGTTCTATTACTTCTATTATTATTATTATTACTATTATTATTATTATTATTATTATTATCTATTATTATTCTATTACTTTTTCTATTACTATTACTAATACCTACTACTACTACTACTACTACTACTATTACGTCTGGTTCTATTACTACTACTGCTACTACTACGGCTGGCTCTATTACTACTACTACTACCACGACTACAACGGCTGGTTCTATTACTATTACTACTACTACTACTACTACTACTACTACTACTACTATTCAGCTGGTTCTATTACTACTACTACTACTACTACTACTACTAGTACTATGTCTGGTTCTATTACTACTACCACTACTACTACTACTGCTGGTACTATTACTACTGCTACTACTACTACTACTACTACTACTACCACGACTACAACGGCTGGTTCTATTACTATTACTACTACTACTTCTACTACTACTACTACTCCTGCTTGTTCCAAGGCTACTACTACTGGTACTTCCGTTAATGATACTTCTACTGCTGGTTCTATAACTACTAATAATTTCTTTCTTTCTGTCTTAGTTTCTTCCACTCCTGCTGGTTATATTACAACTAGCACTCAGAACTCTACTACTACTACTACTACTACTACAACAACTACTACTACTACTACTACAACTACAACTACTACTAAATAAAACTTGTAGCAACTCTAGATGATGTGGCCAAAACTGGAATCACCAATGACTTCAAGCCAAGTAGGTTTAAAAAGATGTCCATGACACACAGACACACACACACACACACACACACACACACACACACACACACACACACACTGGCTTCTGGTCTGAGAAGGTGTCCTCCTGAAGTGAAGGTCTGCAGTGTGAGACCACGTGACCTCCGTCCACGACTGCAGATGCCAGAGGGTTCTGGGCCTCCCAGCAGACAACCTGCTTCTGTCAGTCTGGCCACCTCCGTGTGTGTGTGTGTGTGTGTGTGTGTGTGTGTGTGTGTTTTCATTTGATCCATCTTCACGGCGCTGACACAGGATTAAGACCTTCCATCCGTCTCCTGCGTCCGACAGCTCGACCCCCGGCGACCCGACGCTCACCGGGAACAACTCCCACCCCGGAAGGGATGGATGGAGGGGCGGAAGAGGGGAGCGCAAAAAGAGAGTGGAGGAGAAGGTGGACAAAGAAGAGAGGAGTTGGGGGAAGGAAGGGAGGGATGGAGGGAGAAAGAGAGAGAAAGGGATGGGGGAGGGATTGAGAGAGGGAAGAAGATAGAGCCTACAAGTCCTGCTCCTGATTCCAAAGGTACTTCTGCGGGTACTTCTATTGCTAATACTTCTACTACCAGTACTGGAAGTAGTAGTGAATCTGGAATCAGGTCTTGGGCCAATCAGGAGGAGTCGGAGAAGGTGCTAAGTACTTAAGAAGTAGCGGGTCGGGTGGCAGGTACTCCCTGATGGACACTCAGGAAAGGCCCACTGGAGTGGACTGGACAGGAGGTACCTCCCCTCCACAGGTGACCGATTCAGACAAAGCCCTCGTCCTCGTGCGGGGACGTCTGCTCCCTCGCAGGGTTCCCCAAACCTACATCATCGTGGGCGTTCCAGCCGGGAGGTACCACCTCGCCCTGCGGGGTGAACCACATCTTCACCTCCAAAAAAAAAAAAAAGAGCAAACACCCAAACACTCAGGGGTTTTCACGTCCTGGCGAGATGGCGCGGAATGTCTCAGGTGAAGCCAGCGGGCGCCTGGAGCTCGATGTAAACAAGCTGGAAGCCATTATTCGCGCGAACCTATAATCATGTGTAATATGGCGGTGGGGGTGTAATCAGCATCAGGCGAGCGCGGCGGCGTGGAAGACTGATGGCTTGATGGATCTCCAGCCCGTGCCAGCGGCGCTACCTGAGGTCTGAAGCTGCGCTGGTGAGGTGGAAGACGGGGTCGTGGGGTCGGCAGGACGCTGCCGGCCGGGTCCGTCTGCGAGGGCGTCTCAAGAGTCGGGCGGGGTGGACTCCGGATTCTCTTCTTCTTCTTCTCGCTCGGCGCAATTAACTCTTTCTTCCCCTCAGAACCCGACCGGGCCGGGGTTTGAAGTTTGGCGCCGCAGACAAAACCTCGGCCAGATTCTTTTCCTTTCTTTTTTTTTCCCCCCTCTTACCGTCTAAAATCACGCAAACCTCTTGGAATCCCGAGGTCTGGAGTTTCGTGCAGAGCACGTCTGGACGGGTTCCGCGCTGCCGAAGGTCACGGCGGCCATTTTTTTTTTTTTTCATAGGCTACTGACGAAGAAGGACGCATCAGGGGTCGGAGGTGCAAAGTGTCCAACAAGACGGCACCAACAACGACAGCTGTGACAACAATGATGACGACGGGGACAGTAAACACAACGGCTACAATAACAACAATGCTAACAAAAACAACAACCAGAACGACAACAGCGACACCAACGAAGGCAACGACGACGACGACAATCGCGAATACCGCAACGACGACAATGAGAACAGCAACGACAACAGCGAAGACGATGACAACAACAGCTATGATATGCAGATATGGGGCGTGAAAGAAAGCGACGTCAACAGAGGCTCGGTGACGTCCCGCTGGTTACCATGGAAACGTAACCAGAACCGGGACTCAGATCTTATCGAGATGACATGGTTTCCTCCTCCCAAGACTATAAAACCAATGTGGTTTAGCCTTAAACACTCGTGTGGACGGGGAAGCGGCATGCCGGGGTTCTCCTGCGGTTCCGGGCAGGAACTTGGAACCGAACTCTCCGGAGTCTTTTGTTTCTCTTAACACCTCCTTCTGTTGCCATGTGAGATTTAGACAAATCTGGATTACGGAGCTCGATTACGTCCGACCGAATTAGCGCGTTAGCGTCGGAAACGTTGATCTCCATGCCATTAGCGGCCGCAAAAATTAGCACGCGCAGATGACGCTAGCTTTGCGGTGACAGTGTCTTGGATAGCGCCGCGTCCAGCCTCGTGCGGCTTTTACGAGTTTTCCCGACGTCATGGGATCGTCGCCGTGACCACGCGGCGCTCTTGTTTCCGCGCGCCGGCGGATCCGATCGGTGGCGTTCGGCGAGCGAGGGCTCGCAATCAGTGGACGGGACCCTGGCTCGTTAGCGCTTGGCGGCGCAGCTCTTGGCTCGCCTCCGACGGCTCCGCCGAGGGGATTTGGCTCGGACCTCATTGATCCGTCTATTTTTACCCCGCTGTCGTTCCAGCACTCGAAATAATCTGCTGATTGCTCCTGCTAGCAAGTATTAGCCCGTGTGTTCGTGTGTGTTTTTGTTTGGATAAGGCGTGGGAGGGAGGATGGGGCGGGCGGCTGGAGGGGTCTGCGTCTACGCAGGTGCTAATAATCACATATGATTGGAATCAGGTGTTGGCGAGCGCTTCGTTGCTACGGGATGGCGGCTGCTGCTGGGGGGGGGGAGGGGTACTGTAGCTCTCCGTGGCTTTGGCATCATCACCGTCATGGATTCTGAGGTCAGAATTCCATTGGATATCTAAACATGCATTAGGGTAAGGCTGAAGGAGACTGAAATGTATGATTCTGGAAAGTCGGGGGTGGAAACATATGGGTTTGGGGGGGTCACAGAAAGGGCAAGACCCTCTGATGCGGTCATGTGACTTTGGTCTGGTCCGGGAGTGGAAAAATAAACTGTAAGATGAATTTGATAGTGCTTGTAGAAGCTCTAATAGCATCGTAATCCATTTGGGCCGTAACCCATGACATCCACCATCCCATAATAAGGAGTACTCACAGTAGCGTGTGGTGTAAATAGGGACGACTCATTATCGCTGGATTAATGCGTTCCTTCCCCTGGTTCATCACCACGTCTCCTTTGCCTGGATTGGGCGCAACCAGAGGAAGAACGTTGCCATGTCAAAGTCCCAAAGGCCGTACCTTTATCTGGAGACGCCCGAGCATACGAGTTTTGGGAAATGGTCAAATGACGGACAAATGAAACAGCTTGATATACGAAAAAAAGTGTGGACCACTGGACTCGGATGGTTTCTTCCATCCAGACCCTGAAGTCCAACCATGTCTAGGCGGATCATGGATCTTGGCTAAAACGGCACAAGTATCTGCTCTCTGGTTCTTCAAGAACCGCGGTGGAACCAGAGGAAGTGAAGTTCCACGCCGTTGCTGAAGGTCTCCATCCCACCCAGAGGCTCGCAAGGCGTTGGCCTTCACATCTACTCTGGAGGGGAAGCTAAGCTCCTCAAGGAACTCCGATTTTTCACCGAACCCCCTGGGAGGCCCTTTACGATGCACCTGCTCTTTTCCCCAAATTGATAACGAAGGGTCGTGTCAGTGGAGAAGGTTCTTGGAGAACACAGTGGACAACCTTTAGCATCGATTTGGACCGGACTGGTTCACACTACCGCCACGCAAACAGCCAATCTGGGCCTCATTGACGCAGCACTGCAAGAGCTTACTTTCTCTGCCGCTGCCGCCGAAGCGTAGCCATGCCGTGCGGCGTCGCCAGTCCAGGACCGTTTCATTGGCAGCCATGACGCGTTTCGCTTCCAGACGCCTTTCAAGAGAAGAAAGAGAAAGAAAGACAAGAAAAATAAAACAGCGGACGCTCCATCGGTGGAAAATCAAATGGAGACTGCTCTCTAGTGGTTTCCAGCCGGAACCGCCATCAGAGGAAACCTCGCGGACCAATAAGCTGTCAGCGTGTGGCGTTCAAGACCCGGATTAATGGCTTTCATCATTTCCAGACACATCCGTTTAAAACACCATCAGGAGAAACGCTGCCGCCAAACAAGACGACAAAGAAGAAGGGAAAAATAGAGTGCGACCAATATCGTTCAGTAGGTACTCTTGTGTTACCAACCAGCCATCAATCAGCCTTGAGATATTTCAGATTTTAAAAAGTGGCATTCAGCCATTCATCTATTTTCTATCCCATACCAGGGAGTCACAGGGCCACAAACAGAGACATACAACTTTTGCCCCTTCCATCCCCACGTCAAACAGAGACATACAACTTTTGCCCCTTCCATCCCCACGTCAAACAGACATACAACTTTTGCCCCTTCCATCCCCACGTCAAACAGAGACATACAACTTTTGCCCCACCATCCCCATATCAAACAGAGACATACAACTTTTGCCCCTACCATCCCCATATCAAACAGAGACATACAACTTCCCCCCTTCCATCCCCACGTCAAACAGAGAAATACAGCTTTTGCCCCTACCATCCCCATATCAGAGACATACAACTTCCCCCCTTCCATCCCCACGTCAAACAGAGACATACAACTTTTGCCCCTACCATCCCCATATCGAACAGAGACATACAACTTTTGCCCCTACCATCCCCATATCAAACAGAGACATACAACTTTTGCCCCTTCCATCCCCACGTCAAACAGAGACATACAACTTTTGCCCCTTCCATCCCCACGTCAAACAGAGACATACAACTTTTGCCCCTTCCATCCCCAGGTCAAACAGACTTACAACTTTTGCCCCTTCCATCCCCACATCAAACAGAGAAATACAGCTTTTGCCCTTTCCATTCCCACGTCATACAGGGACATACAATATTCACTCCTTCCCACGTTTGGACAACATAGGCACTCCAGTGAACTCCCTGCATTTTTCTGGACAGTGGGAGGAACCCGGAGAACCCAAGGGGCAAGAGGAGAACATGGAGACTGCACGAGGAAAGGCCCGCCCGTCGGAATCCAACCAGGACCCTTCTCGCTGGGATGGGGAGGAGCTAACCACTAACTGGGACGTTGAGATGCGAGAAGTTTAGCTTCAAGCTGAGCAACAAAAGCAGAACCGCCGACAAATCCCGGAATAACTCAAGCCTGATTCTTGAAAACCCGGGTTTCCCTGGGCTTCCAGGACGGGCTGCTGGACAGTAGCTCCACTACGTGCTAATGGACGACCTTCCTTCCTGTCCAGCTCATCGTGTTTCCAAGCAGCCGGAGGGTTGGACTTCCTGTTCGGGGAGCCGGGACTCTTTGAAGAGGCCCACTGAGCGCGCTCCCCGGGGGCCGCCTCGGAGGTCAGCCTTGGCAAGCGAACGCCTCAAACGGTGGCCGGCCCTCGGAGGCCACAGGCACTTCCTCCATCACAGACGTCTTTTAGGTTTTTTTTTTGCGCCTCCGAGGCCCGGGGGCGCCGCTTGCGTGCCGGGCGTAGGAAAAGAAGCTGCTCGCACGCGACGGGGAACGTAGCACGTGGGCGGGGAACCCAGCCGCCGTTGTGATATTCGGGCCGTGATTCGCGCTAACGTGCTAACACGTCTAATCTCTTCATGGTGTCAAGAGGAAGAAGGGGTGTGAGGAAGCAGGGAGAGTTACAAGGGCAGTTTCCTGTTTGCAGTGAAGCGTACAACCCTGTCTGAGCACCCTGTGTGTGTGTGTGTGTGGTGTGTGTGCATGCACGCACGTGCGTTTGTGTGTGTGTGTGGGGGTCAAACATTTAGAATGCTGCTATAAAGCTCAAGAACCCTCATTCACGTCTGTGTTAGCAATCCTACATAGTTTGGAGCATGTTGCTAATGCTACCAATGCTATGCTATTAGGACCTCTTAATCTTGCCAATGGCAATTCTTTTAACGCTATCAATTTTTTGCTATTGACAGCAAACATTCTCACTCAACCTATCGTTAGCATTAGCAGGCAAACTAGGGGAGGACACTGAGCGACGGTGGCGGCTTGATGCACTTCCCCGGCAAACGTCTCGCGTGGTTGCCGCGGCGTGCGGGTCGGGTTTCACGGCGGTTCCGAGTGAACGCTCGCAGTGAATTTACGAGTCGGGGTGAATTCCTAAAAACGGCGAGCCTGAAGGTTAGCATACGCAATGCGCGCCGCTGTACGGCTAGCGCCTCCGGGCCACTTTTGAGACGGAAACAATGTTTTTCGGGAGCCCGCGCGGGATCGTGGAGCGGCTAGAAGTTATCCGGATCGCTCAAAGATAGCGGCTGTACGACGTTTCCAAAGAAAGAAATAGCTGGCCCTGGACGAGGGTGACGTCGGGCTCGGAGCGCCGCCGCCGCCGCCGCCGCCGCCGAGGGTGCGATAAGAGCCCGGGTATCCGCCGCGGGGAGACGGATTGGCAGTGACAGCCTCCATTATGATAATTACCCTGTGAAAACGCGAATCTGTGAAACCGGAGTCGGCTTCGGCGCGCAGCCCCGACCGGGCCATGATATCACGCGTGGTGAAAGTATGCGGTGGCTGGTTTGGCACCGGGGGCGGGGGGGCAAACCCGACGTCTATATTTATCTGGCCGGCGCTTTTTATGATGACGGATGCTGTTCTGAGCGAGTCAGCCCTCCGTCAAACCTGGGCAAGAAGAAGAAGAAGAAGAAGAAGAAGAAGAAGGGAGGGAAGAAAATAAAGTCGGAGGGGAAGGAAAGATATTCCAGATGTCAACAGTAAAGTTTGTCCAGCTCCGGTTCTGCGGCCACAGGAGCTTTGCGTACCTGCCCCTGCTAAAGACATTAGCGCCGCGGCGCCGGGAGAGCCGCGCGGCGCGGCCAGAGGATTCTCGGAAAGCCCTCCGGTCCGCATCGCCGGCCCCTCGCCGATCTTCCTCCCGTGTTTTGGGAACGCACCCATAGCTCCACGGGGTGGTGGTGGTGGTGGTGGTGGTGGTGGTGGTGGTGGGGGGGGTTTGGACCTAGCGGAAAGCTCCAGGTGAGGACAAAATGTGCGGTGGCGGAAAAGTACAATAACTTGGCGGCGCCGGAGCGAAATAATACGAGGGCGCGGCGATAAATCCAGGCCGGCGTTGGAACCGGAGTCGGATTCGGGACTATAAAGTGCTCCGAGAAGAACATAAAGTCTCTCCGCTCTCATCTTTTTCCACGATGCGTCGAGGCTGTATTTACGACACAGGATTGGCGGCGCCGTCCGACGAGCGGCTCGGCGGTTGCAACGCGGCGTGATGTCGCCGCGGTTGTCCGCCTTGCTAGCGTGACATCGAAGTCGTCGCCGCGCTTCTCCTCCGTCCCTGACGTACGTGGCTTCGCCGCTGGCTAGCTTTCTGCTTGCTAGCTTTCCGCTGCCTGCTAATGCTAAAGCTCCGACCGCTTCCGTTGAGAGGAACGGGTGAGCGAGCAAAACGTCGGCATTCGTTAACCATCGGTCCGTTCTGCGTGTGCGTGAAACTGTTCTCGTTGTCATGGCAATAATTGAACGCATTTGTGTTCGGGACGTGCCAGCGACGGTAACGCTAAAAGACGTCACTTTTTCGTTTTTCACAGCAAACTGCGGGATTAACCGCGTAATCTGTCAAAATTAGCTTGACCGGGGTAACATGAGGGTCAGCCACGCCATGCTAAAATAGGAAAAGTACCGGTTGCCTTGGAAACAGGATTGTCCACAACGACACTGTCGGTTCTTTTAATTTCCCCGGGAGGTTTTCTACCCTGGATTGTGTTAGCATTTTATTGCTAATTAACATTTAGCCATTTAGCCAAACAAGGTTCATTATCAAAGTGAGCGATTCAGTACAACTCATTTCCAGGCAAAAATTGAGTGTGTGTGTGTGTGTGTGTGTGTGTGTGTGTGTGTGTGTGTGTGTGTGTGTGAGAGTGTGTTCACAATTTTTTTTTAACTCCTTTAAGGGGTTTCAAATTAGCAATTCATGCTAGCGGAGCATTTGAGGTGCAGGCTTTGGGGTGGAGCTAAGATATACTGAGCTAAAAGCATTTTGCACTTTTACACTCATTTTCATGTCCATGCATTCGTGTGTGTGTGTGTGTGTGTGTGTGTGTGTGAGAGGAATTCACCACTTCTGAAAACAAGAATATTAAAAGGTATAAAAAGAAGAAAAAGATTGAAACAAATATAAACAAACAATAGTGTTATCTATTGCAAGTAAAGTAAAAAAAGAATATTAATCGAATAATTCTGATTTTAGTGTTACTGTAATAGAATTTTCATATGGTGGTAATGACACTTTTAAATTATTGTGTTTATAAATGTACTTTGTGTACTTGCAGATCTGTTGAGTGAGTGTGTGCGTGTTTATTTATGTGTGTGTGTGTGTGTGTGTATTAGTCCGCTGGACTGCTTCGTCGCCTCAGCCAATGGACACACTCCATTTCAGCTGTTTCCACGCTCTCGTTTTTCAGCGCTGGCTAAACTGAAATCAGCCGGCTGTGTGTGTGTGTGTGTGTGTGTGTGTGTGTGTGTGTGTGTGTGTGTGTGTGCGTGTGTGTGTAACACAGTCCCCATCACTTTCACTCGGAACTGAGCAGAACCAGACGTGGCTAGCTGAGTGGTGTAAAATGTGATGATGAGGCCGGGGTGATTTGCTCATTCCCTCGCCGTGTGTGTGTGTGTGTGTGTGTGTGTGTGTGTGTGTGTGTGTGTGTGTGTGTGTGTGTGCTATAAGGTCACAGAGATGTCTCGCAAACCGCTGCTGAGCCCAGGTAGAATTCTCATTACGGTACCGACGTCGGCGGCCAAGTGTATCAGAGAAATCCTGCGGCCAAAACAACATTGTCGTAATCAATGAGACGTTTAATGACTATGGATTTCCGATCGACTGCTTCATCTGCAGGATCAGTGTAATAACTGCGCAACAACGGCTTTTCCCATATTCCGATCTTTCTCACGTTAGCGTAGAATACTAAACGTCGATATCGCAGCATGTTCTTTAAAAACAAAGACTGATTTCATATAAAGTGCGCTGGAACGTGATAGAAATATTATCACCTCCAAAATAAATCCACTCAATGCATTATTATCATCCATTATTACGCCATCTATTTAATGCGCTGGAAATGATTTAAACACGACTGGACTGCGTCAACGATGGGATTAGGGGAGTTATTATGGGGTTATTACGGACGACTGCGACGCTAAAACATAAAATAAAGTACAAGTGAGACGGCGAAGAGAATATCTTGCACGTTTTATTCTCTCACTGATTTATTTTAAAAAAACGATCCACCTTTTTGCTGATGTTGGGTGAAGTCTTGTGTAATCCCATCTAATCCCAAGACATGATCAATTTCTGAACGTAAAAAGCTAAATGTAAAAATATAAATGTATATAAATACATATTACTCACATGTGTGTGTGTGTAAAGATGCCAATAAAGACACACACATACAAATGCATGTATTTAACAGTAAAATGCATTTCAACATTGTTGCTCTTGATCAAAATCAATCATGTAATTATTGATAAACAAATTCCATTTATATATATATATATATATATATATATATATATATATATATATATATATATATACACATATATTATATATATGGACATTTCCGAATTAAAATAATGAACCATATTCAAATGTGATCATGGGATTTAATTTACTCACTTTTTTTTTCCCCTATACTCTTTTAGTTTTAAAAAGGTAAATGTTTGGTGATTAGATCATCAAGCACATTTAAAAGAACTAATAAAGACCCAATTTTACAATTATTTCTGTTTTACTTGGCTGTTTTAAATGCAAAAGTAAACCCCGGTTCGTGTCCGGCCTGCGTGGCGGCGGAGATGTTGGCCAACGGCGCCCTCTAGTGGACACTGTGGGAACTGCAGACTCTGACAGTTTCAACATTCACAACTAAATGAACAAATAATTGAATCAGTAAAATAAAGTAAATCCGTGTTCTGAGCTTTATCAGCTTGATAGAGATTTAGTTAATTTTCCCGTTCCTGTTTCCGCCCCTCGGCCCTCACACTCCTGCGCAGGAACCCAGGAGCACCTTGCGGTTATCTTGCACATCAAATTCACGGATATTAGAAATGCAGGAAAGCTCAGGAAGGCAAGAGGAACTGAAAAAGAAGTGAAAATGATCTGAAAATGATGCAGACGCCGGTGGGAACGGGGACGGAGTTGCGCTTTACATGTTCCTAATGCACATCTTTAAGCTGCGTGCGGCAGGATGCTAATGGTATTAGCTAATGGCTGATAGCTCGGTAGTGAGGCAGCGACCAGAAGGTGAAGGGAACCCTGACTGCAACCCCAGAACCGAACCGTTGACACCTGGCTCCCGAGCCGTTCCGCTCAACAATCTTATTTGGGTTCACACTTCTTTTTGCCACGGTGGGATCATCGCTACCAGAGGGGAGTGCAACCCAAACAGGAAGTGACCTGTTCCTCGATGTGGAACGTCCCGCCCTCGTGGGCCGTCATCAACGCCTTGCTAACGCTAGCTTAACTACAACACAAATCTCTAGGCAGTGAGAACGAACCTTATTTTGGAAAAATGTGTTTAATATTTGTGTGTATATGTTCGTGGAAAGTGTGTCTATATGGCTTTTTGATTTCTGTATATGTATATTTTAGTGTTTCCTCTGGCTAAACACATTTGTGGTGTATATACACTGCTCCAAAAAATAAAGGGAACACCTAAAAAACACATCCTAGATCTAAATGAATGAAATATTCTTATGAAATACTTTGCTCTTTACACAGTTGAATGTGCTGACAACAAAATCACACAAAAATGATCCATGGAAATCAATTGTATCAACCCATGGAGGTCTGGATTAGGAATCACACTCAAAATCAAAGTGTAAAAACAAACTCCAGGCTGATCCAACTTTGATGTAATGTCCTTAAAACAAGTCCAAATGAATCTGTGTTGCTTCCTGAGTGGACACTATGATTTCACACAAGTGTGATTGACTTGGAGTTACATTGTGTTGTTTAAGTGTTCCCTTTATTTTTTGGATCCGCCGGGAGACGCGTCAACCTTCAGGTCGTCTCTTTCTCACGACGGGCGACTTTCCAGTCGGACGTTAAAGTTAAAAGGCTCGGCTGGCAGCGACTCTCCCTGACTACGGCTATTTCCTGCGCCGCGACGGCTCGCACCGGACATCAATCCCGGAACGGCAACGGCTGCCAGGTAGGACTCCTGGCAGCGCCACGGAACCCCCCCGCCAACGACCCGCCTCTTGTAAGTGCCGATATTTATCAGAGGGGACACCCGAGACATCCGTCTTGTAGCAATTATGCTAATTAGCACCCTCTGCCGCTAAGAGGGGAAGCTAATGCGAGCGGGGAGACCGTTTTTCATGGCGGTTTTATAAATGACCTCCTCGGGCTTCAAATCATCGTCCCCTGATTGGTCATCATTCTGGAGACCCTTTTAGCCTTTCAGCTATTAATCCCGCCGGCCTTCGGCTGCGCCAACAGCTTGTAGAACCGGAAGAATCCGGCCCGTACGACCCCCGTGGGGAACCCGAGGCCGTGCACGAGGACGGTCCGGGCCCGTCCTCTGGACTCTGTCCCCACGGCGACGCCTCCCTGATTGGTCAAAACAAACAAGGCCCGCTTTACGACGCCGTGCAAGTTATTCATCTATCTTGAAAACTTCCTTCTTTTTTTTTTTTTTTTTACGGCCCGGCCGAGCATCGGGGCGCGCTTCTCGGAAACGGCCGTAAAAAAAAAAAAAAAAAAAAAAAAAAAAAACGTTCCCACCTCTCCCTTTACGTCCGCCCGGCGCTCAAAACGCCGCAGGTACGAAAAACAAAAAAGGAGGAAATAAACTTCAGAAATCTGGATCAACGTTTGCCGTAAATGAGCCGGGGCGTCCCGCGTCGCCGCGGCGACCCTCAGCGACCTGGATCACGCCATCTGTCCAACCAGCTCGCCTTCCCCCTCAAACCCCCGGCGCTTTGGAAAGCGCGTTGCGGTCGGCGGCCACAAGTGGGAGCTCTGAGTCCGCTAGTTTGGCGGCGAGTGGATTTGACGGCGTATCAGGCCGATGGAGCTCCAGGACAAATGGCGAGAAGCGAGAACGGATGCCGTAAAAGCGGCGCTGGTTGAGATCTTCCCCGGAGGGGAGGGTGGGACGAACCGTTGGACGTCTTTTAACCCCCCCCAAAAAAAAGAAGAAAAAGAAACATCCAGTTTCAACACCCTCTCCTCTGCCGGAGGGCGAGCTAACATCAGACTCAGTAAACAGGTGTGTGTGGACATTAGCATACTGTGCTACACACACACACATACATGATTTAAATAATTTCACGCCCGTCGGGACGGGACGACCCGTGGATCAGATGAATGTTTTGCGGCCCCTGTGCTCGAAAAACCGCCCGTGGGTGCGAAAGAGAGGAGGCTTTTTCATGGCCGCCGTTGCCGTGGCGCCCGCGGGGACGCGGGTCGGCGCGGTGACAGGAGGCGGAACGTTCCAGCGCTTTGATGAATTCCTCACTGGAGATTTCCCAAGTAGCTTCATCCATCACGCCGAGGAGCAGTTTTCCGAGTTTTCCGTTGCAGGAAATGGCTTAAAAATGAGGGGTTTAGCCCGCTTAGCGGCGGCTAACGGGGTGGCTAACGGGGCTAGCCGCCCCGATAGGACCCGTTGGAAGTACCGTTTTGACCCTAAAAATGACAGAGGGGGATCGGATTCCTGGTTCCCCGACGCCGTGTCTCCGCGGAGATACACTTTCCGTGACTTTTCTGCCAAAGTAAACACAAACATACTGGCAAATTTGCCGATTCGCCTCCGTGACATTAATACTTGTCGGGTGGAAGTCGCCTCCGTCACCCCTCCTTCCCTTGTGGTTTACCCTCCTCCTCCTCCTCGACCCTTCGCGCTGCGTTCCCCGCCAGCGGCGCCGTTAAGGACGAGTCCATTTCAGACGGGCGTCTTGGTACTTCCTGCGTCCGCGAGAAGGCTCGGGCGATTCGTGCCGGCACGCCAAATAAAAGTGGAATCATCGGGGCTTATCCTCCCTCCCGACCCCTCGTCGCAGGAGGGGGATTACGGGATCTCGTTCTGTTTTTCCTTTTAAAAGAGGAAACTCATTACTTTTGGTTATTTATTGACGTATTTAAAGATTCACTTTGGGGTTCCGATGTGTTTGTTTGGCTTCGGCAGTGTTTGGAGAGTCCGGAGCTCCTGATCCTGCCTCCGTCATCCTCACATAACCCGTCGGGGGGCGGAGGGGGGTCGGGGGTCTTCATTAGATGGAAAAAGAAACACGAGCTGGGAGAAGGCCACGAACCGATGCGACCGCCCCGTTAGCACGTCTCCGCGCTTCTTCACCGACCGGGAAGCCAAACCCCCAAATCCAGTGCCGCCGGATTTGGGGGGGACGCGACCAGTGGGGGTGAAGGTGGCTCACGATGCCCAGGTGGAGTCGGGGTCAAGCGGGGTTCTTGGCGGCGAGCATACCGGAGGAGTTGGGATCCGGGACTCCTAACGCACCTTTGCCCAAAACAAGCATCCGGGTACAGAAGATGAATCATGAAGTGATCGGACCAGATCCCGGAGTGTCCACTACTGTCGCACCCCTTCCCTTTGGCTCCTTTGCCAAACACCTCCCGCAGTCTGGCGAGCAGTTTAGACATGGACACAATCCCCAGAAAAACAAAGAGCACCTTGAACACATCAAATACTGCTGCGTCAGGTGATGTTTTTCAATGTTTCTTGGCGGGCGTGACGATCGACCGATTGTTTGTCGATCAGGGAAGGCGTCTGGCTCCGTATCCCGAACTCAAGCTGGCTTCGGCGGGAAGGAGGTGGCGCCGACGTTGCCGACGCAGCATCGGAGCGCGAGAAAAAAAAGCCCGTAAAGGCCAGGTGGCCGCCGTCCCGGCTTTGCGAGGCCGTGAATCCTTTTTACTGCTCTTTTTTTGCGCAGCGAAGCGAGGCCCGGTCCGGCCCGCCGACGATACGAGCAGGTGTTTGTCCACTTCCTCGTGAATCTCCCGCAGCTGCTCCGCCGGACACCTCTGAAGGTTCCGACTCGGGCCGAGACACCGGACCTCTGGGCCCGAGACCGTATGGCGCCCCCGGCGACAAGACGTCCTAATTGTCTCGGTGATTATTTACGCAGATCCACAACCGAGGAGGTTTCTCCCTTTCGAACCCAGGCGGTCCATAACTCTCCGGGCCTGAGAATCGACCGAAGGTACTTTTGTTCCCGCCTTGATTTACTGCATTTTGAATTAAACATAAGTTGTCATCTGCGGCGTCGCTGGAAGGGAAACGCCAAAACTGTTTGAAAGCTGCGCTCCCGGACGCACCGCACGGCTTCCGAGAACCGGGTGAAAAGCTTCCAGCCTCGCTGTTGAACCGGCCAAGAGCGGGATCACGATAAAAAGAGGCGTTCTGAACACAACAATGGCGTCTAGGAGGAACACCTCCGGACGCAGAAGGTACTTTTGTGTGACGGCGGAAGTGAACACACCGATGCGTCGCATTTCGGCAGACATTTGCATTCGTCCGAACGTCATGGCGGCGTGAAGGAAAACCAATCCGTAACTTTCAGGGCCTTCTTCTTCTTCTTCTTCTTCTTCTTTTTGCTTTTCCCTTCAGGGGTCCAACAGCAAGTCAACTTTCACCATCTAACCCTATTCTCTGGATCCTCCTCTCTCACTGCGTCCATAAACCTTCTCTTTGGTCTTCCTCCAGACCTCCAATTCCAGCATCCGTCTCCCAATATATCCTCTATCCCTTCTCTGTCCATGACCCAACCATCTCTGACCTTCTCTCCAAAACATCTAACATGTGCTGTCCCTCTGATGGACTCATTCCTGATCCTGTCCGTAACTTTCAGGGACACGACGGCTCAAAAGGCAAACAAGAGATTTGAGGCCAATTCAGGCAAAACCTGGGAAAGCGTTTCGCCGTTAGCGCGGTATCACCACGCCGCCGTCGCACGGACGTCCGGTACGTCTCAACTCCGATTGCCGACCGACCGGCGGGCGGCCGGAGTTAAATTAAGATACAGAAACTGAAATGGAGGCGGCGAGGGGAAGGTGGCGTCGGTTTAGGTGGCTTGCGTGTGCTGTGCGTGTGGAGCCGCATTCAGCCGGACCCCCGGGGGGATCCGACCCCTGTTCCGCTGAAATGGCGGCGCCCTTATCTCCCCGCGCTACGCTATCTGCAGCGAGCTAATTGCCGACTTCCAATGGCACTGGTTTCCCCCGCCTTCCCCCCCTTTCTGCTGCCACTTCCTCTCCACACTTAGACCATCCATGCCTCCGCTCTCCAGCACCCACGGGAACCAGGGGGTCGGTTGCCCGATGTAGCCCGGGTGAAATGGCCTTCCTTGAGGTTCCGGGTCCTTGGGGTGGGCGCGGGGGTAAAAATAAACAAGGACGTCACAAAAATAGAGACGTGATCTTCCGAGAGAAGAAAAGCCAAATATGGCCCACAGAGTCGGGACGGATTCCCAACGACAGGATTCAATTATTTATCTTTCATTACGCTTGTTTTCTTATTTTTTAATGGCGGCCTGGTGAAAGGGAAGGCTTCTGGATGGAAGGGGGGGGGGTTGGAGAGTACTCACACACACACACACACACACACACACACACATGCTAACATGACTTGTCTGTAAATTTGCTCTGACATTATTGAGGTGTCTTTTATTCTCTTGAAGCTGTAAATCCCGTTGTTTGGTTTTTGTGGTACAGGAACGAACACACACACCAGCGGCGTTGTCAGCCTCTCAGTGTCTGCTACGGCGGCGGTGGCGGTGTGTGTGTGTGTGTGTGTGTGTGTGTGGGGGCTGGACCACATGTTGTGCGGCGGTTAACCGAAGGGCCGACCACTTTAAAGGAGCCTAAATCAGCGCAAACCATCTTGAACTAATTCCCCGGTTTGGGAGGAGCGGGAACGGCTAACCTGGCGGATTGATTACGTGGCCGCGGACGCCATCCCCGTAACCTGGGCCGGCCGCACGGCGGTCGACCGCTCGCCGCGTAGCGCCCCGCCCCCGTGCTAGCGGCGCACTCTGTGCTCGACTGGGGTTTTTTTGTTTTGTTTTGGTTTGGCTCGACGAGGGCCAAAGGAGCAGCGGGAACTCCTTGTCCAAGGGTGGAGAGTCAGCTTTGCAAGGAGGTTCTACCCTGGTCTTCTTCTTCTTCTTCTGAGTCAGGTGTTGTGTTAGTTCCCAAAATCCTTCGCCGTTCCTTCTTGTCTTCTGCTGCCAAGACCAACCCCATCACTTCTCCGACGTCCTTGAACCTTGACACCTTCTGGTGACGACTGTCCCTTCCGGTCCACTACGTCAAATCACTCGTCCACATCGAGCTGCTGCTTCTTCATGGAGTTCCAGGCCGTATGCTTGTTTCCAATTTTGTCTAGTACCTTGTTGTAGGTCCATTTCTTTTGTCCGGACCATCCAACCTTCGCTCATCTGTCTCCTGCTTGGTCCAGGACTCGCTTGGCCGATGGAGATGGCAGCTGCGTGAGGTATCCTTGCTTGATTTCTGGTGTGCCTCGCTGGAGATTGTCAAGGTGGACAGAGTCGTCTACCTCCTCGTCTGCTCACGAGGAGGTAGACGGAGGTAGATCACGAAGGGACTCGTGTTGTCCCCGCCATCGATCGGGATCTTTGTTTTCTTCATATCTGGGAAAAGCTCTCAAACTGGAAGTCAGTGGGTTCACCATCTCCAGCAGAGATGGGGTTGTGTCATCTCCAAGTGGGAGAATGGTGCAAGACTTGTACTTCTACGCTGTGACATACATATCTTGTCTGTGTGATTAGTGCTACTCTGGCAGAAAATACAAAGCTGAGCTCTCTCTTTTGTGTTTTTCTACTTCTTCGGGTCAAACTTCTGACCGGTTTCCGAACATCCCGTTCCATCAAAGATCCACCCATCCCTTCCTTTCTGGACTTTCGCCTTCTGTGGACGTCCTGGTGAATAATGTTGTTTTGAAAGGCATACCCTCTTGTTTGGCTCCGTGATCCCTTCCCTTTTCTGTTACAGCGTAATTACCATCGCGGCATCTCGAGCCCTTTCCAGTATCTCCGGGACGATAGCGCACATCCCGAAACGGAATAGTAATCCGATTACAATTGATTCCAGCCTTACGGTCGCCGCCGACTCCACGGATCCGCGGCGGTTCCGGGTACTTCCAAGTAGAAGAAACCCCAACCTCGGAAGGTCACGTGACCAGATAACGCGAGCACGTCCGGCCAGCTCATCGGCGTCTCGGAGGAGGAAGCGAGGTGACGGAAGACGGGAGTTTGGCGACGCCGAAGGAACAGTCGACTCCGCGGGGAGAAACGTTGCCTGAGGATGACGAGCCGAGCTGCCGCCGGTCCTTCGTCAACTCCGGTGAAAGCCAGTCCTCATCTGTCAGTACATGTGTGTGTGTGTGTGTGTTGTATATGTCAAAGACATCAGAACGGATGAAAAGCGCAACAGACGCAAGGAAGGTAATAAAAAAAAAAAAAACAGAGGAAGAAACTTAGTTTAATGCTATGCAGGACCAGAACGCCTGACGGAGGAGATATGCGGTCCGGCACCATGGTTTCCGAGTTACACCCAAAACAAATAAACAAAATACTTTAAAGATTGTGTGTGTGTGTGTGTGTGTGTGTGTGTGTCGGAGAGAAAGAGCGAGAGGGAGATGGCAAACTCCGCTTGCTACCCGTGAATAGCCGGCGGAGAGTCTGAGCGCGGAGGTCGCGTGGCTCCAGGAGCTAAAAATGGAAATTCAACTAAATAAATAACTAAGTCGTTCCTCGGAGACGCACCGGTTGCAGTTTTCCTGGCCGATGCCTATTTCCGATGTTCTAAACGTCTGGAACGGCGCCTTTCGATTCTGGACGATTCGCCACCTCTTATTCGAAACGCTTTCCGTGACGACGGCGGCTGAATCGCTCCTCGTCCGCGGAGCACGGGCGGATGTGGAAGTGACCGACGTCCGATCGATCGCGGTCCGATTTCCCCCGAAACCCAGATTGACTCCTGGACGTGAGCTAGCGCGAATTAGCCGAATTAGCTCTCGTTAGCTTAAACTGCTATTCTGGATCGGCGGTGCGAGTCGCCGGAAAAGCATACCGCTTTGTCAGAACCGCGGCTCCAGCGCTGAGGAGTTCCATCCCTTAAGAATCCGGATAGATTAATCTGGACTTGAACCGAGGAATTTAAGCCAAGCTAATCCCAAAGTCTGGATTAAGAGACATCGCCGAAACGGCGTTCCCGTATCCCAACGTTTGGTTTGCGGAGGTCCCCGCTGTCGCCGAGGAGGAGGCCCCGCTGTCACGTAATGGGAACCAGACCCGCCGAGTTGCTTTAATCAAATTCCTCCACCGGCGACGTATCCTACGCAGTTATTGGTTGTCATCGCCCCCGTATGTGTGTGTGTGTGTGTGTGTGTGTGTGTGTGTTTATGTTTGGGCGGGGAACGACCTCTTCATCCCCCTCCGCATTTTTGTCATCTAAGGTTTTGGGGGTTAGCTCATATGGAAAGTTGATTCCAGAGCTCCGTCTCACATGGTTCCAATCTGCTCGCCGCCGCCGCCGCCGTCCTCGACGGGCGGAAGAGGAGGACAAAGAAGAAGAAGAAGACCAGGATCTTCGTTCCTCCACCTGGATGAGGTGTCGGGCACAATCTGGGTCTCCACTTTGGACGTTCGTCTCTTAGCATCTTCCCCTTTTCACCCCTTGCAATTTCTCCCTCGCTTCCGTCGTTCCCTTCCAACTCCGATTGTCTCGCCACATCTTCGTCTTCTTCTTCATCTTCTTCCTTCCTGTCTCTTCCCATCACTCCTCCTCCTCTCTTCTTGTCCTGTCCCTTCTCTCCCTTTCTCGCTTTCTTCGCGTCCTGTATCTTTTCTCCCGAGTCGCTACATTAAACAAGAAAAGACGTCCTTTTCCCGTTCCCACGGGAGGGTGCGCTGGTTGTCGGGGTCGCCTCGGGTCGGCGGCGGTCTGACGGGGGGGTCGGCCGATGCGGGTCCTCACATCCCATCTGTCAGTGTGGCCCCTCCTCCTCCTCCGAGAAGAAGAAGAAGAAGAAGAAGAAGAAGTCATGGGGGAACGGTGGGAGTTTCCCTTCGGGGGGGCGAGACGGCCAACCAGGAGTGAGTCGACGGCTCCTTTACCCGCTTTTGTTTTCATTCTCTCCGGGGGTCGGAAGTGTTATTTGGGTTAGTTTCCTCTGTAAAGACCCCTCCCGTTCACGCCGGCCCTCTTCGCGTCACGGGCGCCGCGGACTGGATGGCGAACGCAGATAAAAACGCCGTGACGGTCTGCTTTTCAACGCCGCTCCCGACACCCGGCTCGCCTTGTCGTCGGCTAGCGAACGCGATCTAATCGCTCCGGGGAACGGCAGCGCCGCTCACGCTCGCCATTCGGTTTTCGTAACCCGTCCCCCCCGAAGGCAACGGAAGTCGTCCCGAGATTCTGGTTTATCGCGACCGCGAGGTGTTGTTACAACTGCAGTACCCAAAGTGTCCACTAGGGGCAGGCGGAGGCTGCGATTGTACCCTTTCCATGTGAATACGGGGACAAATAAACATCTCATTATATACTGCTCAAAAAAATAAAGGGAACACTTGAACAACACAATGTAACTCCAAGTCAATCACACTTGTGTGAAATCATAGTGTCCACTCAGGAAGCAACACAGATTCATTTTGACTTGTTTTAAGGACATTACATCAAAGTTGGATCAGCCTGGAGTTTGTTTTTACACTTTAATTTTGAGTGTGATTCCTAATCCAGACCTCCATGGGTTGATACAATTGATTTCCATGGATCATTTTTGTGTGATTTTGTTGTCAGCACATTCAACTGTGTAAAGAGCAAAGTATTTCATAAGAATATTTCATTCATTTAGATCTAGGATGTGTTTTTTAAGTGTTCCCTTTATTTTTTTGGAGCAGTGTACATTGCAAGCTCTACAGTCCACTTTCTAAACGGCGGTGTGGATGTATGTTCGCTCCCCCGTGCGCTCCCCCCCCGCCCCCGCCGCCGCCGCTTCCAAAACATTTCTCCCAGTTGCCGAAAACCCGAGGTGGCAGTTTGTCAAAACAGCGAGGGCTTCGAAACAAAAAGGAGTCAAACTAATGGGCGCCGCTTCAGTGGCGCCGTCCCTTCGTGCACCCCCATCCCCGGATCACCTCCGCCCAACTCAGAATCCGACATTCGTCCTCGTCGCCTTGACGACGGATACTCGTCCGTCCGGTTCTGGCGTTTCGGAACCGACCGACGAGGATCCGTTTTCAAGCCCTTTCAAGAAGACCTTCTGGAGCGCCGTCGTCCCGATTTCTAGTAGCATTTGTTGTTTCCAAACCTAGCGTACCCCGAGAACTACCATGACTTCTGCGCTTAAACATTTGTTAGGCATTTAGCGCAACAGCGGTGTGTGTTGCCGTCTGCGGCGCCCAGACGGGTCAGTTGGTCGCGCGATAAGGATCTGCTGTGGAGCTGCATTCTACAACAAACAAGTGCCCCGATAAATGACAGGACGGGGGGGGGGAGTTTATCCAAGCTTGCAGACATAAACACAGAAACCCCTCACGGATGGCGGGAGGTAATTTAGATCTCCCGCCGCCATTAGTCCGATTAGGGTTCAGTGCCTGTGAATCCGCAGGGCTTTCCCCGCTCGCCCGGGGGGGAAGAGGGGAAAAGTACACCGCAATTACCGCCGAAGAAGAAGAAGAAAACATGGGAGGAGGAGGAGGAGGAGGAGGAGGAGGAGGAGGAGGAGGAGGTCTCCTTGCGGGTCGGACATGCAGAACCCGATCCCGGTTCAGGCGCGCCGGGTGTCGTCTTCCCCGGCGTCCTGATACCCGAGGTCCATCATCGGACTTTTTCACGGTTTCCTCGTCGCGTTAGTCGCACCGCTCAGGTTTCCGCAAGGAGATACTTCCAGGAGATCCCACCGCATCCTGGTACTAACCGTTGGTTTTCAAGCCCCGCCCCCTCCGCCCCCGCCATGACTCGGCGCACCCACACAATTGAACCAATTGCTGTGGAATCCGGGAGGCCGTTTCGGCGCGCGGCGCGCAATTCCTTCCCTCCCCCGGCCTCGCCGATCGCTGGGTGAGATTGCGCGACCGCTTGGAATTGCGTGGGCGTGGCCAGCGCCGCCGAGGAAACGAGGGTGTTGGTTTAAACCAACGCCGCAAACGGAAAACAGGAAAGGGATTCGGGAGCTGGGAGCCGATTGGCCGGACCGATGAAACATGACATACGACAGAAAGGACAGAAAAAATGGGAGATTTGAAATTGGTACTTCCTCCATTTCTGGGTTTTGGTTTAGGAACGATAAAAAAAATAAAATAATGGTGGCGTTATTTCTTGTTTGCTCCTGAGGTTTATTATTCCCCTTCTTCTTGCGTTCTTTGGGCGCCGCAAAGCTTCACCACAGGTGACGTTAGCTAAAGCTAGCCGGTCTTGTCCAATCAGAATCCATCTGAGGCTAATCCACTCCTCCTTGTCGAGGAGTATTCCGCGTCGGGAGCAAAGCCGGCGCGGGACTTTTGTCGCGCCGTCAGTCGCGCTATGCTAACGTGCTAGCAAGCGCCATCCCGGCTAAAAGGTTGAAAATCCTAGGGAGGCGAACGCAGTTGAGCCGCTCCTCTCTTTCCGCCGCGAAGATCCCCTGGCCTCATTATTTGAGCAAAAAAAAAAAAAGACGAAGAAAAGAGCGCGGCCCTGTTCTTTGTATCGCAGTTCCAGGGGGTTGTTATGGTTTGCAGATGTCACCCTGCATAGCATTGAGAGGAAGTCATTCCCCGGAGCCTCCTCTTCACCCGCCCCCCCCGTCTTCTCTCCAGGGTGCGGCGTCAGGGAGGGGTTCCACGCCAAGGAGACGGATAGAACACGGAACATCGTCCGTCCTCGCGTCTTCAGCTGGGACGGCGGAGAGCTTCTCCTCTGGTTCTCATGAACTTCTGTCGCTTTTTTTTTTTTTTTTTCTCTTGGCCGTCACGGGGGGACGCAGGGCGGGGACGCCGTTTTCGAGGCTCCGTCTTTGACAAACAGCGACTCCTCCTCGTCGGACGCCGCGCCAGCCGCTAGCTCATGCGTTAGCGACGCGGCGATCGGGATCGATAACAAAGCGCGCCGCGCCAGCGCTAATTCTCACCCCCCCCACCCCCCCGACAGCTCCCGCCCCCGCCATCGCTGTCACCGGCTGGATCCGGGAGGGGGCGGGCAAGATGGACGCCCGCCCGCCAGAAGACGGGGTTAAGAAATAAGACTTCGCCTCCGCGCCAGAAGACGTCCGCGCTTGTAAGCTTTGGCGCGGATTTGACATCGAAGATGAAGAAATGTGCAAACATTTTACGAAGGGGTGGCGGCGGCGGCGGCGGCGGCGGGAGCTGGCAATCATTTTTGCAGCTTTTGCTGACTTCCCGGGGTTCTCAGCTCAATAAAAAGACACATCGGAGTCAACGTCTGGGTCAGTCAGTCACAGCGACTTCGGCGCGGTGACGTAAGCCGCCGAGTGATTTAAATGATGATTCCAGCTTGGGTCTTCTAAGGGGAAACAAATGTCGGTGCGCCGGCAGGTTATAAAACCGACATGATTTTGAGGAGCTCTCGGGCAGCGGACCAAACGAGGCCGAAAGGCCCTGGGACTGTAAACTAATATTGGTGCACAACACATGGTCCAGATTTCATAAGAGACATTAAGACTCAATCCTTCAGGACACCCCTGCGGAAAAGCATGATTGATGAATAGAAATTAAGGCGCTGGTGCATGTCTTTGTGTGTGTGTGTGTGTGTGTGTGGGATGGAGGTGGTGTCACGGGGTGAACGGTTGGGTTTCTGCGGCGGTAGCAGGCGATTGTTTGAGGTAGCATCCTCACACCGAGCAGAGTGAAGTCAGTGGACCTTGAACGTGGAGACGCCGGGTAAAAAGTACCGTCAAGAGGACACGCTGCTGGTGTTTAGCGGAAAAAGCATGGCTACCGACGGCATTTGTTACCGCCTCTGCAGACTGTAAAGCCCGAGCAGCGTCGGACCCATCGTTTCACCTATCCGGCACCAGCTGAGGCCTCCGGAATTAAGGTTGTGAGTTGCCCCAATCTAGGATGCTAACAGCACTTAGCCAAACAAACATCGGTCAAGCAAATAAGGGTCCGATCTTGTGGTTCCGTCGGAGTCTGGACGTTAAGAAACTTCCGAAGGTACTCACCCGACTCCGGTTCCCGGGGAGGATCGGGACACGCCGGACATACCGGGGTTCTCCTGCAGGAGACAGAAAAGCAGTCGGGGTCACGGACAGTATCTGTTGGTTGCACGTCACGGCGCTAAAAACATGGTATGACCCATCTGCTGTAGAACTGATGTATAATTGATGTATTAAACATCAGGCTCCATTGAAAAAGACAAGGGATTTATTTGGGGATTTGGTGGAACTGGGGATTTAGACCGCAGACCTTTCGGGGGGAAACTGTTTACTAAAGTAAAAAAAAAAATAAAGGAGAGGGGTCGTTTTTGGAGCAGCTTTTTATTAGCGCGTTCACATACGTCTGCGGCGACTACAGCGCCTCCCACCGTCCCCTGTCCCCCCCCCCCCCCCGTTTTTGGCCGGCAAATTAAAAAAAAAAAAGACTGAAAAGACATTTAGAAGTGAGTTTACGAGTGTGAGAATAACAAGCGCTCGCGTTTAAATGAGCCCGTGAAGAACCGAGCGTGGACCGGGACCTTTAGCTCCGGGGCGAAACAACGGGGGAAACGGCGGTAAACAATACCCTCGACTGACTGCTGTAAAGCCAGACTTCCTCCTTCTTCGCGCCGCCGGCCGGAACTGTCCTCGCGCCGACCCCCGAAAAAGAACGCCGCTCCGACGCGCTCCCGCGCCCCTTGGCTTCGGTTCTTCCGCCCTGGAAGAGCTCCGACCGGCCGCTTTCAGCCCTTTCCAAAGTCGTTTGCGGGGCCGAATGGGCGTTTGGAAGGAGCTCCTGGGCCCGATGGGGCCGTCGATAACGCCTTTTCTCTTATTATTGTTTTTCAAATCCGAGCGCGGCGGCTGGAAGCGGCCCGAGGCTGAGCGGCGAGAGGTGGCTGCTGTTAGCTAAAGGCTTAAGCTACGAGCGCGCTCCGCGAGAGGATGTTTCCCTTCTTTTCCGGGATTTGAAAGCATTATTTCAGCAAATCTCTCTTGTTTGTGCAAATCCCTCCATCTTTTCTTAAAATTCTAAGAATGTAAAGCAGCAGCCGTTCAACAACTGCGAGGCGACCGCTTCCCCGCCGCTAATCTCGGTTACGACGCGGGCCATTTGGAGGTCACGGCGCGCCCGGTCGACGGCGTGGACCGGGCGCGCGCCAGCGACTCTGCCGATGGGTATCTTGCCTCGCCGTCATTACCCTGGTTCTGCAAATAGCGGGTCGGCTGGAGGGGATATCGCTGATCCCATCACAGCTATTTTCCATAACTACCTACTTGCGCGTGAACGTGCGAGGGGAAGGACGGCGTTGGTCCTGCCACGCCTTTTTTTTTTTTTTTTTGTTCCGGCGAGTGTTTTTTTGACTTGGCGTGGAGCGACCGGAGAAATTAAGCTGTCTAAACGGCGGAACGTCAGGGTTCCGTGCGGTTTTAATTATTTTCGTACGGTACGGAGATACGGCGAGCGCTCCGGAGAGAAAATAGAAAATCAAACCGCATGAAAACATATATATTCCGTTCTCTGGGATGTTATTAGGAGACCACAATTGCAGCCACGGGATGCCGGAAAACAGATGTGCGTTACGGCGTGGACGTCGCGCGCAAAAACGTCGATGCCTGGTCGTGACCTCGGCGTTGATGATCCCCTGGTTGCGGGCCGGTAAAATCCCGGTCTCCGTGGCGACGGAGAAACGCGTTCCCGAACCAGATATGTCGCTGCGCAGGAAGCGTCGGTCTCTGCGGAAACGCAACGTCCCTGCTTTTCCCCGTGACGCCGCCGTTAGCGCCCCTCGGGTCAAGCTCTTTCTCACGTCGCTCCATTTTGTTTTGTTTTTCCTTCATCGCACTTGGAGATGGTTTGAGGGCGAGCAGTAGCCGGCAAAGAGACAAGAACGGGCACGAACTTCAATTGCCGAGGGGTGACCGCTAATCTGATCCAGGCTCCGCCCCTTTTCTGGTACCCTGTTTCCAGTGAGGGTACTGGAAACTACAGCATGAGATTTGGGGGGAACGCTATGGGAACCGCTAGCGTTAAAACCAACTGCGTTTGCGCTAATCCGAAGGAGCGCCTTTGGCCGAATGTGAGGTAAATCCGAGGTGGCGTGCCCGACTGTGTGTGTGTGAGTGTGTGTCGGATCGTGCACGGCGAGCTGGCGCCCTCCCAGCAGCTTCACGGCTGCTGTGGGAAACAACCTCCGTGTTATTGTCCGCGCGCTGAATCGCCGATGACGCGTTTGTTTATGCCTGCCGTCACATAATGGGAAGGTTAAATATTTGGGCCAAACAATAATAATAATCCATTTCCTCGCCGCCGCAGAAACATGACTAATCAGGAGGGAAATTAAAGGTAAGCAAACCCGCCGTCGAACGATTGTGTTTCGTGGATGTAATTTGTCCGCACCCGCCCTTCAGCGGCGACCGTTAGCTCAGATTAATGCTCGCCATTAAGGAGGGCGGCCGCGGTCCCCCCCCCCCCACCCGGGAACGCCATCGGCGTCGTTGCGCCAAACATCCTCCGAAACTTTCGAAATCCGGCTCCCGTCTGGAAATTCTGATCAGAAATCTGTGAATCTTTGTTTGGCCGCGGCGTTTTGTTGGCGAGGGACGATTTAAAAAAGAAAAAAAAACCAAGTGCGCGGCCCGTGAAGCCTTGGTGTCAGCATCTCCGATGGAAACTCCCGCGCAAGAACTTCCATCGAACACACACGCACACACACACACACACACACACACACAACTTTCCCCCGACCACAGAGCCGCGGCTCCCTCGTGACAGATATTCCTCTGTCAGAAGCTATTTTCACTCTCCACAGAGAAACACACACACACACACACACACACACACAGGGACATGTGACGGTCAAACACAGGAATAAGGCGCTGTAAACACGGCACGCACGCGAAAGGCCGCTTCACGGGCCGCCGGTGTTTGACTGACAGCTCGGCGGCGGCGGCGGCGGCGGCTAACGTGGCTAGCGGCGCCTGCCCAGGTCCATTCACAGCCTTTTCCTGTTTATACGTGGCGTGATTCGACCCCGGACGGCGTTTTGTCTAAGGCGGGGCGGCACGTATACATGCGCCAACAGGCAAGAAGTAGTCCCAACAAGAGTCACACCAAGAAGAAACAATATTTGTTTGTTTTGTTTTTTTAAATCAGCGTCATAAAGTGATTCTAACCGAAGGGACTCATAGCTCACTTTTCAAAGTACATTGTGTATTGCAACATTAAATAAATACAGTGATCCCTCGCTATAACGCGGTTTACTTTTCACGGTTTCGCTACTTCACGGATTTGCATCTTGCGTTGTGTTCTGCATTCTGATTGGCTGAAAAGTCACTCCGCTTCTTTTCTACCTGTGCGTCAATAACGTTGCAGTTTAATATGTACACGTACGTAAAACAGCTTGCCAAATTTACATGACGTACGTGCAAATTCTCTCGCAATTTCGAGTTTCTCTAAAACCCATATTGTTGACAAACTGCCCAAAAGGCAGCAGAAGATGCTATCTATCGCAGATAAAGTTAAACTTCTGGACATGCTAAGGGAAGCTAAAAGCTATGCGGCTGTAGGTTGGCATTACGGAATTAATGAATCTTCCGTTCGTTCCATAAAGAAGGAAGAAAAAAACATAAGGACGACAGCAGCGATAAGTTTTAATAAGGATGCAAAAAAGGGTTGCAACTGTCTGCAATTTTTTTCATAATCATTTTTAATTTTCTCCCGTTTAATCCAATTACTCGTGTCGCGGTGGGCGGAGCTAATCTCTGCAATTTGAAGCCTTCTGTTCACATTGATGATTGAAATTATTATTTGACAGTACAGTACAGAAGTTATTTGTTGAAAAAAACGTTTCTAAAGTACAGTACTTTTATTTGTGAAACAAACGACTGAGCCTGTAAAATGGTTTGTTCTTTTCAATGTATAATAGAGTATTAAATTGTATAATAATTGTACAAAAAATAAAGGTTTCTACTTCACAGATTTTGCCTATCACATGTTCTTTTTGGAACGCAACCCCCGTGAAAAACAAGGGTTTACTATATTTCGATTACATTCATCTCTTCATGGTATTTCAATTTTTGGGGGCGAGTTGAAAAACAAACAAACAAAAATAAATCATCTCGGTGGAACGTACGGTGAAACAGAAACTGTTTTTTTTTTTTTTTTTTTCCGGCCTTGTTTTCTATCCCGCTGTTTCCATGTTTTTCACAGGCTGGGAGATGATGGAGATGATTTATAGTCTGGGTGGAGGGCTGGTTGGGGGGGAAGGCGCCCGTTTTTGGGGTTTTGAGTGGAACCCAGAAGGCCAGGGAGGAGGTGATGTGATGACTGATGGGAGGGCTGGAGAAGGAAACCTCTGGAAAGTCTACATGACGGGCCCAGACAGCTGTCAGAAAGTTGAAAAAGTCGTCAAGTCTCGCCTCCCCGGCCTGAACGCCGTCCCGCTATATAGAAAAAGATTTTCGATGAGAAAAATTAGCCGCGAGCGTGGTTTCGCCGCTTCGGAGTCCATCTGTTTTGAAAATCCGCCGAAGGAGGGGAACCCAGAAGACGACGGCCTCCTCTTCCTCGCCGCATCTGCTGTATATCAGGTTAAAAAAATAAAAAGGAGGGGGGGGACGCGGCGCCGTGGCCACGTGTCTCTCGTACATCATCGGTCGCCACGGGGACCGGGATGGTGGCGGAGAACCCGATGTATGAAGAACAAGGCGCCATCCATCAAAACAAAGACGTCTGAACCCCCTCTTTCAAGAGCTTTTCCTTCTCAGGTGATAAGAAAGAGAAAAGGGGGAGCGCTAGAGGAGGTGGCTAATGACGGCCTCCCCGACCAATCAGGTGGGAGAAGGCGAAGTTCAGGAAAGAGATCTTTGTTGCATGATAAAGCGTTCAGGGTTCCGCCGCCGCTCGGGAAGGAGGCCCCGCCCCCGGCTCAGGTGAAGCGCCAGGTGGGGCCTTTTTCCGTTTCGTGACACACATTTTAATGAAAACGGTGGCCGCCCTTTTTGTGTCGGGGTGTCGTCTTTCGGACACTTCCTGCAGACGGCGTTCGGGGAAACGCGATACGGCCGCTTTGGACGCGGCGGAAGCCACAAACGGCAGATGCGGCACGAGGAAAGAACGGTTTGTATGCGGCGGTTTGGGAATGGCGGCGGTGGATGTTTCTGACACTGGAAGGATTTCACTAATCCGGTCCCTGGACCGAAGGGATCGGGGATTAAAGGCCGCTAATCCAGATCCGTCATCCTGGCCTCGCTCGAGGGCAGGGAAGTTCTTCATCGGCTACTCGGTACTCCCTGTCAGAGCTCTTATTCAACTACCCAACAAATTGTCTAGTTTGGTCAAAATAAACCAAAATGGGTTCTTGAGCATACATGTCTCCGATGCTTTCGGACGTTCTAGGAACTCCATTCCAGGTACTACCTTCCTCCACCAGGGGAACCTTTTAGTTTTTGCTTTCCCACTGGCAGAAGAGGTGACCTGTAGTGAGAGCAGGGAACTGGTTGAGGAACATCTAGAGAGGTGGAGGTATGCTCTGGAACTCAGAGGAATGAAGGGTAGCTGCAGCAAGACAGAATATATGTGTGTGAATGAGAGGAACCCGGGTGGAACGGTGAGGCTACAAGGAGTGGAGATCAAGAAGTTGGAGGATCTCAAGTGCTTGGAGTCAACAGAGCGACGGAGAGTGGAGAAGAGGTACAGAAATCGGCCGTAATGAAAGGAAAGGTGGGCAAGACAGTGGTGAGACCAGCCATGCCGGAGGTGAAGAGGAACCCAAAGAGAAGATTTATGGACGTAGCAAGAGAGGACATGAAGGTAGTTTGTGTGAGAGAATGGAGTTAGATGGAGAAGGATGATTCGCCATGGCGACCCCTGAAGGGAAAAGCCCAAAGAAGAAGAGGAAGGGGCGGTAGAAGGACATTGGCAGGACCGCTGGGACTCACGAGTCTGCAACGTGCACCTTAAGAAGTCTGTTAGCCGTTAGCTAACTACCAGACTTGTTTTAGCCAAAAGCTTGACGTTCCTCCGCAAGCCCTGGAAACCCTTCGCTTGTCGCAAGAGGACAACTGACAGGTAACAACAGCAGTTTTTAAAAATGGTGTTCCGCGGTCCGCGGTCGTATCTGTTTAAGGCCCGGCTTACCAGTTCCACCGACGTCACGCCAGCCCCTGTGGAACCGTAAGAAGACCGTAAGATGGTTCTAGAAGCTGAGATGTTCCCTCGACTCCTCTGCTTCCAGGTCCACAGCTTGCAGAAACCAAGGAAGGACTCTGGTAAACACATGTGATGACAAGGAGCCGCACTCCCCCACCCTTTGCATCAACACAAACGCATCCTTCCCTTGTAAAGTGATAATCGCGTTCCTTTGAAAACACAAAAACAACCCCTCCGGCCAGCCCCGCCCCCCCACCGCTCCTTCGTTTCACAGACACTTTAGCTTGATTTATCCTTTTTTTATCCTCGCCAAGCGTTTACGGCCAACGCCATCGTCTCGGGCGTAAACCCCCCCCCAACGACCGACGTGGGCCCGGAGCCAAAGCACATAAACCACCAGATCAGGAGTGAAAAATCAATACGAGCGACGTGATGGAATGAAAGCAGGAGGAGCTAATACGCCATCTCGAGCGCTGGCTCCTGATTGGTCTTTGGTAGGGGACTTTGTGGACCTTCAAGGGGGTGGTGGGGGCCTTCTTTGTTTCAGATCCACCTTCGCTAAATGAATTTGGTCGAATTGTCTTCGCTGAATTGTCCAGACGGGTGAATGGCAGCATCTCCATACGTGTCCCCGTGATTGACGGGTCCAGGATGAACCCCGCCTGTCGGCCAATCAGAGCGGAGCTAGGCTCCAGCTCCCGCCGCTACCCCGACTGCAGGATAAGCGGAATAGATAATGAACGAATGAACGTTTTCGATCCCGCCTGCGAGTTCTCGCTCCCGTTGGCGTTCGGAGTGAGATCATCGGAGCTTCGGGTTCTGCTGCAAAAGCCCGTATAAGTGGTTATTTCAACGCCTGGATCCGACTCGCGCCTTCGCGCCTCGGTGCCCGAGCGGGGAACGGGTGTTGAAGTAATGGTACTTTGCGATGCGTCAAGGCCGCGGCTAATGTCTGGTTAGTCTCAGGCTCAAACCCCCTCGGCTGGGGTTAGCGGGAGATCATGGTTTGGCTTTAGATAAACACTTATTAGCTTAGGGGTTTTTTTTTTTTCTTGTTATTTTTTTTTTTTCTGCTGAAAACTGTGGCTGGCAATGAGAAACAGACGCTGTAACATCCATCAAAAAATCAAAACAAAACAAAACAAAAAAAACAGCGGTCCGGCCTCGCAGCTAGCGATCAAGCTAACGGGGGCCTGCGTTCGCTATCGCTAAACCGTCACCCGATACGTCAGAACCTCCCCGTCCCGCCCGACGGCACCTCTCGCTTTATTTAAATCCGCGCCGCCGCCGCGCCGCCGGCGAGACGACGGGCTCGCCGTCACTTTTTCCGCCAGCAGGTCTCGCTTATTAACGTCTCGTTGATCCCGATCTGACTGTAAACCGAAACCGAGGCGCTGGCGGCTGAAAGGAATAACAGACCCGGGGGCGAAACAATCGGTGTAATTTTTAATAAAATCCAAACACTTTCGTTGCAGTGACATCATTTCCTCGCGGATGCCCCCCCCCCCCCGACCAGACGTGTACCCTCTTGGACGCCGATCAACCCGCCGGGAGGTTTGATTGATTGGGTGATGGGAATGTTTTGCACGTCATTATCTGCGTTTCCAGTCCAGGAGCGACCGAGATCTGCTTCTCGGCTGATTCTGGCTCCGTCTTTTCTTTTTTTTTTTTTTTTCCCCCTCTCTCTCTTCCCCAAAGTCAAGCTCCATCCCCGAGGAGGGAACGTTAGACTCACTGATATCGCCGCGGCGGCAACACGCCTTTCTGACTAATAATGGAAAAAAAAGGCCTGTTCCAGCCGCCGTCCTTGAAAGTAAACAACGTCGCCGCCAGGGTGACTTCCTCGGCCACCAAGATGATGCTGTCAGCGAGTCTGGCGTGGGGAAGCTATGAACGAATGCGCGAAAAACAAAACGGGATGGACAGGATGGTGATGACATGGTTGCCTAGCAACAGGGGGGGGTATCACTTGAGCTCGCGGTCAGATAGCTGCTGTGGGCTTTGAAGGACTGGTCGAAAAAAGTGAGTCACGCGTTAGCTTAGCGTCTCCAACCTGGCTAGCCATACTAGCGCGCTGTCAGAGCGACAGTTGGAAAAAGTACTTCCTGGAATTAGCTTAGCACTTCTATCGGACAATAACAGAAGGTCATTCCGGCGCTGATAAAACCGTGCGTCCACGGAGCCGCCATTTTCCCGGCCGGGAGCCGATCGGCTAGGCGGCGGCGCTAAACCAGTTCCCGGGGGGTGAACGTCCCGGCTCGAGTCAGCTGACGCTCCGCCCAGGCCGGGAGGGCGACTGGAACAAAAAATTTTCACTTGTAAAAAAAAAAAAAAAAAGGAGGAAATGGGTCGACGGTTCCGCCTCTGGTTCTCTCTTTGTTGTTGTTGTTGTTTTCCTGGCACCTGCTACCTGACACCCTCTGGCCCTCCGCCGCCCTGCCAGGGGGACAATAGCCTTCCCGACCGGGGGCCGCCGGATCCGCAGGGCGGTGCTGCCGCGAGCTCGCAGTCGGCTATTGTTGGTCCACACAATACAGAAGCCCGACACCCCCACACACACACACACACACACACCCCTCCGCTGTATTATGGCAATTGTGCTCCAAACAGCCATTCTGGGGCCGGTCCATGCGCCGAGGTGATTTCCGTTTGCCGAGTATCGTTTTTCCAGCTCATTGATGTCTCGTTTTGTTGTTGGAAGCTTTCACGCAGAAGGTCAACGGTTCTTTTGGAATGGATTGTGTGTGCGTGTGTGTGTGCGTGTGTGTGTGTGTGTGTGTGTGTGTGAGAGAACGCGTCCGGGGAGGAAACGGTACAGAAACATGGGATAAAGTCAGCTTTTCACCATTATGCTTTTGCCGATTTCTCTTTCAGCGCACACACACACACACACACACACACACACATGCACACCCTCTCTCCAGCGTATGCGGCGAGATGATTTTGTTTGTAATGTAGAAACTTTTGTAAAAGTTCCCCCCCATCAATAAACCAAATAGACTCCTGGCGCCCACGCTCCAGCGATAATGACAGAATACACACTTTATGCACAATTAAGTGTGTCCAATGACCTCGTCATTACGCCTCCTCCCCCGCTTGACCCCGGACTCTCATTAAACCTAATCATTTTCAGGTGAGAATTGCGTCCTGAGAGAGGGCGAGGTGGAAGGTGACCTCGCCCTGAAAACCCAATCCCTGCATGAGCGCCGTTCCCTTCGCGTTTCTTCTCTTTCCGATTGGCTGGGATGTAAACCGCTGGTCAAGGAGGTCCGGGAACGCCGTCCCCATGTGTTCCACGGGTTGCTTGATGGTGATTGATTATTGATTATTCTGGCACTGGCGGAAGCAGAAGTGGACGATGGGGTTGAGAAGGCCAGAGAATGTCATCGGTTTGGGGTATTTAATTTGATTCATATATGTAAAAATATACTGCTCAAAAAGATTCTGGTTTATCGCGACCGCGAGGTGTTGTTACAACTGCAGTACCCAAAGTGTCCACTAGGGGCAGGCGGATGCTGGGATTGTACCCTTTCCATGTGAATACGGGGACAAATAAACATCTCATTATATACTGCTCAAAAAAATAAAGGGAACACTTGAACAACACAATGTAACTCCAAGTCAATCTCACTTGTGTGAAATCATAGTGTCCACTCAGGAAGCAACACAGATTCATTTGGACTTGTTTTAAGGACATTACATCAAAGTTGGATCAGCCTGGAGTTTGTTTTTACACTTTAATTTTGAGTGTGATTCCTAATCCAGACCTCCATGGGTTGATACATTTGATTTCCATTGATCATTTTTGTGTGATTTTGCTGTCAGCACATTCAACTGTGTAAAGAGCAAAGTATTTCATAAGAATATTTCATTCACTTAGATCTAGGATGTGTTTTTTAAGTGTTCCCTTTATTTTTTGGAGCCGTGTATATACGTGCACATTGGGGAATTATTAATGTTGAAATTATCCTCCGTAATAAGTACCGAATAAATTGAAATCCGATGGAATTGAAGGGCGGCACCAGTGCAAAATAACATAAATAATCAATAAAGTATGATTAACTATATAATTTGTGGCTGAGCTTCTCCCTATCTAATGCAACGTCCTGGTGAGCAGGAGGCCGGCGGTGATCGAGAGGTCAAATCGTCAATACGTTTTGAAAAGCGTGACCTTTTGACCCCGCGGCGTCCATTCCCACCCTCCCGACGGGCTGCGGTTTGGACTTCAGCTATCATGGTCCGTCTTACGGGCGTCGCCCTCCTCATCTCGGATTCGAGGTCCGTTTCGATTTTGCCACCATATTTATTTCTTCGTTGCCGTGACGTCACGGTGAAAAAACCCTTCCACGTACTTCCTTTTCTCGGTGTGTATCAGTCCTCGAAAAACCCCGGGCCCGTGCGCGACCTCCTCCGAACCCGGAGACAAAGTGCCTCTGAGCCCGACACAAAGGAATACCGAGCGCTTGTGTTTTGTTTCCCACGGCGCCGGCAGCCGGCCGGCCCGAGGTCAGGGGATGCCGGTGTAAACACGTCCGCTCGCTCGGCGTAATTTACATTCGGCCGGATCCGGACGAGGTTCCACCGGGACGGCGGCGTGGGGGGGGCGAGCGAACGAACGGGGGAACCCTGGAGCGGCGGATTAAATCCGGCGACGCTTCACGGGGATTTTCCGCCCCTCCACCCTTTCTCCTCCGACCGCTAATCCCCGGGCGAAACGACAACGCCGAAAAACCTCGACCGATGCGGTAAAGCGGTCAAATTTGTTTGTTTTGTTCCGCCTCGGCGTCGTCGCGATGAACCGGCGGGGTCGGGGGCCCCGAAAACACGGCGGGGAGTCCGAGCTCTCGCTTTTTTGGAAGCGACGTCGTCGCTGCCACATGTGCTTTTGCGCAAACTCGCGCAACTCTTGGATTTCAGACCGCATTAAAACAAAAGCCTTCTCCCAGTCCGAAGACTGATTTCTTAATTTGTACCATGAGCGGATACTTTCTGGTATTTACTCGGGCGGCGGCGTAAACATACGGGACCTGGAAGCCATTAGAAAAAAAAATACATTTCCAAAATGTTTGGGGATCCACGCTGGGAGTGGACGGGCTAATCCGGTGGCGGGGCTGAGGGGTTCGGCCGCGGCTTTGCAGGTCCACGCCTGACAACGGCGGCGGAGGCCCTTTCATGTCTGGCTGTCCAAATATACATAAAAAAAAAAAAGAAAATAAAAAAAAAAATTGGATTTGCAAATATTTATAAAATGAGATCGGGACAGGCCTCGCGCTGCATGCCATCCAACCAAAGGAATCTTGACAGTGTAAAAGGAATATTGGACTTGGCACACACACACACACACACACACACACACACACACACACACACACACACACACACACACACACAGTGTCTGAGAACCAGCTGGCCCTGGTAACCTCTGGCAGCATGGCACTACAACTTGGGCCTTGTTGCGCTGACCCCCGACCGGCTAGACGGCCCAGGGCGCCATGGGGACAAGAAATTAAAAGACTGGTGTGTGTGTGTGTGTGTGTGTGTGTCGGGGGGGGGGGGTTCCCATGAGACCACTTGAGGTTCCTAATTAAGCAGCATCGCATTCCATTAGCCCTGGCGCTTTGGACCGGGGGGGGTTCTGTCCCCTTGAAGTGTGTTTTCCCACCGAAGCGTCGGGTACGAAAACAAAATATTTAGGAACCTCCCAAACGGCCGGGCGAGTCCATTATCCGCGGGGGCCGCCAATGTTGTTGGATCATTAATAACCCCGATCCCTTCGTTTGGCGGCGCATCTGAGAGGCGCGAGGTTTGTTTGGTGAGTAAACGACGACGGGGGGGCGAAGGGCGAGGGGGTCGGACGGATTCTTTCATCTGGCTCGGAGAGGCCGCGTCCCGGCATCGGCAAGCTTTCCGAGAAAAGGTCCGCGGGCGACGGCGCGCCGGAAAACACGAGCTTTCTCCGAACGACCTGCAATTAGCGATGGTCGGCGTAAACACCCCGGCTTCTTCCTGGCGCCTGTCGTCGCCCCCCGGGTGAAACTGCAGGTGCGGATCCTTTCTTTTTGCGCAGCGATGGAGGGATAAAGGTTCAGCGGCGTCTAAGTGAGGCGTGCCGTTCAACCCGGGTGAACATCGACTAGCCGTGTTGCGTCGTCCAAGCTGGAGTCGCACCAACGTCAACACCCGCTCCAAAAGGAGGTACCCAGCAGGGGCCACTCGCCACCCGAAAGTAGGGTCTATAAAGGCTGCGTTAAGAAATAAACCTTTCTTAAAACGCTACAATCAAACGTAAGACTCGTCCTGCTTCCTGTAGGGATTCCCTTTGTTTCACGACGCTGGATTGTCGAAGTAAAAGGGTTAAAAGCTACTAAGCTAGCCTTGCTAGAACGTCTGGTTCCATCTGTGGTGAATTCTGACTGACAGGTGATGCCACATCTCAACTCTGATTGGCTGGCGTTGGTGGGGGGGGGGGCTGGGTGTGTTTACTTCCCGCGGGGCGGGGACGGTAGACTTGAGTTTATTCACCGCCGCCGCGGGTCAGGGAGAACAAACAGAGCCTCAAACACAGGAAAATGAGATTCAGGTGTGTGTGTGTGTGTGTGTGTGTGTGTGTGTGTGTGTGTGTGTGTGTGTGATGGAGGTATGCAAAGCGGTGCCACGCCAGCCAGTGGAAACACTTAATTCCAAGCGCGTGCGCCCTGGGCGTAGTCCGAAGAAAACCAAGGCTAGCCGAGGCGGAGCGCGCGTTCACGCGTCCACCAATTCTGTTTGTGCCAAAAGGTGTGTGTGTGTGTGTGTGTGTTGGGGGGGAGGGCGGCTGGGACATTCACTGGAGAGCGAGGCGGTGATGTTTACATCATGACATCAGCGGCGGCTCTGATTGCAAAAAAAAAAAAAACAACCAAAACAACACGAGCTAAGCATGAGCGCCGTCGAATGACGTGCCAGACTCCCACAGTGAGAGCCATGTGCCATTTTTCCTGGGGGGGGGGGGGGCCTTCAAACCCCCCAACCCTCCCCCACCCCTCAAAAGAAAAGGAGAAGTTAAAGGGCCTCTTTAACCCTGGTAATCATTTTAAGATGTCAAAAAACAGAGTGCAGCCTTTCTGGGCAGAGCATCTATCACAATGGATGTCTGCGGCGGGCTAATGGACGCTAAGCTGCGATGATAAAAGGGGCCGAGTTCAAAGCGAAACCCCCACTACCTTTAAAAAAAAAAAAACAACACAAAAAGCCTTCCGCGCCTCCATCATCCGCCCTCGAGTGACTCCAGCGTACTCGAGCCTTTTTCGGGTGGATTGCGGCGGTTCGAGGGCCCTCGGTCTCCAGACCGGGGAAGACGCCGCCGCGTAATCCGCGCAGACGTTTTAATTTACGGCGCTCGGCGCCATCGAGTGCCGGGGACGAGGGAGCGCCGGGGCTCTCGAAAAGAAAAGCCCCCCTCGCCGCCCGACGCATCTTGAGAGCGCGGCGGCGAAGCCCATCTGTCCAAATGAAACGATTTAAAAAGATAAATAAACAAAAGACGTAAAACCCCGCAGGTATTTACAACCATCCGAAGATGCGACATGTTATTTACAGCCGTGCTAATAAACACACCGCGCGCTTCCCGACAAAACACGCTATTAATAATACTTGTCCTTAGGAGAACGCTGGATGATTCAAAAAAAGGAAAGAAATGAGCATACAAAAGCATATTTTTAGTTCTCACACACACACACACACACACACACATTGAGCCTTCATGTAGCATCTGATGCTCCTGTAGCCTCGTCTCCGAATATGAATATGATGCTTTTCGTCGGGAAGGTCAACGGAGGTCGGGGGAGGAGGGGAGAAGAAGCTAACCGCTTCTGTTCGTGTCGTCGTTCCCTCCTCCTACTGGTCGGCGTTCGGAAAACACGCAGGAAGTGGGCGTGGAAACGCGCTGCGAGCGATTAGCGACACCTGCGGAGTCTTGTTTTCCGGCGCGGCAGATGTGGGCCGGCTCTTCCAAGAAGGGATTAGGACAGATAGCAAAACAGCGGGATCCCATTTGGCCTGTTGTTGTTGTTTTTGTTGTTGCGCTCAGGAAGGGGGAAACGTGGAGAGGGCGGGGCCACGCCGGCATCTTTACGGCGAGATGCTCTCACGTGCGGCGTTCCCACGCCCCCCCCCCCACCCCACCTCCGCCACATTCTTTCCACCACGCCGGTGTGACTCTGCATCTGATAAGAGTTTAAGTTTGAAAGTGAAGGGTCTCCACTCGGGGTGGGGAAGGAGCGCAGACTCAACACACCCTTATTTGGCGAGCGGGGGGGGATGATGGGTGCGTGAATGACGGCGGGGGGGATGAGGGAGGCGCAGGTAATGGCGGTTTACTGGGTCTGACGGAGGCTCGTGATGAGGCCGCCATTTTCATCGGCGACGCGTGAGCCGCCCGCCCTGCGGTCCGGTCCGCCCGAGGAATGCGCCTGACGTCGTCTTTTAAGGTCGCCACGGTAACGGGGCCCTCTGCCGCCGCCTCGCATCTGACTCACGTTTGTTTACATTCGCCCTACGAAGAACGGGACGGTGTGGGATTTATTTGCACGAGTGATTACTTTCCATCCCCCGGAGGAGCGTTTCGAACCCAGAGCTCAAACAGCGTCTGGGAAGGGCGGCGGCGGCGGCGGCGGTTGAGGGGAAACTCCACCGTCCACGCCTTCCAGAAGATTCTTCTGTTTGTCCTCATCGCGGCCCTCGTCTTCAGCTTCCTGGACTCGGCGTTCTTCGGTTCCCGTGGACTCAATCTCACCTGCGTTCTGAGCGCGTCATGCTAGATTGTTATGCTAGATTGTTATGCAGCGCTGCTAGCATTGAAGATCCCTGCGAATATTATTTCGCCGTAACTGCCGTTTTTGAACTGAAGACGGAGAACTCGGAAAGGAGAGCAGCGAGAACCAAAGCGGAAGAGCACGGAGTGAAACAAACCAGGAAGTGTCAACCATACGGCGAGAGCGTCTGCAGTTTTAGCGAGGCACGCTAGCAGCGCAGGTGAACGTCGGGCCGCACCATTCTGGAGGGGGAAGGGGGGGTAACTCAGTTCTTCCATGGAAAAGCCTGAGTCAGACGATGAGCGCCCCTCTATCCCCCCCCCCCCCACATGTGGCGAGAGCAGGCCGCAGGTTCACGGTTATTAGATTACGCGGCGTACCTGCCCGCCGCCGCCGCCGCCGCGCTCCCCAGATGAAAGCGGTTAGAGCCGCCCAATTAGGAGATCACGCCGGATGTTTCCAATCAGCCGCTCGGCGAGAACAAAAGCGGAGACGGGACTCGCCCCGGCCCCGGCCTCGTGGGGCCCCCGGCGCGCGGATGAGGCCACGGCTACGTGCGCGTCGGCGTGCGTGTCGGCGGAGTCTGGACACCACGCCGTCGGGCCGCGGGAAAGATGTTTCGCATTAAACAGCTGTATATTTCCATTTAGGGTGTGATTGAACATCACGGCCGCTGAGCTCTTCGACGGCGGTTTACTTTACCCTTTAGGATCCAGAGGACAGGGCGAGGTGGAGAAGGTCGATTCGAGGGAAGAGATCGACGAAGATGTCCGGCCTGCGACGCCTCAGACGGATTTCCGGGGCTCGCAGAGGAACAAAACATTCTGGCTAAAATTAGCGGACGGCAGGGTGCTTCGGCACCGCCGCCCTCCAGACGGTTTAATCTGAGTTTATTCGTCCGAGGATCATGTCGTCCATGTGGTCTTCCTCACTGACGGTCCGTCACCGCCTCGGCCTAAAAGCCAGCGATGTGGTGGAGAACGTGTTTGTTTACAATCGCGCAAGGACGTCGGACAATGACTTACGGACGTTCCTTTAACGAGGTTTACGAAGGCGGCCGGCGCAGGAGCGAACCAGCTAACGGCCCGGTGATAAACACCAGACCGTTAACTGCCGCGGTGTTTGACAGTCGCCGATGTAACAGCCAAACTTATAAACATCTGCGTCGGATGAATGGGTTAGCATGGCCGATGATTGATCGCGGCGGGGATTAACTGTTCTTTTTATATTACTCCCCAACTTTAAGAGCTTTCAGATTAATGGCGGTAATTTAATTTACACGGTGACGTGATCTGTTTGGACGACCGGCTCCAAAACTAAAAAAATAAGGAGGGTTCTTAGGCAGAAGGTTCTTCTAGCGTTAGAACGTCGCGCCGCCGTTTCCACCGGACGCTCGCATGGCGACGCTAGCTCTCGTATGAATGCTAATGCACATTTATTTTCCTTTCCGTCACTTCCTTAACGGGAACATCACGTCCGCCGTCCGTCTACCTGCCCGGTAATGTGAAATTTAATAACCGGCGCGCCGATAAGGCGGACGGGGTCGTCCGCGGGTCGCGTCACGAAGACGAGCCGATCGTACCATTACAGCGGTGGAGGGGGGGGTTCGGTCGGGAAAGAGACTCCGGCGGGGAGATCCAATGAAACGTCTCGGCCCGACGTGACATTTACGCGGGGGCCTTTCCTCCGGCGGCGAGGCGGGGGGGGGGGGGGGGGCGCCACGCTTCCCTTGCTTTTGGACCCGGGAGTGAGATTTGATTAAAAATTGCCCCCTCTCTGAGCTCGCTCTGAGTCATGGGGCTGGCGGGCCGGTCGGCCTCTCCCAGGTGCCTCGTTTGAGCGCCGCGAGCGACGGGGCGAGCGTGATGATGTTATGGGATTATTTTTATAGAGCTGCAGCATGAGGACATCGGGTTCGCGCTGCCATGAATTATTCAACCGCCATCTGTGCTGTTGAAGAATGAAAGTTTGGGGTTTTTGGTTTTTTTTTTTTCACGTTGGGGCGTGAGGGGGGGTGAGATTGTTTAACGAAGCGTCGCGCCGACGTTGCCTCGTCCTCGCCGAGCCATGTGAGTTCACGACAACTCCTCGTCCACACACACACACACACATACACACACACACACACGCGCGGCTCTGCCAGCTCGGCCTCCCTGCCAGCTCCTTTTATGGGCACTGAAGAGACTGGATGCCTCGGCGGCTGCTGGACCACCGGGGTGGCGGAGGATGAAAATGGAAGGAGGCGCGAAAAGACGTTCGGATTTTCTCGCGCCCGTTGCGTCGGATGGTTGGAGGCAGAGATCGTTTCGTTTTCCAGGTTTTTGAGAAGATGGGTCGACAGGTACGGCGGCGTGAAAAATAGACGTGCGAAAGCTCCGGGGAACGCCGTCCTTCTCTTTTGCGTCATCGAGCGGAAAAAAAAAAGAAGCGTCTCGAGGAGCGCGACCGCACTGGCCCCGGCTTCAAACACTGTTTTTCCAGCAGAAGTGGGCTGTTAGGGCGAGAATTAAAACGGCGGTCACAGCCAACGGTGCGTCTGCGTTAAGGAGAACAAATCGGGGCTTCTGGTGCGATTCGGCGGTCCTGTCTGGTGAGCCAGCCGGCTCCCCACAAGAAACGCTCCGAGCATATAAGGTTACCTCCGACTAAGTCCCTGGGAGATGGAACAAATTTGCTCCCATGTGTGTTCACTCACTGGCATTAAGTGCTCTTACGTCTCACCGCATTAGCAAACATATCGGGTAGGATGTTGGGAGCGCAGATTCCTGGCCGGCAGGTTACAAATAAGTCTGAAATACTACGTCTGCGGCGGCGGACCGTTCTGTGCGATCCCTGTGGAAGGTAGGAGCGTAAGGGGAGGTTAGCTGTTGACCGAAGAGAAGAAAAGTCTGCTCGGCCTCTTTCGGGCTGCCGCAAAGACAGAGATCGGCCTCGGAATCCCGCCAGCAGGTGACCAGAGACCGAAAGCGCCAAATTGGACGGGGCAGGTCGGCGAAATCGAGCTCGACGCTGATGAGAAACAGGCGGCGAGCACAGGAGGGCGGGGAGGGAGGGAGCGGGCCGGGCCTGCGAGGCGTGAGGAAACGTGCGCGAGGACGAGTCGACCGGCACGATACGGGTGCAGAGAACCAGGGAGGAAGACGGGCAGGAGATGCACGAAAAACAACATGTTTTCTAAGACGCATCCCCTTGTTTGGTCTGGACTTTCTGGGCTTTCACTCTGCAGGGCCGAGGGCTCCTGGGGTTTTATGTTCCCGGGGTCAAGTGTTCCCCGGCGGGAGAAACCGAACCCCCGACCCGACGCGGGCAAAAGGTGTGTTAACAGAATGCCGAATGGGGTAACAGAGGCCCCCGACCTCTGTTTAACTATTAAAAATAATGGAAGAACCGCAGGAACCCGAAAACGACCGACAGGTGGTCCGACCCGCGGAGGTCGTTCCAGCGTTCTGTTTCACTGTTCGTCATCACAAGATCAAAAACACGGAGCTTAATTAGATGATCAAATTGAACATTTCTTAATTCTTTAAGGTTCATTAACAGCTTATAATTCTCATTTCTATATGGATGGCTTTAAGCCCATTCTAGTAGTATTATAATACAGCAGCAACATTTACAAATTTAATCAGCTCCCAAATGTTGTCCTGTATTAAAACAAACCTTCCCGTAAGGATCAATGGATTACGGATGAATCCCCGACCTGCCAAAATAAAATCTTTCTTAAGTGTGTTGAAGAGCTTCTCTGCTCGGGGAGCCGAGAAAACATCCTTTCCATGCTGACGACCGCTTCGAATCAAAAACCGTTAGCGTCCTTTATCGCCTCATTCACTCTCTAAAGTGGAACAGACACACAATTTCAACGAGATCGAAAACACGATGGTTCACAATGTGGTTCTCAGGGTGAATAAATGCACAATAATATCTAAAAAGAGAGCACTGAGAACCGATGAGAAGCTCAGCGTTATCACACAATGGATGATGCAGCACGATTGACGTATCTCAGCTAGCGGTTAGCAGCCTGTTAGCAGCCAGTCTATTTGTCAACCTACAGCCTGTACGCGAACTACGGCGTTTCGCGTTCATGAATTGATTTGTCCGGGAATCGGCCCGGTCATAAACGTGAATGAGTTAAGGTGACAGGGGAGGAGCTGATTGAACAAAAAAAAAAAAAAAGGGGTGAGGGGGGGGGGGGAGAGCGACTGGAAATTGGAACGACAAAAGAGCGAAAAGAGGAGGAAATCGGGAAGCCCTGCCAACCAAACGGCGAGGTGAAATTCCCAGATGAAGCAGCACGGAAAAAAAAAATGGCCCGGATAATCCCGGCTTTGCACGCACACCGAACCTGTCCTCAGATAGCGGGCTCTCGGCAAACATCAGGCTGAACTCATTATTGACGGAGCTCAAGTGTTCATGCGGAATACTGTTACTATAAACACATGGAAGCCATGAGGAACATGCAGTAAAATAAAAGTGCACGCTGATGACACTTTCTCTTTTTCTTCACTGTAACACTCTCCTCCTCCTCCTTCTCCTCCTCCTCCTCCTCCTCCGCCCGGCCGATTTGCACTCCTGTCCGCCGACCGCGGCAAGAACGCGCCAAAGCCCGGTTGATTTACGGCGTGCCGGGCCAGTTGTGATCTCTGGACTTTACAGACAGCCAGTGGCAGTAAAACACGCCGCCCGCCATATGTATCCCACCTCCGACACTAATGAAGCCCATAAAGCAGGAGCGTTTTGACGAGCGGCAAACACAGCTGAGAGAGGTTTTAATCGGGCCCCCGGAGGCGGGCTCACACCTACAGGGGGGGCATGGTGAACATACATCAAGATGGGACGGGGGGAGGCTCGGGGCTCCGACGGGGGAGCGGCGCAGGTGCACGATGGAGTCACGGGGAAAAAAGGTCGGAGTCAGGCTTCGCTGCAAATGACTGCGCGGGAATCGCAAAACGGCTCCTGGCGGGGTTTTTTCGTTTCGCTTTCTGCTCGCCGACGTCGCAGCGGTGAAATATAACGGGGATAGTTGTGTCGTCCCGGTTTACGGCGCCGCTCCCCCCCCCCCCCCCCGTGAGCAGGATAAAACACGGCGGATTGATGCAGAACACCAATTGAAGTGTGTATGGGTGAGTGTGTGTGGCGGGGCAGCATTTATTTAAAGGATGCCCTCAGGGGTAACAGTCCACAACCAACGGATAAACGAAAATCCACAAAGTAGCGACCGCACTTTTATTTCGTTATTAATATATATACTTTAAAGCTTTATGACCCTCCCCACATTCTTATTAAACGTTTTCATCATCTTATAAACACTTAAATGAGTAGCGATCGCATGTCGCTGTAAAATGGACAAAGCGAGATGCCGAAGGCACGCTAACGATGAACGATGCTGCTGTCTCTGAGCCAATCAGAGCCCAGGACAAGGAACACACACCTATGGTTGGTCGCCACCCTAGAAAATGCTTATTTTGCCATAAAAGTAATTGAAATAGCAGATATATAAAAATATATTTATACCGCACAACCCCAGACGGTAGCAAAAAAAAAATTAAAAAAATGTACTTTATAATCCACAAAACAATTTGGAAATTCAAAAACTTTACCCCAATTATATTTTTTTTATTGAATCTGCAATACAATTTTAAAATTAAAATGCACACGTCAAGCAAGACTGATCCTTCTATATCCTGGTAGCAGCACCGGTAAAGCCATCACATTATTCTAAGAAAACTTGGCTCTTTGCTTGAGACAGATTAATTGACATTAAAATTAAAAATCTGGATTTTATTTCCACAACAGAATTTTATATTGTGGATTTTTCGCAGGTTTCTATCGGCCAATATATATTATAGCAGGGGTGTCAAACATACGGCCCGCGGGCCGGAACCGGCCCGCAAAGGGGTTCAACCAGGCCCGCAGGATAATTTTGAAAGTGAAAAAATGAATAAAAGACAAGGATTTATTTTTTTTAATTAAATGCAATTTAAGAATTTTCCGCTAGGATGCGTACTATTTTGGTCAGAGTAGACGGCAATTTGCATCACTGAGACGAACCAATCAGCAGACGTTATCAATGTACCACCTGCTGCTTGTTACGACGTTTTTTCTACCCTGTTCTCCACCTCCCCGCTACGCCCTCATTAGCCAAAACGTCGTTATCAAAATAGAGAAAAGTAGTTAAAGAGTGTAGAATTTTCAAAGAAAAATGGACTACGTCCTATTTATTTACGGAGACGCACGGGAAACCTTCGTGCTTGGCGTGTTTGCGACAAGTTTCGGTATTTAAAGAGTATAATATACGGCACCACTACGAGACCCATCAGAGCGAAAAACATGACAGCTTGCAAAGACGACTGAGAAGAGATAAGATCAACCAATCGCTGGCGGGTCTGAGGAAACAGCGTCCACTTTCACCCATAGCCGAGAAATCAGCGAAGCAGCGGTAAAAGCCAGCTAGCTAATTGCTAGCGAAAATGTGCAATTTAAAGTTAGTCACCAGCTTCACTACAAACGAGTGTGGTGGAATTCAATTTTCATGCAACTCCATACATTTTCAGTATGTGTTGTATGTGTTTGCATGTTTCATGTATGAAGTTTACACATTTACAGAACAGGTGAACACTTTCTTCCTTACTCATTTAATAGCACTCTTTTTAGTTTGTCGGGTGTAGGCAGGGATTCAATTCAGATTTTATATGCACATGTGTAAATGGTTTAAATATCCCTTTCTTTACAAGTCTCATTTAATCTTAAAGTGCATTACTGTATTTTTCAATACCAATTACTTGTTAAAGTTTTGTGCCTTTGTACAATCAGTGGGATCGCATGATCACATGATTGCAATGCATACATGTGAATGATAAAAGTAAATTGCACTTTTGTCGAAGGAAATATGAGGTGTTTCATGAAATGTTTTGTAAAGGGATTGTTCATGAAATTCCAAGATTTTCCTAAAGTTCTTGTACTTCTTTACACCAAAACAGAGGAAAGACATGATATTTTGGTTAATTTCTTGCTGAGTATGCCATTATTTTAACGGTCCGGCCGCCATGAGAAATGAGTTTGACACCCCTGTATTATAGAATATATCATATAAAACTATAGTGTGACCGCGATGGGAGAACGAGGGACTACTGTATTTCTATTTATTTTTCAATTGAACTGACACTTAGAAGAAGTAATCACCTATGAAGACAGAGGCTCTTACAAAAATCACAACACAATTTTACTAATTTCGCAATTTCACACCGCAAAGTTTACATTTCGTTGCACTCTGTGTTATGAAAATAAATCTTGAATCCTTGAAATACTGCAAGTAATACAACCAGAAGTACTTCTTCTACTGACAACTTTTAAGTATGAGAAACAGAAATGGAAATAAAGGCCAGTTTCAAATGAAAGGGTCCGCGATAAGTTAATGAAAATAAAATAGTTAAATTCATAGTTACAAGAAGCTAACAACTAAACAACACCATTAGCCGTTTGCTAATGTTCTCCGCGCTAATTCGATGACGCCGAACATGAGGTCACGATATCAAGGATTTCTATTGGTGGATAAACAGCGGCACACATTACGTCACTGAAAAGACCGCTGGGAGACGGGCGGCGGGGACCGTTCACTTGCAGCACACAAGCTAGTTGGCTAGCTGACGCACCGTTTAACACAACGATGCAAACAAATAAATCAAATTAAACTTGTCGACTCACCTCCACCTTTTATTAGAAGTAATCCGCTGGTGGTCGTGGTCGCCTGTGCGCAGAAACAGCCGGACACGGGATCCATCCGGAAGCTAACGAGTGCGAGTTCGCCGCCATATTGGTTTACATCCAACGCACCGTTCAGCGAGGTGAGACCTCGAACTCTCGCGGGATTACAGTGCGGAAGTTCTCGCTTCCTAGGCGCGCGTGCTTGTCCTACGTGCTTGTTGTACGACAACGACAACAACAGTAATAATAATAATAAAAACAAAATGTTAATCTGAAACAAAATGATAACCGAACATTGTTAATGTAAATATCGTAACATTATTATCGTAATAATTATTACAGTTGTTTTTGTTGATGCAATTACTAGTACTAATAATGATATGTATTATTATTAATAGTAATTATAGTAGGCAACGTGTCTTTGGTTATGTTTTTAAAATCAGTCAACATCTGACGTTCGAGTTTGAGACTTGCCTTTTATACATGTATATAAAAATGTATATATATACGAAATCCAGCTGTGACATTTTGACATCCGTTGTAAACTGGTGGCACTTTATCATCGTCCTAAAAAAAAACTGAGGAAAACACAAGTACCATTTATTTCGTACTCCTGCGTCGCAAAACAAGACAGACCATTTCACCCCAGGCCCGAATTTTCCATTTTTTTTTTCTCTTCTCTCTCCTTTTCTGTATGAGAATTGCCATTAATTAATTTCACATAGCGCAAGAAATGATTTAAGCAAGAAAAAGCAAGAAATAATAAAGAAAAAAAAAAGTTGAAAGCTTCATTGGAAAATAAAGCAACAGACAGATGCTGAACCACTCCGAGGCAGAGCCTGCCAACCGGGGGTTTTGTAAAATGATTCCCCGGCCTTTTTTTTTCCCTGATCTTGCAAGGAAAAATAAAATCTCTCCTTGGCTGCAGATTAAGCGTAGATGGGGTTTGGGTTGGGAGGGGGGTTGACCTTGCTGATGCCTTTTCATCATAATGTATAGTCCATCTGCAGCCTCAATCATCACCTCCGAGAGCTTGTTCCTAATGGATATTTCTGCAGAAAAACACACGGCGACTAGCATTCGGCTCCCCCTCCCTCCTCCCCGACCCGGGTCCCGGGGCCAGGGGGCGCTTGAACGGCACCGCATTTCTCCGGCCGCGGTAACATGTCTCGCGGTGGCTCCGAAAGGAAGACATTAACTCTCAAAAATGTTTTTCTTGCTCCATTTCGGTGATCTAAGGTTTCCGCGCCGCGGCCCATTTGGAGGACGCTCCGCTGTTTTTCACCAGAGGACGCGTGTTTTCAATGGCGCAAACATCAGTGGAATCCCGCCTTCGCCCCGTTCCTTCTTCTTGAACTCGTAACATTAAGCCAAATGTTGCTTTTACGTCAAATATAATCTTGTCTAAACAGCTCTGTGTTGTTTTATTGCTTCAACCAGATCTTTGGGATTGTATCCATTTAAAATGGCGTGAAGTTTTTTTTTTTTTTTCCGAGCCACAGCCGCAAAACTGCGCTGACTCTCCGCTTTGTTGTGACGCGCGAATAAAAACGTCAGATTGCGATCGGTTTATTGGATAATGTGAGACGGTCGCCAGGTTTTTTCAGTTATGTGTCGGAGGGTTGACGGCCGGTCCAGAATCCGGGTTTCGCCGTCTTTCCTCTGCTGCGGTGGCTCATTTGAGCCGTTCGACCAAATCTTAGCCCGTCAGAAGCCGCACATCTCCTGCTCTTGCGTGTTCGGACGCAACTCTTCGACAAATTAGCATTGTCTATTTTTCTTTTTGAGCGACGGGTGACGTGCCTCTCCCCCGTGGAAACGGCAAGGGCTCGTATTCTTGATATTATTTTTTCAATTGCTAGTTTAATCTTGTATTTATTGTATTTATTTGTATTTATTACTTGTATTTATTTAAATATTATATTTTATTGGTACTTCTTGTTCTCCCTCTTTCCTACTATCATCTGTTATTGTTATGTTTTACTTGAAACTCTTGCACAACAATTTTCTTCGGGATAAATAAAGTTGTTCTTATTCTTATTCTTATTTTTTGCTGATTTCCTGTTTGTGCACATTTCATTAGCATTTCTTGAGAAGTCGCTAACATTACGCTAACGCTGCCAATTACGTCTTGACAAGCAGGGAGAGGAATATTCGTCTATTTCGCTCTGTTTCCAAACAAACCATTTTTTACAACAATGAGCTAATTCGTCCGTAATACGCCAAGATGTTTTCGGGTGTGTGTGTGTGTGTATGTGTGTCGGGAAGTGTGTGTCTGACACTTGGATTACCATGAAATGCACTAATTGTTTGTCAAGTTGCTTGCTTATTTTTTTTTTTAACAGATCGCAGCTGCGGAGGCATGAAGGGGAAAAAAGAAAATTAAATAAGAAGAGCGCTCAAGATCGCTGTCCATGCCAGGTGACCAAACACACACACACACACACACACACACACACACACACACACACACACAGGAGGGGGTGCAACAGAAGCAATCCCTTTCTTTTCACTCTCATTCTATCACAGACGTGGCCTATTAGTACACATAATAAGCAGTAATTGAAGTTTAAAAGTACACAGATGTAACACATCAGATCCAAACCTCGACCGTAGAACTACAATTTGCGTTCTTTTAAATAGATAATATAAATATATGCATTCATTATCTACACCACGTGTGTCAAACTCAAGGCCCGCGGGCCAAATGTGACCCGCCACCTCATTTTAAGTGGCCCACGAGAACGTCTTAAAAGGTCAGATTGTCTTGAAATATATAAGTCGAACGCGTGCATTGACCATAAACTACATTTTCCACAATTCACGCCGATCATGTGACCCACCAAGTGACGGCATCAATGGGATTTTCAAAGTGGAATTGAGAAATTGAGATCCTTAAATGTCCGGGAAGAGAAAATTTGGTGCAGATGGAAGGATGTTTCAAGAATAATTGGAAGGCGAATACGTGTTTGTGCTTCAGGGAGAAAAAGCCGTTTGTCTTTTGCGTGGCTTGTCAAAGAGTACAATCTACATCCTTTGACAGCAAACACGGCGCTAAGTATGCTAAAGTTAGCCTTCCAGAAAAACAATATTGATATTAATATAAAATGATATTTTTCTTTATTCCCTCCTGTGTATACTCCTGTGAACCTCCTGCATGTTTTTGGACTGTGGGAGGAAATAATATCCCATAATGAGTAGATCATATAATATACAGCGGACCCTCGCTACTTCGCGGTTTGGCTTTCGCGCCCTCGTGGACTTTTTTCGTAATTTACTCATTTTGTACTGTAACATTTTGAGCATTTTGGTGCATCGTGGGAAGAGCAATCCAGTCGACGGTGGGTTGATAACAGTTTGCGGGAGGTTGGTTAAGGGTTGAGTGAGGTTCGTCGAGGGTTAATTTATCTGTAAATCCCATCAAAATGATCACGTCTCTACTCGGAAATTCACTTTACTTGGATCAAAACTCCCCTGAAAGGTGAAGGTCCGCCGTATAATCATAGTTTTGGAGGATTGAAGATCCTCTCAGATGAATTGAGACGTCTTCGAGCGAAGAAGACAGAAGAAATTCAAGTCCGGTTGCCATGACAACAAGAGTTTTGGACTCTTCCATATGGCATCCGAGGTTATGCTAATGTTAGCTGGCGGCGTTCGTCCTGCCGGTAGAACCCAGAACCGCTGACGCTGCCGGGGAACCTCCATCCCTTCGATCGGCCTCTGACTCACACACACACACACACACACACACACACACACACACACGCATGTTACCCTTCCCCTCTAGTTGTTGTCAGATGTGACATCCAATACCTCCCACCCGCTCCGTTTCCCCTCCCGCTCGCTAACGACCAAACGTGGCGTCGTCCGCTAACCCCCGTCCGGCTCGCCGTCGGCGGAGAGTTATGGGCGCTGTCACGCGGCGGACGTCCCGCCGGACGCGGCGCCCGTGGAGACGCTTTATGAGCACGGCTATCGTTCATCACGTTTAACAGGTGGAGGATGAGGAACGCTTCGGGGCAGATGCTGCGTTTCCTCACGCTCCGACAGGCTTCACGTGACCTTTGACCCACAGTGTCAGGGAGTGTGTGTGTGTGTTTGTGTGTGGGGTTCGTGTTTCCCTATTTTTAAAGCTATTTGCTTATTTTTCCTGCCATTTCTTGGAAACTATCTATATTTATTCTAGATAAACACTTCCAGTCATATTCTGGTACTTCAAATACACAGTGTATTTGAAGTACCATATTTTTGGGGACTATAAGTCGCACTTTTTTTCATGGTTTTCTAAAGATAATCATATCCGCAGATTACAAGCTGCAAGTAGTGAAATAAAAACAGTAATCGAGAAACAGAAAGAAAGTTTGGAGTGAGAGATGAAGAAAAGGTGCAGAGATGCAGCGGTTGGGAAACTTGTTGTGCTATATTGTTTATGCTAGTTTTCTGAATAACTGAAAATTGCTCTTTTTCTTGTCTTTTTTTTTCATTCTGTTGTCTATTCTTATCCTTGTTTATGTTGTTGTTGTTATTCTCTCTGCTCTCTATTTATTTGTGGATATATGCTATCTTTTAATTATCTATTTATATTTATATTCATATTTATTGACACTGTGATATCAAACTGCTGTGACAAAAGAATGATCCTCTTATCTTATCTTATCTTATCTTATCTTATCTTATCTTATCTTATCTTATCTTATCTTATCTTAGCTTAGCTTAGCTTATCTTAGCTTATCTTAGCTTATCTTAGCTTATTTTATGACAGATGGTATTATCATTATTATTGTAACTTTCCTTTCAAAAGTCTGTTCTTGGTCTCTGATTTTATAAAATAAAATAAAAATCCCTCCAAAAATGCAACTAATACTCCAGTGACATTTATGAATATTTTTTTCTTTTTTATGGTGCATTTGTGGATTGATGCAACTTATATCCCGGAGTGTAAACACCCACAAACTGTCAAAAGTTCAGGTAGTATTAAGTATTGATCAAAACCAATAAAACCAATAAAACCGATTATCAATCATAAATCTTTCCAATTAATTAAAATAAGGGATTTTTTCTCCCGATCTCGCCGTTCCCTGAAGGCGTCAGTCTATTTTCATAAAAACAAAATAATCGATCAAAAAGAAGAAAAAGTCCGAAACTGAGAAAAATGTCCGCGAGGTATTTCTCAGTTCAGACGCATCTGAAATTGATGAACACATGTGCGTGCATGTGTGTGTGTGTGTGTGTGTGTGTGTGTGTGTGATGACATAAGTCCTTTCACGTGCTGAAGTCTGCCGCCGTTGCCGCGGGGAAATCACGCCGGCCGACATTTCGGGGCCTCTCCTTCCTCGGCGGTCAGGAGGAATCCCTGGCATGCATGGCGTGCAGTGCAGGGGGAGGCGGCTCATCTGTGGGACGACCTGCATCAAACCCATGGCGGCGGCGGCGGCGGGAGTCCGCAGCGTTGCTCTTTAATTAATCGCAAACACCCTTTTTTTTTTTTTTGTTTTTTTTTTTTTTACAAGCCGACGGGGGGAGGTTTGTTTCTCCTTTCTTATATTTTTTCCAATTTAATGGAGTGATAAGTGAAGATAACCACACGTATCTGGGTCGTCCCCCTCCTCCTATTTGTCCAGATGCGTGAAGGGGAAAAAGGGGGGTTGACGGGGTCGGGAATCCTTCCAGCACCTGCGATCCACTCCCTTGTAAAAAAAAAAAAAAAAAAAAAAAACACTGGGTTTCCGGTCCCGGAGGAGGGGGGGGGGGGTGATTCAGCTCGGTGACGGCCCGTCGTCGCCATGGAAACCGTGACATGACCTCACCGCCGAAGAGAAACTGCTGATTTTCCTTTTTTTTTTTTTTTTTTTTTTTTTTCCAAAAACACATCTCTGGTTACCCGCGACGACAAAAACCGCCATGGATTTTTTTTTTTTTTTTTTTTTTTTTTTTTTTAGCGCCTGGCTAACGTCCAACACCTGCTGCGGAGTAATAACCGTCCTCTCGGAGGAAAGGTCATCGGCGGACGTTGCAAGGCGTCTCCGTGGCGACAGATGTCGGGCATCGTCCTCTGCAGAAGGGTATTTAACGGCCGCGTGAAGCTCCCACATGGGGTTCCTCCACTTCCTCCTCCTCAGCCCCCCCGTGATGGACGAAACAGGTCTCTGCGGCGTCACAACCAAGAGAGTTGATGGGGGACGTTGAGATGAAGAACAGGACATGCTTGTAACAGTTTTCCTGGAGATGGGAAGCGATCGCAGCTCTGTAATATGGACATTCCAGAGGTGGAAGTGAGGCAGACCGCAAGAATTAGCCCGGGCTGTTAGAGCAATCATGTTCTCCGGCGCCCGCCGATCCGCCGAAGCCGGTCGTGCGAAGTCGACGTGCGTGAACATACCTGACGGTGGAGGGAAGACGCCTCCGCTGCATGTTGGGAGTGTCCGTGCACGGCTGCGGGATCGGGAGAAGGGACTCGTTTTTTTGGGTTTCCGTCCAACTGCGTGACAAAACTTAAGGAACTTTTTTAAGGGAAAACAGATAAAGAGCGAGATGTACGAGTTGTGGGCGAATCGTTAAAAACTCGTGAGTCATTTTACCGACTCGTGAGTCAAGAGTCCTGGGCTCTATTAAGTTGTCGTGCTTGCTACTGCTGGCAAGCTAACTGCAAATAAAAGCTTGACAACACATCACTATTGCATGGCTGTTTGTCCACCTGCGTTGGTATAAATATTGTATTAAGTATTGTTGTGACCCCAGAATAAAAGGTATATGGATTGTTAATCCGTAAACTTTCCTCAGTCGCCCTCTGCACTCACAAAACGAACGGCTCACTCTGTAACTCAATGAACGAATCAGTCAGTAGTTCAGAGTAACCCCGCCAACTCACAAAAACGAACAACTCACTCTGTGCCTCAACAAATGAATCAATTAGTAGCTTAAAGTGGCCGACACCACTCACAAAATGAACGACTCACTCTGTAACTCAACAAATGAATCAATCAGTAGTTCAGCTGAGCCCTCCCAGCATACAAAATGAACGAATCACTCTGTAACTCAATGAACGAATCAGTTTCTAGTTCAGAGTAACCCTGCCAACTCACAAAATGACCGACTCACTCAGTAACTGAACGAACGACTCACTCTGTATCTCAACAAATGAATCAACTAGTAGCTTAAAGTGGCCGACACCACTCACAAAATGAACGAATCACTCTGTAACTCAACAAATGAATCAATCAGTAGTACAGATGAGCCCTCCAAGCATACAAATGAACGAATCACTCTGTAACTCAACAAACAAATCACTCAGTAGGTCAGAGTCGCCTCACCAACTCACAAAATGACCGACTCACTCTGTAACTGAACGAACGACTCACTCTGTATCTCAACAAATGAATCAATTAGTAGCTTAAGGTGGCCGACACCACTCACAAAATGAACGAATCACTCTGTAACTCAACAAAGCAATCACTCAGTAGGTCAGAGTCGCCTCACCAACTCACAAAATGACCGACTCACTCTGTAAGTGAACGAACGAATCACTCGGTAGCTCGGGGTAGCTCTGAAAATGGTTAACTTACCCAGTGATTCAAATGACTCGATTCAGTTAAAAGAATCAAGTTTCCCATCGGTAATCTACGTAGCATGTCGCCGACTCCCTTGCTTTGTTTCCGAACCATAAATCTCCCTTGTTTTTTTGCTTATATTAGATACAAACGCTCATTTAACAGCCCTGCGTTCCAGGACGAGATGTTTGTACTTCCTGCCGAGATCCAAAGAAACACCTCCCTCGCCTTTAATCGAGTTTTTATATCGTCCCCGGACGTCCTTTAAAAGCCTCGGGTTGTTTTCCTGACATTCCCGGAGGACCGTTTTGGAGGAGGAGGACGTGTTACGAAAGCACTTCACGTTTGTGTTGAGGTAATATTTCACTGGAATGTTCTGACGCTAGCGGCACTTGGCGCCGCCGCCGCATCCTACGGTCTGAAATCGGACGGTCAAGAATGCGAAATGGCGAGGCGGTACCTGGGACGGCGTCCTGAGTGGTTTCAGACCCGGAGTCCGAGTCTTTACGAGAAAGTCGTCGGCGGCGGCCGTGTTTTCCGACGGCGCGGGTGGTAACGTTACGAAACGCCTCCGTCTCGGCATTCGCAGAGAATAAAGAAAGAAAACACCGGCTTTACGAGATCCCCTCCGTCGGCGTTTCATCGGCGTCCAGACGAAGACGGGATCCGAACCAGATCCACGACAGATAATTTAGATATCAGAGCGGAAAAAAAAACACAATGTGCCGGAGAGGGTGAACTGTGGACACCGCGGCAATCGGGTTTTTATTTATCCGGCGCTCTCCACGTCCCTTTTTTTTTTTTTTGTTTTGCTTGCTTCGTTCCTGCCAACTCGCTGCGAAGTGTAATAGATCATGGTGTCATAAAGAAATCATCCCCGCCGTTGACGCCATTTCTCAAGATGTTTGGCCTCCGGCCTGCGCGGCAGTTTGCTAACGTTCCTGATGATCTCTCCTGGCGAGGCGGCGCGGGAACGCAACGTTGCGCCATCCGGTTTCCTGAGTTAGCATGACGCTAACGCCACGGTGCAACGTGGGTTGGAACCAAGGCTCGGATGAAGCCGCTCCTCACCCAGATGATGACGTGATGTAAAAGCTCATCTGTTTAGCGGTAGCGATTGGAAATCGATGTTTATTTTTTTGCCGGACGAGAAGATGGCGCCAAGTTAGCTAATTCCAGGACATTTGGCTAGTGTCGCAGAACACGGGCAAGTTGCGGCACAACCTGATTCAGGTCTGGCGTTCACTCGCCGGTTGTCTGTGATGGTGTTTGGCCAAAACAAAAGATGCTAGTTAACCTTTCATGAGTGCTAGTCAGTGACAGGGAAGAGACGTTAGCGGTAGCGATAGGAGAGGATACAGCTTGGGTAACCCTGCTAACTGGTAGAGCTACAACACCCTGGTCCACTGTTTGGTGTGAAACAGTTAGCATGTATCTGTTAATCCTTTCCTGTTAGCTTGGAACAGTTGACACTTACATTTGAGATTCTTTCAGGTTACCCTAAACTGTTAGCCTGGGTTTGTTTATCCTCAAGTGTTGACCTATATCTGTTTACCCCAAACAGTTAGCCTGTATGTTTATGTTAACTGCCTGTATCTGTTTATCCCTGAGTGTTAACCGTTATCTGTTTATTTTGACTGCTAGCCTTGATGTGTTTGTCCTTTCCCGCTATTTTGCATCAGTTTACCCTTAACTCTTAGCCTGTATCAGTTAAAGATAACAGATACAGGCTAATGCATAAAGGTCGAACCATTAGCCTGTATCTGTTATCCCTAATTGTTAGCTTCAATCAGGTTACCATTAACCATTAGCCTGTATCTGTTCTCCCTAATTGTTAGCTTCAATCAGGTTACCATTAACCATTAGCCTGTATCTGTTATCCTTAATTGTTAGCTTCAATCAGGTTACCCTTAACTGTTAGCCTGTCTCTATTTATTTTAATGACTATCCTGTATCTGTTTATCCTTGCCTGCTAACTTGTGTATCTTTACTGTTAGCTGCCAATATTAATTTATCCATAACTGTTAGCTTCAATTGGGCTACCCTTAGCTGTTAGCCTGTACCTCTTTACCCTTGACTGTTAATCTGCATCTGTTTCTTCCCAACTATTACCTCGTATCTTATAATCCTTAACTGTCAGCGTCAATCATTTTATCCATAACCGTTAGCCTGAGTGATGCTATCGCTTTAAACATTCTCTTTCTTCTTTTAAACCCGAATCCGGACGCTTCCAGGAGCTACAGTTGATTCCCTTCTGTCAACACGGAGAAGGAAGCGACGTTTGCTTTTTCTTAGCCCGGCAAATCCCGGGAAACCCCGATCCTCGGCCATTTTGGGTGCCGTATTTCTTCCCCCCCTATCGATAAACCAGCCGGTGTCTGGAGGAAGCGAGGCTGTGCGTCCGGATTGATGCTGTCCTAGCGGGAAAAGGATTTTACTAGAATCGGTCGATAAAGTCGGACGTCCTAACAGGTTAGTGGCTCCGCCCTCACCTGTGGTTAGCAGCTTTGCTAGCGAATCACAGGGAAGAATCGTTGCCATTGGCTTTGTTTACCATCAGTTTGGCTTGGGTCACAGGGGAGCCAATCCCAGCTTGGATCGGGGCCTCAACAAACTGTTTTTGGTCGCAGGTCAGGAGATTCACCTTCAAGACGGAAGCTTCGGCTCCCTGGATGTTTGTGGTCGGACTTTCTTCGGAGCCGGACGGCGGTATGTCCGTCCATCGTGGCCACCGAAGAGCTAAAAACTAGATTCGGGGTCGCGGGTTGGGGTCTGGGAGGATCCGGGTCAGAGCCGGGACACGGGCCTTGGGTTCCAGGGGCTCTTTGACATCCGATCGGGGCCGGAGAGCCGAACGGATCCCGGTCTTAAACCCCCCTAAGCCGAGGGGGGAGGGATTGAGGAAATGTGCGCCTCGGAGTTTTCTGGGATCGCGCGACCGCGGACGGGAGGTAATTTACACCGGGGTCGCCTCTGATTGCGAAAAAGACCCTCGAAATACGAAGCGGCTTCCCGCAAACGTCCCCGCGATGCGTCGGGGAAATGCTATCGAGTCCTAGCGACGAGGGGAAGGAGGGGGGGCGGCCGAAAATAACCCCCTCGGCTGAGAATCCGTGACACAAACACGCAAACAAGCACAAAGGCACCGTCCTGTCTGTGGAGGCGGCCATAAAGCCTCGGGGGGAGCCGCTCTGGTTTGTTGTTCTGGGAAGGAGTTTACGCCACTGTTTACTTCTCCGTCGCTAGTGCTATTTTGCGAGCCGAGCACGGTGTCTGCGGCTTGATTTTTTTTTTTTTTTTTTTTGCAAGATAGGACGGGAACTCGGGGAGTCAAACGAGCCGCTAGCTGTTAGCTCACTTTTCCGGGCCGGTGACTCAACGCCGCGCTATTAGTTCGATTCCGCCGAGCGCGAGTCACCGTTGTCATCGGCGGAGTCGCCGTCCAGAGAGCTGTGTCATGATTCGGCTCTCAACGCCTCCGTCCCGCGCTCACAGAAAAAATAAAATCATAAGTCTGGAGGAAGGAGGGGGCGGATCGGCGGTCACGGTCCGTCTGGCTCCGCCACATTAATCCGATCTGTGGCTGCGGTCAGAAACGATGACATCAAGGAAATCGATTCTCTCGTTTGTGTTTGTCTCAGAACCCGAGGAGAGGTTCTGGTCGGGCGCCGTCTGGTTCTTGGGGAGGGGGGCGCTAACGTCCAGCGCCCGCGCTAACGCTCCAAAAAGACGGCGCCGTGGAAGCGAACCGCCGTCACCTTCGGCCGCGTGGACGCTTTAGCGCCCGCGCCTTCCTCGCCGCCCTTCCAGCTCTTCGGTTTCTCGAACCCAGTCCTGGAAATCTTCTGGAGTCGCTCGGGGCGAAACACGCCACCGCGGCGCGCTCAACCCAAGCGTAGCATCGCCAAACCCCAGGTCGGGGGATCGGGTTGTCCTGATAGTCCGGGCCGACTCGGCGGGGAGTCGGGGGCTCATGTGACCGGCGGGATTCCAAGATATCGAATTGGGTATTCTATGATTTGATTGCAGGGTTTGAGCGGTTCCTCGGTTCGTTTCTTCAGAGAGGCCGATCCCACGGTGACACGGCGGGGGAGGACGGGAGGGGGTCGGCACGTCGCCAGGAGACCGGCGGTCCGGAAATTCAAACCAGAACAAAAACACGGCGCCCGCCTTCTGCTCCGTGTTTGGCCGCGATGCGGAATAATCCATCCTCCTCACCCGAAATACATCCAGGCTCTCTCTTCTCCGCCTCCCGCTGATTGGAGCGGCGTGCCTAATCAACGCCGTTCTCGTCGGTTTTTAAAAATCCCGCTTGTCACGGCGAGGGACGCCAAACGCCACATATTTGGAATCCCCGTTTCGTCGCCCGTCGAGCGCCATCAAGATAACTTTGACTTTGACTAGCTCGGTCGCTAACGCCGTCGCTAAAGTCAACGCCGCTAATTGGCTACTGTGCTCCCTGAGGCAACACCGACCCGGTCCCCTAGCCTCCCTGATCACACACACACACACACACACACACACACACACACACACACACACGCACTCTTACACACACTTTGATCATCTGAGATCCACTCGGGTATTAGCGCTAATTCTAAACAGACCCGGGACCTGAAACGGCAGATATAATTCCAGCGCAGTGTCTGTATGGCAGATTTCGGGACTGACGGGCCAAACAAAAGAAGATTCAAAATATTATTAATAATATAATAATATTATAATGTCATACAATATGCTCAGTATTAGCACCGCTTAAAACTAGCTCTGCAGACAAAAACGCTACAGGTTTGCTTGACCATATTTCGCAATGGGAATGCACATACACACACACATGCATGTGCACGTGCACATGCACGCACACGCACGCAGTTGTTGAGTTATCAAGAAAAGAAACATAAACCGGTTTCTCCTTTTGTTTTTTGTTGGTCGGCATGGCGACGGGTCCAGAGTCTGGTTGTTCCAACTCGCTAAAACGGCCTTGAAGGGGAAAAAAAAAAATGTCTGGGCTGGATGCGGTTGCGGACCCTCGCGGTAAATTAGATTAATCGTGAATTAAACAGAAAAAAAGAAATCGACGAAAACCGCAGCGTCGTCAGCAAACATATAATCAGGAGTGGAAGCTACGAGCGGCTACTTCTGGGACGCCGCTATATTTAGCGTTTCGCTCCAATGCCGGCGCGATGTCAGAGACGCTCAGACCGTTTGAATCTTCAGTGTGTGCGTACGAGTCTCTTTGTGTGTGTGTGTGTGTGTGTGTGTGTGTGTGTGTGTGTGTGTGTGTGTGTGCGCGCGCACGCAGAGTCGACCTTGCTCAGCTTTCCTTGAGTCATCACTTCCACTGACCTTGAGCTAATTACCGGCTGACAGGATGTGTAAACTCTTGATGCTACACATGTAAGACCGGCCTTCACGTGCACGCGCACGGATGTGTATGCATATATGTGTGTGTGTGTGTGTGGGTGTGTGGAGGTTCAAGATGCATCTCGGCCGGGGGCCCCGAGCAAAAACACATCGGAAAATTTGCCAGAAAACGTCGACGAGCGGTTTAGCGTAATTGCGTGAAGAGAAAACAGAACCGGGTTCCTCCCCACGTTCTCCGAGACGGAGAAGCTCCACGAGGTGATGGCTAAGCGGAGAACCTCAGATCCAGAACCAGAACCTGAAAGTCGTTTGTTTCTCCTCCGTCGCCTAGCGCTCCGTCCGGTTTTGTCCGAGTCCCCCTCCGTACAGCAGTTAGCGCAGAGTTAGCGGCGTAGCCTAGCGACGCCCAGGCCGGGATCGGGGTTATTTCGTATTTTCACGGCCTTCAGACGGTTTCTCCATGACGCGGCATCTGCACATGGAGTGTTTTGGTGTCAGGACGTAGCTTCTCAGGTGTGGAGAACCTCCTCCCAACCATCATCGTCGTCGTCGTCGTCGCCCAGCTAGCTAGTTCCAACCCGCGTGGGATTGAGCGGAAAGTTGGTTATCGAACCAGGAACGTGAGAATCCAGAGGATGTGCGTTACCTAGGCGACCGGCGATTAACATTTCAGAAAGGTTCAGTTGACGCCTGATGTTGCTGTTGATTGGTTGCCGGACGTAACGCTTTTAAAAATAGTTTTTATCGTTTCAGATGGAACGGCGGCGGCGGCGGGAAGTTCCCTCGTATCACTTTCCCATTTGTTTGTTTGTGGCGAACACACTCACCAAAAAAGACTGGCCTGCCTTTAGCGGAGACATAAACACGCTTCGGCGAGGAATCTCTTTATTCGCCGATGATTTACGACTTTTTTTTTTCCCCGCGGTGTCCTGAGTTACGCCCGCGTTGACAGCGACCGAGCCGCCCGCTCAGCGCCGCTCGGGGCGATAAACAACCGGCCCACGCCGAGCGCCTCTTCGGCTCCGTCCCCAAAAATAAAGATGCGGCGGAGGTCGGCCCCGTTGTCACGCCGCCTGCGCCGGGAAGCCGTGATTATCCGGCGAAATTGTCAGTTTTGAGATAAGCTTAGCGTGGCGAGCGCCGCGCCCGACGGCGGCCATCTTTGACGCTCTCTGTGTCAGCTCTGTACTGGTGGAGGCCGCGAGTCAGCCCGTTTATGCTAGCGCTGTCTCTTAATTGAGCTCCTGACAGGCCAGGCGGACCCCCCCAACACACACACACACACACACACACACACTCTAGGGACCCCCCACACCTGGTATTTCCCCCCCCCCCCCCCCCCCCCAGCGAAGTGTTGCAGACTCATTATGCATTTGTTGGGAACTCATCAGGGCTAGCAGGGGGGGGGGGGGTCATTTGCAGGCTGCAGAGTGTGTGTGTGTGTGTGTGTGTGTGTGTGCGCGCGGGGTAACGCGGTGCAGATGCTTTGTCAGCGTCAATATATTTAGGCTTCGCTTACGTTCTGCACGGGACGTGATCTCGAGTTCCTCTTAGCTCGCCGCGCTCCGGTCGCCCGCGGCAACGACACCCCCCCCCACACACACACACACAAAAAAAAAAATCCTGTGGAAACGCGACATGGAAATGACATAACGGCCGCGGCGTTGCGGATGATGTAGTGAAATCTAATATCCTCTGTTCCTGCGCTGGCACGGGCGCCTGGGGTCGCGGGACTCCGGTTGCCACGGAGATTTGTTTTGGTTGTGTTTTATTTGGCGGCCATGACGGAGGCAGCGGATAATTAAAAGTACATCCAGAGATAAACACATCATTCGGAGGAGGAGGAGGGGGGCTTTTCCCCACCACTCTTGTTTGTCTTTTTTATTTTACAGTGTTGTGTAACCGCCGCACTCGTCCGCTTCCGATCAAATGTTTTCGGGGGCGGTGACGTTAAATCACGCCGGCGGGGAGCGTCCACGCCAAACGACGCCGGACAGGTGCGGCTCAGGGCCGAAAGTGGAAGTCCGATAAAGAGAGCGAAAATCCTGAGAAAAAGAGCACTCCTGTGTGTGTGTGTGTGTGTGTGTGTGCAATATTTTGCGTGTTTCTCCTCCCGTGCAAAGTTGGACGTTTCATCCAAAAATTGGGAAAAATTTAAAAAAAGGTGCGTTGCCGTGGCAACATGCCATCAAGGCTAACACTGAATTATTACGATGATAATAAAAGTGAGAAATTGGAAAATGAACAGTGCAGGGAATAACGGGAGTTCCCACACACACACACACACAGAGGAAGGAAAAGGAATCAGAGCAAATGTTGAAATATATCTGCCTTTCCTTTATTGAAGCTGTACAGAACTTGATAAATGGCTGGTCATTTGCTACAAAAAAAAAAATAAAATAAAAATAAAGAGGTTGCATAAATAATTTAAATGTGGAGATGAGAAATAAATATACATTTCATTCTTTACACCGGCCCTTCTGTCCGTCTCCGTCTGTCTGATATGTACACGGGCGCCGCAAACATAACATCCCCTGCAAACGTACAATACAAATTAAAAAAAAAAAAAAAAAAAATTGAAATATTGTATTCCTATCTTTTCCGTTCTGAGCTATTTACAGAATGGGAGCGGAGAGGAGTCGACAGTGTGTGTGTGTGTGTGTGTGTGTGTGTGTGTGTGGGAGATGGAGGTGGATTCAGGCCTTTCTGGCCTCTCACGAAAGGCATTCTGGCGTGGGCGTGCACGAGAGCGCCGTGCCTCGAGGTCGCGATGCAAACACACTTTTTTTTTTGCGTCCACACACACACATATACACGTGTGTGTGTGTGTGTGTGTGTGTGTGTGTGTGTGTGATTCCAGCAAACAGGAAGTGGCTACATCTAGAGGAAATGGGTTTTTATGACTCAGATCCGAACACAGGAATGGACTCATTTAGTAATTAAGTGGACTTTCACCCCCCCAACACACACACACACACACACACACACACACACATACACACACCTCCACTCAACCCATGTCAAGATGGTCGTAAGGTCCAAAGGTCCTGGTCCATGTCTGTCACACAAAAAGGTGATCCAGGTCCATCCAGGATCCAGGCCAGGTGTGTGTGTGTGTGTGTGTGTGAGTGCAGGGGGGGGGTTCCCTTAAAACCTTCCGCCATCTGACACCGCGTTGCCATGACAACCCCCCCTTTTTTTCAGCTTAAACCTGAGCGGCGCGGCCGTGCATCCGGTGTGTGTTTGCACAGATGGGCCCGAGGCCTCGGGGAAGAGCTCTCACTCCGCTACGAATGCGTTTACGGGCGGGCTGGAAGACGGGAGGCGGCGGCAGCGGCGGCGGCGAGGAGGGTCAGCTGGTCGGGTAATCAGATGTCTCGCGGCGTTGACGGCTTGTCATGCAGTGGAGTAGAATTTAAAAAAAAAAAAAAAAAAAAAAAGAGAAGTCGACGCCGACTTCTCTTTTTTTTTTTTTTTTTTTTTTTTCCACCGCTTATCAATTTGAATTTCTCTGCTTTTCCCTCTGAATCCCATGTGAGTGTTTGCATGTGTGTGTGTGTGTGTGTGTGTGTGTGAGCGCCCCTTGTCCTTTGGACGCCGCCGCCGCCGCTTTAGTATGAATTCCCAACCAGCGGCGTGTTGTTCTTGGTCCGGTCTTGAGCCAAGCGGCTGTGCTTCCTGCTCCGCGCCGCCTTGGGAACCTCCTTGGCCACCGATTGGTTGTGATGCGGCCTGAAGCGCTTGCACTTGCACGACGTGACCACGCGGACTTTGTACGTCCGCGCGGCGCCGCCGGGGCACTGCAGCTGCACGCGGCGGGTCCGCGAGTGAGCCGGGATGCAGCGGTAGTCCGAGGCGTTGTTCCGCCACCACTTCCCCCGGAGGATGGTGTTGGGCATGAGGCGCGCCGGCGTGCACTGGCCCGAGCACACCAGCTCGCGGACGGGTTTGGCGCTGCGGCAGGATCCGTCGGTGATGTAGCGGGCGGAACGCAGCTCCCTGCAGCTCAGCTCCGAGGCGCCTGGGACGGGAGAGCGGGAGAGCGGGGTTAAAACTAAAAAAATCCCCCGAAGGCGACGGCGGGAACAGAAATCCAGCTAGCGGCGATGCTAACAAATCAAAACCAGGGCGGGCGGGAAGAGGCTCGATGAGGTTGTGAGGAAGACCAGGAGGACACACACACACACACACACACACACTTCTTTATCAACGTGCATTGTGGTAACAAAAGCGACGGCGGGTGAAGAAGCGATACGCTCGCCTCGGATCTGGTTTCTCCTCCCAACACTCCCGACAAAAGACTTCCGGGAGTTTCTTATTTTTCTTTTTTTTTTTCTTTTTCTCCCCGTCCCTCCCCGATCCGCCCCGGATTGGGCGGCTTAATCCGGCGTCGTCCTCCTCGGCGGAGGCTTCACGAGGACGAGAACGCTTCCGGGATAATCCTTGAGGTTTCCTCGTTTATTTTTTCCTCCTCCTCCTCGTCCGAAGCGCGTCCTTCCAGTCGGATCGGTCGGCCGCGACTTCGGGTTCGGGTCCCGTCGGAAAAGCGCGGCCTCGGGCGGCGCAGGTGGAAGTCGTTCTCAGAGGCAGCGTTGCGTTTAAAGACCAATTTCCAGGACGGCCGGAGACCCCGTTGCCGGCGGCGACATGCTGCTGCAATCAGACGGTCCGGGACGCAAGCAGAGCCTGACTAATGGTGTAAAGAGAGGAGGAAACCGTCGGCGGGAGGAAGAGGGGGGTCCCACTTCCAGCCGCATGCAGGGAGAAACCACAGGAATGCCTGTGTGAGCGTGCACGAGTGTGTGTGTGTGTGTGTGTGTGTGTGTGTGTGTGGTGCTCGTCGCCCTCCGCTTTGTGCGCTATGGGTTACAAGTTACTCCGATTCTAATCCGGTGAATTCCATCCCCTCCGTTAATCCGTCTAAATCTCGACGGCCGATTAAAAGCGGTTTAGAAACAAAAATGAGTCGATGAATTCAGTGTCTAATTGTGGGATTATAATCCGAGCTGTAATCTGCACAGATCCCCCGGGACGGATGTGAGAGCCCCCCGTTTTCCAGGAGACTAATCATGATAATAATGATCTTGTCACCCTAACCAGAGGATATTTACAAAATGACATCTATGCATCTTCTGACAAAATGAAATTAATAATGATAATAATAATAATAACAAGAATTTTGTCATCCTAATATTGGAATGATAATAATAATAATAATAATCTCACCATGCTGATCCGGGAAATAATAATAAAAACAACAATATCTTCATCCCCCTAATCTGGTACTAATAATATCAACAACGATAAACACAATAATCCTGTCATCCTAATCTGAATAAAATAATAAAAGTAAACTTGTCAACCTAATCCGGGACAACTGACAATAATACCGCTAGAATATCAATAAGGATAATCTTATCATCCTAATTGGGGAATAATAATAATAATAATAATGATGACGACAACAAGAAAAATCCCCCTAATCAGGGAACAATAATAACAACAGCAATAATGTTTTCATCCTTACCCGGGAACAATAATAATAATCGTAATACCCCTAATCTGGGAGAACAATAATCTTGTCATCCTAATTCTTGAATTACAATAATAATAATAATAATCATAATAATCTCCCTAATCTGGGGGAACAATAATCTCATCATCCTAATCCGGGAAGAATAATAATCATGATAATCCCGCTAATCTGGGGGAACACTAATCTCATCCTCTTAATCCGGGAAGAATAATAATAATAATCATAGTAATCCCGCTAATCTGGGGTAACAATAATCTCGTCATCCTAATCCGGGCAGAATACGAATACTCATGATAATGTCATCACCCTCACCGCGGGATAATCTGCAATAATCCCGGTCTCACTCACTGTAAGAGAGCGCTCCCGCGTTGCGTCCCCCGCTCTTGGGCCGGTTGTCCGCGCTGGCGTTGGCGGCTCCGGCGGCTCCGGCGGCTCCGGCGGCTCCGGCGGCTCCGGCGGCTCCGTGCGGCGCGGCGTGGTGCCGCTGCGCCGGCGGCAGCATCTCGGTGGCGTCGTTGCTCAGCGGCGGCCTCCAGCCGCAGCAGCCGCAGCCGCAGCCCTGCAGCAGCAGCAGCAGCCGCAGGAGAAGCAGCAGCGGCGGCGGCGGCGGCGGGGCGAGCGAGGCCCCGGACGCCGGCATGGCCGCACCGGGACCCGCGGGGACCGACACGGAGGGACCGGATCGGAGGAACCAGGGAGGTCCGGATGGAGGGATGGAAGGATGGAGGGATGGAGGGACAAAGAGACACAGAAACGAAAGTGATGAGGGAGAGAGCGCGCGAACTCTGGGTCGCTGGTGCTCGCGCTGCTCCGTCCCAGCTCCGGCCGCCCGCGAGAGAGGCGCGCGCGCTATTTAAAGGAGCGCTTCCGCAGGCGCTCGCGTGGGAGGAGGGGGCGGGGCCGGAAGTGGGGGAGAGAGCGAGAGCAAAGGGGAACAGGAAGAGGAAGAAGAAGAAGAAGAAGAAGAAGAAGAAGAAGAAGAAGAAGAAGAAGATGAACAGGAAGAAGAAGAAGAAGAAGAGGAGTAGGATGAAGAAGGAGAAGAAGAAAAGGAAGAAGAAGTAGAAGAAGAAGAAGAAGAAGAAGAGGAAGTGGAAGAAGAAGAGGAAGAAGAGAAGGTAGAAGAGGAAGAAGAAGAAGAAGAAGAAGAAGAAGAGTAGGAGGAAGAAAAAGAAGAAGAAGAGTAGGAGGAAGTAGAAGAAGAAGAGTAGGAGGAAGTAGAAGAAGAAGAGGAAGAAGGAGAAGGGGAAGAAGAAGAGGACGAAGAAGAAGAGGACGAAGAAGAGGAGGAGGAGGAGGAAGAAGGAGAAGAGGAAGAAGGAGAAGGGGAAGAAGAAGAGGAAGAAGAAGAGAAGGTAGAAGAGGAGGAGGAAGAAGAAGAAGAAGGGGAAGAAGAAGAAGAAGAATAAGAGGAAGAAGAAGAAGAGAAGGTAGAAGAGGAAGAGGAGTAAGAGGAAGAAGAAGAAGAAGAAGAAGAAGAAGAAGAAGAAGAAGAAGAAGAAGAAGAAGAAAAATAAGAAGGGGAGTAGGAGGAAGAAGAAGAAGAGGAAGGAGAGGAAGAGGAAGAAGAAGAAGAAGAAGAAGAAGAAGAAGAAGAAGAAGAAGAAGAAGAAGAAGAGGAAGAAAAAGACGAGGAAGTAGGAGAGGAAGAAGAAGGAGAAGATGATGAAGAGAAAGAAGAAGAAGGGGAAGAAGAAGAGGAAGAAGAAGAGGAAGAGGAAGAAGAAGAAGAAGAAGAAGAAGAAGAAGAAGAAGAAGAGGAAGAAGAAGAAGAAGAAGAGGAAGAAGAAGAAGAAGAGGAAGAAGAAGAAGAGGAAGAAGAAGGGGAGTAGGAGGAAGTAGAAGTAGAAGAAGAAGAAGGAGACGGAAAAGGAGAAGAAGAAGAAGAGGGTGAAGAAGAGGAAGAAGAAGAAGGGGAGTAGGAGGAAGTAGATGAAGAGAAGGAGACGGAAAAGGAGAATAAGGAGAAGAGGAAGAAGAGGAAGGAAAGGAGGAGGATGAAGAGGCAGAACTGGATCTGATCAAGTCAAACAAAGAGAACGTTTCCTCTGACGAGTCCCGTGACGTCACTTCAGACGCATTTAAGGCTTTTACATTTTTTCAAAACTTATCAGATATGACACACACACACACACACACACACACACACACACACACACACACACACACACACACACTGTCAGGCTGGTGACAGGGTGAAGAGAGGGTGAGACCAAGAGTGAACAAAGCAAATGTTTACATTTACGTCACTTAAGAGGCAGTTAAGGCTTTAAAAGACATATTAAAAAAAGTTATTTAAACCAGATTGGACATGCGCGCAGACAAACACACACACACACACACACACACACACACACACACACTATCTCACCTGTTCGCATCTTACAATCCATCTGGTTCTATTTGTAACTTTATTAGCTTTATTTCATTGTCTTTATTATCTCTATTTATTTGTTCTTATTTATTTGATCTCTTTCTGTATGGAGAAACTAAGACCGTTCACTTTTCTCAGGGATCAATAAAGTTTTTTGATTCGGACTGAAAACTTTTTTATTTTTTTAATTTTTTTTACATGGAAACTTTACTTCCTATAAATGTTTTCTACGGAAAAATGACTTCCTGTGTGTGTCTTGCGTGGCAACTTTACTTCAGATATCTATTTTCTTTATTTTTATTTACTTTATTTTTTTTTGATTCTGACTGTAAACTGACTGACTCTTAGCGTGTTGACCTGGGGAGGGGGCGGGACCGGAAGTAGACACATTCGGGGGCGGGGCCGGAAGTAGACACATCAGTGGGCGGGGCCAGAAGCAGGCTTATAAAAGGGCGGGGCTGGACATAGACCATTAAGGGGGCGGGGCCAGACAGCCATGTACAAGTGGGCGGGGCGAGACTGGACTTCAGAACCCGAAGGCGGTAAGAATGAACTTTGTTTTGGAAAATGTAATATTTGTGTATAAGCGCATAGAAAGTGCGTGTGTTTGTTTCTATATGGCTTTTTGATGCTTGCATTTATATAAATGTATATATACTGCTCAAAATAATAAAGGGAACACTTAAACAACACAATTTACCTCCAAGTCTGTGAAATCAAACTTTCCACTTAAGAAGCAACACTGATTCATGTTGACTTGTTTTAAGGACACTTAAACTTTCACACTTTCATTTTTCAACTATGTAAAGAACAAACTATTTAATAAGAATATTTCATACATTCAGATCGAGGGTGTGTTATTTTGGTGTTCCCCTTATTTTTTTGGAGCAGTGTATAACTTTGTTTTTCCCCTGGCTAAACATGTTTGTTGTGAGAATGGCATTTCTGGCCTTTTAAAAAAACACCCAACTTATTATTTCTTTATTTAGACCAGATTGAACATGAAGTTAGTTGGTGTGAGACCTGAAAGGAGAATAAGGCTTATTCAGAATAAGTTTACAATGTTTACAGGCAGCAATGTGACAGCTCCATGTAGCAGGATAACAACATTGAAACCACCGACCATATATTTTTTCTCATGCAAAAAAGGACAGGGCTTTTGGGCTAAAACTCAAAAATGGGTTAAAGACAATTTTCCATTGTCACCAGTTTCCTTCTCAAGAGATGACATAACATTTGGTTTACTTTTAAGCAACAAAAGAGATGAACTATGTGTCAATGTTATTTTAGGTCTGGCCAAGTTCTTCATTCACAAAAACAGAATGCAAAAATATGCCCCAAATATTAGATTCTTTGTAAACGATTTTGAATTATATGAAAAAATCCTTAAAACTAATGGAAAAATCCAAAAACCCCCCCAAAAAAAAATACAGTTTGATGTCTGAGAGTCCTTGTGAACCACCAAGTAAAATACATGTTGTATTCCCCTTGCAAGTTTTTTTCCCTTTCTTTTTAATTTTATTTGTCTATCTATTTATTTTATTATTTTCTTTTACTTTCTTTTTCGTCTAACATTGTACATTTCTCACAAGCCGTTGACACTGTTAACCTCTGATTAGAGTTTTTGTAAAATTATCCAAATTTGATGAAATATAAAATTATCCAAATTTGATGATTTTTTTGTGGTTTTTTTTTGCCACCTTTCAATGCAATAAACCTTCGCTTAACTAAAAAAAAAAAAAAAAATCCATGTAGCAGGATATTCAAGATGAGATATTTAAGAAGATACAAGAAAATAAATAAAGAAATGAAAAATATTTGTCCCATGGGGGCTATTACTAAAAAAACAAACATCGCAACAAAATAAGAAAATTATTAAACACAGGTTGTGCTTTGAAAATAAATACTTTTTATTCTGACGCCACTTAAGAGGCTCTGAATATTTACTTATAACTTATAATTATTTCCCCCTGTGGTGGGAATGCTCTGTAAGGCCGGTGACATCTGAAGGAAGCAAGAAGTAAATGAAGAAAAAAACGGGGTCGTGCAGGGGGCGCCATAACCGGCGTGGGAATTAGCCACTTAGCACGTATTTGAATACACTCCTGTCCAGGCGGTGACATCGGACCGATCGAATCAAATCACACACACACACTCCTGCAGACATCACAACAATGCGAGATTTTGCTCTTTCTCCTCACATTTTTTTAATATTTTGCACTGGGGCCCGTCCAAATTTACGATGTCGAAACATTCGTTGTTTTTCTTCCTCGTCTTCTTCTCTCCTACTCCGGTTCCCAGCGCCGATCTTCGCTTGTGTGATATAATCGGGCTCTTGACGTAACGGCGGGATCTCGGGTGGCTTTTTTTTTTTGACGAGCCCTGCACATCGTCAGATCCGAGGTTTTTGATCCGCGGGAACACGGAGAACGCATTTGAGGGAAAAGTCTGGACGGGTAAAAGAAAGGAGGGGATCTATCCACGTCAGTTGTAAAAAAAAAAACGCCGCCCCCTCGGGGGGAAGCACCAAATCCAGGGATCGTCGGCGTCCCGCCGGGATTATCGCCGCTTTCGTAGCGGTTGCGGGAATGCGGAGGCCGATCGGGAGAACATCACGGAGGATAAAATAATAACACCAGAGATGTGACGGCCAAAATCCCTTAAATACCTTGGGTCAACATCACCGCTTTTCTCCTGTGTTTCTTTTTCCTTCCACATCCAGTAACCGCTCATTTGACGCTTCCATAATCACACGCTGCGCCGCCACGCTGCGCCGCCGCCGCCGCCACCGCCGCCGCTGCCGCCGCCGCCTTTAAATCTGGGCTCCGTCAAGCCGCAGCCATGAGCAGACGTGACTGCGGACCCAAAAGACATTTTTAATCGTTTTTCTTCCAGATGGGTCGCACTCGGCGACCACAAGACATTCTGAGCGGATCAATCAGTGACGCATATGTTATTGGGTTTTATATGATTATTTATACGCAACATTTCACTAAAGTGATACTGCTATTCATTATGTCCTAGCCGAGGGCGTGCTTGTGTGTGTGTGTGTGTGTGTGTGTGTGTGTGTGTGTTTCGGGTTAAATATTAGCCACTCAAATCTTCTGGAAGCCTGATTATGAATGAAGCAGCTAGCTTGGTTGGTTAGCATGCTAATCTTGATTTTCCTTTTAATACACATTTCACAAAATTGATATTACAATTAATTACACATCTGGCCACTGTGTGTGTGTGCGTGTGTGTGTGTGTGTGCTTGGGGGTAAATATTAGTTACTCAAATCTTCTGGAAGGCTAATTGTGAATGACGCAGCTAGCTTGGTTGGTTAGCATGCTAATCGGATAGCTTGATAACATATAAGTTATTGACTTTATTTTTTCATACACAAAATTGATATTCCAGTTAATTACATCCCAGGCCAGTGTGTGTGTGTGTGTGTGTGTGTGTGTGTGTGTGTGTGTGTATGTGTGTGTTTCGGGTTAAATATTAGCCACTCAAATCTTCTGGAAGCCCGATTGTGAATGTAGCAGCTAGCTTGTTTGCTTAGCATGCTAATCAGATAGTTTGATAACATATAAGCTATTGATTTTACTTTTCACATTTCACACATTTCACACATTTCATTTCACAAAATTGATAATGCAATTAATTACACTTCTGGCCAGTGTGTGTGTGTGTGTGTGTGTGTTTGTATGTCTAGGGTTAGATATTAGCTACTCAAATCATCTGGAAGGCTGATCATGAATGTAGCAGCTAGCTTGGTTGGTTAGCATGCTAATCAGACAGTTTGATAACATAATATATATTGTTATAGATTTTCTTTTTATACACAACATTTCACAAAATTGATATTACATCCTAGGCTAGTGTATGTGTGTGTGTGTGTGTGTGTTTAGTAGTTACTGAAATCTTCTTGAAAGCTGATCGTGAATGTAGCGACTAGCTTGGTTAGCATGCTAATAGGATCATTCATTGACCTAAATCCTAGGTCAGTATTAACTGTAATTATAAGCCGGTACCAAATCCAAAAACGGGGCGTAAACTCAAAGTGAATTCCAGACGAGACAGCGGTTACAGCATTATTAAATCAAAATGTTCTGTTTGTACATTTTGATATGAAAAAAAAAAAAAAAGTCAGCTTCCCTCGAATGAGCTCATGCTCGACAAATAATTGCTGACGAAGTGAATCATGAGATCCGGGGTTCCAAAAGCGAGGCCCCTCCGGGACGCCGGGCGAGATAACTGTCAGATGACTCCCAGAAATCGAACACAATTTAGCAATAATTAGAAGTAGCCGGCGCTAAGCACGGGCGTGCGCGAAGATAAACACACCAGGCAAATTCCAATATGGCGTCCGCTGTTGCGCCACAGTGCGTGCGGCCGCCGGGGCTTTTCGGTGACCTTTATTTTGGCGAGGGAGGTCAGATACAGACGATTGCTCCCCCACCCGAGTGGATTTTGAAATGTACCGGCGGTTTTCGCTTGCGGAGGCGACGTCGCCGTTAGCTATCTGGTCGGGATTAGGCAGTCACACACACACACACACACACACACACACACACACACTCGGGTGGGGGCTGGGGGCAGCAAAAGGCGCGTCTTGGTTGTTTTTTAAAAACACGAGCTCGAATCACACCATGTTTTTCACTCGTCAAAAGGGTCGATGTTTTTGTTACCCCCCCCCCCCGACAGCTCCGTCCAGCGAGGTGTCTCACACACACACACACACACACACACACACACACACACACACACACACGAGAAGAATGAAGCGATCCCAGCCAAGTCTTTATTGGCCCAAATGAAGATCTACTGTCTGTTTTGTCTTCCTACCCAAAAGAGCAGCTCCTTGGTGGACTCCCCTCTTTTTCCTTTTCGTCTCCTCCGAGAGGATCGAGTAATTGTTTGTCTTCACTTGAGCGTCGTGAGATTTACGCCGAGGAGATGGGAGCTCTTTGTTCACCTCTGTGGGTCTTAAGAAGATAGATGTGTGTGTGGGTCGTCGACGTCGAACGAAGGCAGGTGGTGCAAATTCGAGGCCAAACCCTTTTGTGTGGTCGGAACTGCTCGGAAATGTCCCTCAAGGACACGTAAACAAAAGAAGGTGTGATTTTGGGCTCGTTTCCATGGTTACGGCAAGACCTGGTTCTCCTCGGACGGGGATCGTACATGGTACCCCTTGCTTTCTCTAGACAGTCACCACTGTATAGACCCACTATCTTTTTTTTTTTTTTTTAAAGGAACCTCCCGTAGCACTACACGTTAGCCTGGCTACTGGCATTTACCTGCTAGCATGTACATCAGGTCCACAAGCACCTTCTGTCATGGTTTTTGTGGGGTGTGCCTGACCCAAACACAAAGACACTCAGCAGGTGAGGTGTTTCAAGGGGTTTTATTTGGTAAAAGGGGGTGAATGGAGGGCTACGCAGGGTCCAGGTAGTTTCCGGTGTCCTTTCACAGCAGTCTCAGGAACTAGGAAGGGGCGAGAAGAGGCGGCAGCCTCTAGAACTAAGGAGGGGACGAGAAGAGGTACTGGGATTCTCTGGGACAAGGAAGGGGGCAAGAAGAGGCGTCGGTCTCTGGAACTAGATAGGAAGCGAGAAGAGGCATCGGCCTCCGGAACTTTGGAGGCGGCAAGAAAAGGCGTTGGGATCCTCTGGAACTAGGAAGGGGGCAAGGATAGATGGCCTCATTGGCCTCTTGGACAAGTAAGGGGGCGAGAAGAGGCGTTGGCCTCTGGAACTAGGAAGGGGACAAGAAGAAGTGTTGGCATCTGGAACTTGGCAGGGGGCAAGAAGAGGTGTCAGCCACCTGGAACTATGGAGGGGTCGAGAAGAGGTGTTGGGAATCTCTGGGACAAGGAAGGGGGCAAGAAGAGGCGTTGGCCTCTGGAACTAGGAAGGTAGCAAGACGAGGCGTCGGCCTCTGGAACGAGGAAGGGGGCGAGAAGAGGCGTTGGCCTCTGGAACTAGGAAGGGGACAAGAAGAAGTGTTGGCGTCCGGAACTTGGCAGGGGGCAAGAAGAGGTGTCAGCCACCTGGAACTTGGGAGGGGTCGAGAAAAGGCGTTGGGATCCTCTTGAACTAGGAAGGGGACAAGGAGAAGCATTGGCCTCTGGAACTAGGGAGGGGGCAAGAAGGGGCGTCAGCCTCTGGAACTTGCAAAGAAGCAAGAAGAGGTGTCAACCACCTGGAACTAGGGAGGGGGCGAGAAGAGGCATTGGGGTTCTCTGGGACAAGGAAGGGGGCAAGAAGAGGTGTCGGCCTCTGGAAATTGTAAGGTAGCAAGAAGAGGCGTCTGCCTCTGGAACTAGAAAGGGGACAAGAAGAGGCATTGGGACCCTCTGGTACCAGGAAGAGGCATTGAGAGCTATAGGAACTGGGGAGATGAAGACCTACCAGGAAGGAAGAGATGGATGGATGGATGGATGGATGGATGGATGGAAACTGGGAGTAGAGTCCATATGGCGGGACCCACTCCAGACGACTGCCTGGCCCCGAAGGGCTAGCAGGAGGCTCCTCTTATCCCCAACCTGGTGAGGCCTCTTGAACCGGCTGAAATCATTCCCCTGCTCACCCTGTGTACCAATACCTTCCAGCATTCGTGCAATCGAGTCTTGAACGACTCCGCGGCGGCTTGGTGGTGACCCCGCCCCCAAGGAGGAGGGGCTATGGAGCAAGAAAACACCGCCTGAACACCAGGGCTGTTTTCACCCTACGAGGTTACCAAAGTGTAACTTGGACGTCAGATGAGGCCCCCCGTAGCTGCGTCTTGTTCCATCGGTAGCCGTCGGCCAGACTTCGAATTGGCGAGAATGACCCGCTCCGCTCTTGTGAATGGGACCGTCTGACGGCTCTGCAGATCGAGACTACAGATTAGCTAACCGGCCCCGCGGCCGGGCTAACACAACACCGTGCGTCATAGCGGGAGGAAAGCTGATGCTATCACACAGCCCTGGCCGGGCTCTGTTTCCCTTCCTGAGTGTTTTTTTTTTGTCGTTTTTTTTTTTTTCCGAGGACGCCGCTTTTGCACCTGCTCGGGCTCCCACGGCCGTTCGCCGCCCCCCGGTAGGCCGGCGAGACGAGCGCCGGCTAGAAACAAAACAAAATCCAGCGGGTCTTCGTAAATCCGAAGGCGCGTCCGCGGGCAGCGGGAGTTATATCGGAGTTCGGTTTCGCGGCCTGGCTCTCGAGGCGGGAGTGATTTATGTTCGCGAGCATTGACGGGGCCGTTGTAAGATTTATGAATTCCGAAGGCGAACATGAGGGGGTTTTATGGTAACCAGAACAGACAGTTACGCTCTGCGATTGTGTGTAACCCTGCAGCCGCCGCCTTCCAGCCAGGTTTTTTTTATTTTATTTTATTTTATCGAGGGATGGGCCGTGTCTCCCCGGGCTGCACAAAGACAGCTCTGATTACAGCCTTCGCACCAGCGCCGCGACGCACGTCAGTCACGGTCTGCATTTAGACGTCTCTGGCGTCCTTCGCCGAGCCCTCGGGCCGCTCGCCGCCGCGGTTTTCTCCGCCGTCATATCCCGATAACGGTACGAGGAGGAATAACAATCGGATTGCGGGTAAAGAAAGGAAAAACGCCGAGGACGCTGGTGTTTTTTTTTTTTTTTTTTTCGTTATTTTTCTTTCGTAACCGGAGAGGACGTGCGTAAACAACCCGCCGTGGCTATTCGCCGCGCAACTTTTTTTGCTAATCGCTCCATCGCGACTCGTCAGGAACAAAACTCTCAGGCGGACAAAAGTAAATAATGAGGTTGTATCACCCCCCCCCTCGAGGTCCGAGGGTGAATTATTCATAATGTGTCCGATCCAATTATGCAAAACCGGTTCACGGTCGGTTGTTTTGCTTCCTGTGTCGTTCCATAGAAACGGCGAGCGAGAGAGAGGACGGGGAATTTCAGCATCACGGAGCTGTTTTTTCCTTTCCTTCCCTGTCGCTCAGGGTGAGTGACGTCCCGCCGCCGATAACCCCCGACACGCCCGCCAACCCCGACCCCCGAGAGGAATATCTGGCCGAAAACTGGACGACTCGGACTTTGCTGTCACGCCAAGATCGTCCGAATGAGCGGAAATACAGTCGCCGCGTCTCCCGCTTCTTATAACACCCCAAAATAAGGAAACAGACCGATCCCGATGGGATAATATCGGTCCAAGGTGCACCTCGGAGATCGGACTTTGCAGCGACGCCGTCACTTAGACTTTTATTTTATGGTGAAACGACAAATAGGCTGAACCGATTGGATGATACGTAGATTTAGACTTTACGGTGAGCCAATCACTGCACGTTCTGATCGACTAAATAGGAGGGGTTCGGAAAGTGCGCTGATGCCCCAGATCAGGTTGGGCACCAAGTTAGGCTATGCAGTGTGTGTGTGTGTGAAAAAAAAAAAAAAAACTCACTAACCCAAGCTTACTGTTCTGTATATTTCCTGTGCATCTTGTATTTGCAAGTGTTTTTTGCAGTCCTTATGTCCTCTTTTGTAAGTCGCTTTGGATAAAAGCGTCTGCCAGATGTAATGTAATGTAACGTGATCAGGATGTGGACGATCCCGAATCCACCCAAAAATGGACGACTTGGACCTTTCGGGCCGAGCCGGTCGCTCCACAACCGTGTGGTTCCGCGTCCAAACGGGACCGGGAGATGGCCGATTCCTCTCCTTGATGCGGTCTCCATCCCGCCTCCTCGGGAAAGCTTCTTCCTGTGCAGGTATGCGGTTCCCGACCCGGACCGAGAGGCCCTCTGGAAAGGGATTCCTCGTCCTCGGGACCCCGCGGCCCCGGGACGCATCCATCTCCATATTCTCATCTCTCGGCCAGACGCCGTGAATTACGTCGCCGTCCGCCACGCGGGGGCAGCTTTTTCCATCAGAGGCTTCCCGATGACCCCGATCTGGAATTCCCGCTTCGACCGGCCGTCCCCGTTTACCGTCCGGCTCCATAAATCCAGCCGCTACAAAGCGCCGCCGTGGCGATGATCAACAGCCGCGCCCCGACTCTGGATGTATTTGTTTCAATATTGACAGTCGCTGCATCACTTATTACGCCGAGGAATCCGGAGGTCGTCCAGAGCCGCCGGCGATGGAAAAATCAGCTGCGAGATTCTGTCAGGGACTGGATCTCGTGGAGAGGAGGAGGGGCGTCGGAGGCGGGAGGGCGGCGGGGGGGGGGGGTTGAGGTTTGTTTCCGCCGGGAGTCCATCGGAGGGTCAGCGGGGGGGCGACGGGCGGACCTTAAAGAAATGAAACATCACGCCGGCCCTCCAGCCTTCCAGGACCGCGAGCTGTTCGCCGCTCTGCCGCTTGGGCGCGCTCAGCGCTCGCACAAGAGCCGCCAACACACATTACACACTATAAAACAAGGGTGTCGAACTCGTTTCCAGGCATGACGGTCGCCCTCAAAGGGCCACAAACAGAACAAATGGAAGCAAATGTAATGAAAAATAAATAGAACTCCTCCTTCTTGTTAAATAACTCATTCAAATCCAAAATTTTTCTCTTTCTGGACATTTTGGTGTCATTTGTGATGCCGTCATTTTGCGGGTAACACGATCTGTATTATATTTAAGACGTCCTCGCGCGGCGTGCCGCATTCGGCCCGCGGGCCTTGAGTTTGCACCTGCCATAAAACCTCACGTGTTAATAAGAAATGCCATTTTCGCTTCAGACGCCGGCAAACTTCTCCATCCGGCAGGTGGCGGTGGTTCTGGCAGAACCCTGGCCACGTCTGGAGACACGGAGGCCGATCGCTGCGCAATTGCTGTGTAAATCCCGCAAAAAAACGTCCAAGAGTCTCACCTGAAAACCCGTGGCTTTGACAACGGGTTCACAAATTCACACCCGGTCGGCTCGGTTTTCTCACGCGGAGAAGAAAACGGAGACGACGTCCATGTTGTTAGTATAAACACGTGTCATTTGCGTACCTTAGCGAGTTAAGACTCGGGGTTTCTCTCTCTGCAAACTCATTTTTGCGGCGTCCCGTTGGCGGCGCCTTGTCTTCTCCTAACCCTCTGCAGGAGGTGTTGGACGGAGAACCCGCGTTCTCATTACCGAGCGTGTTTCGCAGAGTGTCGAACATCTGCGCTTCGCATTTACGGCCACCCGAATCGCAGGTGTAAATCACGCCAAATTGCCGGCTGTAGGAAACTCGGGGGCCGGCCTCGGCCCGCGAGCCGCCGCCGCCGCCGCCGCCGCCATAGATCCGATGGCGCTCACGCAGATCGGGATCGAATAAATCAAACTCACGCCGAGAACCGGCGAACCTGGTGTCGGACGGCGGGCCGATTTACGAGGCCGCGGCGGCGCCTCCCCTGAGGACGCCAGAAGCTGCCAGCAGCATCTGCGCTTTCAGGTTCTCGCTCGCGTCTCCGTGACATCCTGTGCTTCCGAAAACGCGCGGCGTGCCTTCGCTGCGGGCCTGTAAATTATCAGACGGCGTAGTAAAGAGGCCAGACGTGAATGGATGACGCGCTGGAAACCGAGGAAGATCACGCCGGCCCGCTCGCCGTTATGCAGTTTTCGCAGTTTTCTCCTTTACATGAGTGCAGCACGAGCGGACGCCGTTTTTTTTTTTTATTCATTTAAACATTTCCCGAGCCCAGTCTCATGCCTGCTGGTGACGTCGCAGAGCCCAGGAGGACAAAAAAAAGCTATTTATTATAAAATAACTGCATTTTTAGGGTTTATTTTCAATGCAATCGACCAGAATCATCACCTCTAATTTTCCCTACTGTTACCGAACTGTAACAGAACACCTTGACTCAGATAAATGAAATGAATAGAAAAAAATAAAATAAGATAAGATATACTTTATTGACCCCCATAGGGGAAATTATTTTGTGACAGATGTCACAGTGTAATGATGACAATATCAATAAATGTGAGTATAAATAAAAGAGACGATTTAAAGATAGCAAAAAAAAATCCATAAAAAGTAGGCAGGAAAATGAAGAACAACAAAGATAAAAATGGACAACGGAATGAAAACAAAAACGACTTTGCAGCAAAATCTCATTTGTTCATGCCGTAAATAAATATTCATCATCTACATTGTGCATAAGGTCGCCTTGTTTTCGGATTATATTCCAATATTCAATTTTTTTTTTTTTTTGACAAAGAAATTGTTTTTTTGAAAAATTCTTTGAGTCAACCATGACTCTTTTCCCCAAAATTTGAGGTTGTTATCTTTTCTTTAATCATTTTTAATATTTCAACAGATGTCTCCCGTGACCTCCTGCTGGAGTGTGTGTTTTCACACACATCTCTTCACACGTGTCCAACAGAACAAGGGAAATTATGAAGTCATTAGCGCGGGGCAGGGAGGGTTCTGCATCCTTTGCCAGTGCTGGATCTCCCAGGATTCACTGCAAGGTGCGCTAATTTAGCATGAAAACACAGACAGGCAGCACTGGACCGTCTGCTTGAAAAGATGTGTGTGTGTGTGTGTGTGAGTGTGTGTGTGTGGGCAGCTTGGAAAGAAAGTTTTCTTTCTTTTTCTACCTCACAAGATGGACAAAGGGCGACGTCCAGCATGTGAGAATAATCCAACGCGCTAACATTTAATCCGGCGGCGGCTAATTATAAGCAGAGGTGAATCAGAAAGAGGTCGTGCCTCGGCTTGTCATGTTGCTGCAGTTTGCTGTCAGTCCCGCAGCCCACCCACTGCGCCGCTCCCTGACACAGTCCAGCCTCACCCCCCCTAAACCTTTTCACAGTGCGTGACGGCCGGACAGAAACCATGGCGGGGCCCGGCCCCTGCGCCGGGCCTCCGGGGCCGACGCCGTGGCGAGCGGGGTGGATTCCCCTCGGAGGGCGGTGGGAGCTGTCATAATATCCTGCCGGCGGGATGGCGGGTACGGTGGGCGAAAACTTTTTCGGAAATTACAGCGTTTCCGAAACACGGCCCAAATTTAAACATTTCACCAAAAGCACGACGACATGACGACATTCAATACCGGGAAAACACACACACACACACACACACACACACACACACCGCATGATGTTACACAACAACGCTTGCGTTCGAGAAACGTCATCGTGTTTCGTCAGGGCTGAGATTTTTCGCTTTAAACACAGGAAAAAAAACAAAAAAGACCCCGTGCACGTGCACGGCTGTATGTGTGTGTGTTATTGTCCGAGAAGTGCACCCTCATCCGTGCGGGAAACAGTGTTTCTTAATATTATGGTCAACATGCAAAGTCATCCTGACTGCGCTGTTGTTGTGCAGTTAAAGCGCGCTAACGCTAGCTGTCTCGTCCGTGCACGGGGCAGGTGACGCTAAACGTTCGCCGTGGCCCATCTGGAGCTGTTTAAGTGGAATATCGCCCTAAACACACTTCCTGTGAGACGGCGTGCACGAGGGCAATGCAACAGACAGTCCATTAGTCTTCGCGCCTGTAATGAACAGATATTTTAGGTAATGTGGTCTGGGAATATTAACTTGCATCCCTGCTGTTTCGGAGCAGCGCGTGTTGTGTGTGCGTACACGTATGTGTGTGCGTGTGTGTGCGCGTGTTTCCTCGCCGGACATCTGGCAACGCAAATGGGATGATGATGTGCAGCCCTTTGCAATTAGCGCGGTTGAAAAATATCTGTTTCACAGTCGCAGGCGGGAGGCCTGCGCTTCGACAGCGCCGCTCGGCTACTCTCTGCTCAGACACACTTTTAGGTTCCTCCTGTGACCACAGACCCGTTCTGAGTCTTTTCCACATGTCTTATATGCATTACAGTGAAAACTATTTTGGATTTTAAAATGAAATGAGGATGAAGTCGACCGCGCACATTGTAAATGGCTCGTTATAGTTATCAAACTATTGCAGAGGTTTTTACCATCAGAATGAGTCACAATCCAGTTTGGAATCTTCATGTGACTCTGTTTCAGATATCTGATATTTGTTTGTTCTTTTCCAACATGCTCTTTAATCTGGACTTTATCTAAGATGCCCCGCTTTGCCTTTCTGTGTGTTTTTAACTTGTTTTTTCTTCTCCTTTATTTTTGTTTGTTTTTTCCAGCTTTGTTTTGAACTGTTTATTTTTGTCCCGTGGTTATTTTCCTGCTTTTGTTTTTTTTTTGGTACTAAGTGGGCCCCATTTGGACCACCGGCCCAGATCTGACTTTTTAATGTATCCAGCTTGAATGAAGTGAAAAAATAAATGATAAAGAAAATGAATGAACAGCACAAAAAAAATTCAAACAACCGAACAAATAAAGCCATAAAAAATCAGAAAAAAAAATTAAACAAATAAAAAGTAGAGACCATAAATAAATGAATGAATGGATGAATAACTAAACAAAAATTTTTTTTAAAGGTTTGTGAGAAATGTTTAATGCTTGAAGAAAAAGAAAATAAATGAAAACAGACGTAAAAATAAATAGGTAAATAAAAATAAATAAATAAATAAATTGCAAGGGGAATATAATATGTATTTAACTTGGTGGTTAAGAAGGAATCTCAGACATCAAACTGTATATCTTTTGGTTTTGGGATTTTTCCATAAGTTTTCAGGATTTTTCTCTAATTCTAAATTGTTTATAAAGAACGTAAAATTGGGGGAACACTTTTGCATTCTGTTTTTGTGAATGACAAACTTGACCAGGCCTAAAATAACATTGACACAGAGTTCCTCTCTTTTGTTGCTTAAAAGTAAACCAAATATTATATCATCTCTTGAGAAGGAAACTGGTGACCATGGAAATTAGTCTTTAACCCATTTTTGAGTTTTTGCCCAAAAGTCCTGTACCTTTTTGCATGAGAAAAAATATAGTCTGTGGTATCAATGTTGTCTCCACAAATATTATCTTCAATATTAAAGCATACCCTCAATAATTCCTTAGATGGGTAGATGAATAACTAAATAAATCAAAACAAAAACAAAACAAAAAATGGCGAAACCGGAAATGAAGTGTTTCCTCTTTCCGGTTCCGGTGCAGGGCGGAAGTGCGGCTTACCCTACGCTGCGGCGTTCAAGTGCGCTAAAACCGGCTAGCCGGCGGCTTTGGCGGCGCCGGCGGACACCGGAACACCGGAGTTGGCGAACGGACGGCGGTATGACGGAGACGCTTTTTCTGTTGAACGTGTCACCGTTTCCCGGACGACGCACCGCGTTGCCACAGCAACCGTTGCGGGTGAGTTACAATGCGTTGAATGTAGTTGCTTGCTAACGGCGGGATTTAAAGTCAGGTATCGTCGTTGTCTTTACCCCCTTAATAAAAGTATACTAAATAATTTGCTCTCTACTTTCCTTAGCACTTTAAAAATCATTTATTTGCGTCTTTATCCACCGTTGTCAAGCACCCCTTCTCGTGTCAATCGCCTGAGTCATGCACCTGCGGCCAATTGGCTAATTAGCCAGTGTTTTGTTTTAGCTAGGTGTTAAGCTGAGTCTCCGGTTGGTATATTACTTTGCCTGGCTTGTCTAGTGACTACTTTACTAAATACTGTACTTGCTACGTCATTTAGTTCATTATTGCTACTTTATATGACATTATTCCTTTGCATCTTTACTCTCCACTTTTGAATACCCCGCCACCTGTTAATGGCCCGTGTAGTGCACCTGCGGCTAGTTGGCTAATTAGCCGGCGTTTTGTTTTAGCTAGGTTTTAAACTGAACCTAAGCTCCCCTTCCCTGGCTTGTTTCGTTACTACTTTACTAAAAACTCTACTCACTACCTTATTTAGTGTGTTATTACTGCCTTTGATGGTACTTTGACATTATTTCTTTGCATCTTTACTTGTAAGTGTTCAGTACCCCTTCACCTGTGGCTCATCAGCTAGTTAGCCGGCGTTTTTTTTCAGCTTGGTGTTAAGCGGAGCCATCACTTATTTTTTTTTCCGCATTTCCTTCCCTGGCGTGTTTTGTTAGTAGTTAGCGAGCTAGATGGTAAATTAGTCAACTGTTTTTTTTTTTTTTTTTATGGTTATGTGCTTGAGTTTCACGTTGCGCTTCAAGTCCTGACTGCCTTTAGCTTGTTCTTTAACCGCCCCAACAAATCCTAGTGTTTGTTATTGTGTATTATTGAGATTACTGCCTTTTGTGTCCCCTAGAAAACCCTTCAAAAGATGCCCCTTGACTCAAATGAGTTATTTTTGTCTGCTTATTTAATTAAATCAGTATTCAGTGGGATTGTTTGTGAGTTTTGAAACTTCAAGGGGAAATATGGGCATCAGGTTTGACTTACAAATCTCAGATTCCGTCGCAAATTCAAAGCGAGCTGAACGCCCAGGGGTAAATAAGTGGATATGCTGCGTATTGGTGAATTCCTTTTTCTGCAGCTTAGAAAGATTCACAAACGGTGTTGATCATAGTGTCTTGAGATTGTAAGAGGCACAGAATGACGGTGACAGAAACCTGGGAAAACAATTCCCATGTGGATTCCCGATGACTTCAGCCTGTAGTGATATTGGCATAATTGACGCTGTGCGTGTGTGTGTGTGTCATTCAGACATATTCCACCATCACTGTCCACATTGACAACACGTACCCTACATAAATGTGCACTCAGTTCTTTATTTTACTATGTGTTCCTGTTGGGTGAAAAAGTCTTATCACATCTGCAAAAAGCTGTTTTGTGTCCTGTGCCACATCAGGTAGCGGCTAAGTTCCTGCAGGAATTTTTCAAGCTCTGGTCATATCTGCTGATTTGAACACACCAATGTCAGGAAAGGCGTGATGTAAATAGATTCAAGTGGCAGGGTTATTTCCATATCTGCGTGGGGATTCTAGGCGCGTAAACGCTGAGCCCCCGGGATCCACACACGCCACAGCAAGTGCAATAAAGTCGGCGGAGATGAAACGTGCGACACCGCGGGCACTGGCTCTTTGGAAGAAGATCTGAAGCCCGGTCCTCTCTCTCGCTCGCCCTTCCTGAGAATTTTCCTAATAATTAGCGCTGCGCCGCAGATGTGCCGCTCCTCTCCTCCTCACACTCCTGCTTTCTCCACCTTCTCCCCGATATGCAAGGGCGAGGACTCAGAGGAGAAAATCATATGCTTCCTATTTCATAAAGCCGTTAAGAGAAGGAAGGAGATGAAAGCTGAATGGCCCACACACTTGCTCAGGGAAAAAAACAGCAAAAGGAGCTGTGGAGAATTAGGGACGAAGCGTATTTAAGGACTCTAATCATAAGTGGTTTGATGAAGCCAAACATATGGCCGGACAGGGGGAGGAAAAAAGAAAACTGCGAGTGACGGAAAGTTTAAAAAATCAACCGTATGGACTTCATAAAGCCTGCGAGAAATCGGATGAACAAGAACGGAGCTGTAAATAACGTGTCACAGTTGACAGGTGGTAATTTTATTAAGAGGGATTATTGGAGATAAATTCATATTCTGGCCCCCTTTCCCTCCCCAATTTCGACAAAAGTACAGGAATTTGTGACTGATTGGATATCCTGTCTCTCACTGTGATTCATTTCCTCTGTAAACAAGTATCAAAACCCAAGATTCCGTTCCACGTTGCTCAAAGGTGGCGAGTTTGTCGGAGGTCCCGGGAGTCGGGCGAGTGAAAACGACAGTGAGTCATCGCCGGCGCTCCTCCTGTGGAGCAGACATTTCAGCGCAGCATTGTTCGAAATGTCACGCCGCCAGGCACAAACCCAGATCCAAGTCCATGGTGACAGTAAAATGCTTCTTTTCTGGAGTTTGGCCTGGTGCAGGAGGCTCTGTGAACCTTGTAGCGGGCCGAAGCTGACGTATTTGTGGCATTTGTACGATGAGCAGAAAAAAAGAAACAAAAAAAAAACCAAAACACCCAATAGCAAGTAACCAACAATATCAGTTGCTATTCAAGGAATAGAAAAATAACTGGAAAATTACCCTGAAAGAAAATAAACATTTGAAAAGAAACAAGTGGAAAGCGCTTCCGCCTTGCAGCAAGAGTCCATGTTTTGCTCCTCGGGCCTCCTCCCGCAGTCCAAAACAGACCCTAAATTTTCCAGATGCATGAATGAGTGAGTGAAATTGTCTATGTCTCTTTATGATGTGTGGATGAGAGCGAGAATGGTTGCATGTCTTAGTATGTTTCCCTGTAAAACCAAACCTTCTGTCCAATGACAGCGCAGATAGGCTCCGGCAGACCCTGAATGCAGGAATCGATGGATGAAATTTTACACCCCGGTTAACAGTGATTTTTGACTTGTCTTAACAAAAACAGGAAATCATCAAAAATATCTAAAATTCCCAAGAAATCCCCCTTTTAAATTGCTTGAAAGTGAACGTGAGGGAGGAAAAAAAAAAAGTTAAATTCCAACAAAGCAAATAAAACTTTTGTAGATTTATTAACAGTCAGCGCTTTCCTCCTCGAATCTTAAATCCAAACCTGCAGCGAAGACAAACAAAAAGTTGACCTGATGTCAAACCGCGGTGGCGGCGGCGGCTGGAAGCAGGAACTGGCCTGTTTTGACTCCGACGCCAGCCGTAAAACATCTCCGTGCTGCACATGCTTGGAATGAGTGTCACCTCATCACACCGAGGCTGCGCGCGTGTGTGTGAGCGTGTCTGCGTGCGTGCGTGTGCGTGTGTGTGTGTGTTCCCCGACGGGGTTTCCAGAAAAACACCAATCCTGGATTCCTCTTTAAGAGCAGCAGGGAGGGACCCATAACCTTTCTCCGCGGCACGTGAACCGTTACACAACGTTTCCCCTCCGCGCCTGCGAACATCGTACCAGGAGTATTTCCCCTACGAGCACCTGGGAGGAGAACATGGACTTCGGCTGCAGAGGCCTCTTTTTTTTTTTTTTTTTTTCTTTTTTTTTTGGCCTTTTCAATAAATGAAACAACTTTCCAGTATGTAGCACGGTGGCAAAGCGGTTAGCGCTCCCGTCTCAGTTGGATTCCAACTGGGTCCTTCATGTGTGGAGCCCCCGTGTTCCTCCCACGGTCCTAAATCAGCCGGTGGGTTGAATTGAAGCCTCCGACGCGGGAGTGAGAGGGCGAGTGTCTGCACATGTGGCCCCTGTGATTGACAGGTGACCCGTGCAGGTTAAACCCCGCCTCTCAACCCAACCTCAGCTGGATTTTAGCCACGCGCTAATTTTCTGGCGCTCCGGTCCGGCTCTGACTGGCGTCATTCTTTTAAATACCTGAAAAGAGCCCCTTTGTTCAGCACAACCGCGACGCAGGAGATTTTAACCCCCCCCCTCCCGCCCCGCTTCGCCTGCCGCTCTCGAATCCTGGCGTCCCGTGAGTCAAAGTATTGATTTTAAAGCTTTTAAAAATGTTTGCACGCCTTTAAATGGAGCAGATCAAACAGGATCAAACGTCTCAAGCGCCGCGTCCGTGGCACCTTTCCTTCCAGTAAATGTAAAAACAACGCAGTCCAGAAGTACCACACACGCATATATATGTATTTTTATACTGATATTACCTCGCATAAGTTGCAGAATTAAAAATCCGAGTCAAGAGTGAAGTATTTCCAGGAAAATGTAACTGCAAGTTTCAAATACTGACGGTAAAGAAGTGTGGCCCGAGTCTCCTGTTTTTACCCGACTTCGTAAAGCATCTTACACACAAATGCTTCCTGAGTACTCGATTACTCCTGGTCGCGGGTTCGCGCTGAGGCCGAAAACCGAACGTGGCCGTGAAGGCAACGGCCGCGTCGTTCCCTTCCAGATTCAAGGCCTCGTTGTGTTTGTATCTGGCCGTTTGCAATCCGACCCGTTCCCGTTTCCTGCCCGCGTAACCGGCACGGCGAAATAAATGCGCCCTCGTGTCTCGGCGAATCGGGGCCGGCGTGCGAGGGTCGGTCGCAGACTTCGCCGGGGCCTCCGAAGGGACCGCACAGCTGGCCGGGCGTAATTGCCGCGCAGGGGAGCGTGGAGGGAAAACCCTGACGAGAAGGTGAAGAGTCAGAAGCAACGAACTGCTGGGTCAGAGAGAAAACCAGCGACTGCGACTTCTTTCCAGCCCGTTCTTTACTGTGAGGACGGGCTTTGTTTGAGCGCGTCGTCTAAACGTCTCGAGTCCCGGGACTTGAAACAGCTTTTAGCTTTGCTGCCCCTTCAGCTTGTTGATTCGATCTGTGACTTGAAGTTTTGCGCTGTATCCTAAGAACGGTTTGTGTTTTTAAATTCTCGTTTTATCGTCGCGTCACAGCCACTGCGATTCTCTCGGTTCTGGAAAAACGATCTTAGGACGTGCCGCCGACCTCTGGGTCGGGTCATCCAAGCGCGAATGAGAGGCTCGTCCTGATTGGTTCGAGACTTCTCGACAGTTACCGCCATGTCTGGTGGGTACGATGCAGTTGTGACCCCCCCAGACCTTAAAAAACTGTCCATCCAGATGTGTTGTAGGGCTTTGTCATCTCCTTCCCACCCACTCCCACTGCTGGCCAACGTCTATTTTGGGTCTCCAGCCGCTGGTTGGTGTTTGGACGGAGATCTGCCGCCATCTAGTGGCTCTGAGCTGCTGCGACACAGCAATTTCCCATGAATGTGTTTTAAAGACATAAATAAATGGAGTTGTAACGTAGTCTTAAAACTTTACACCAAAGAAAATAACTATTGCCTTAAAACACGACTGTTTATAGAACTCTGCTTCTGCCATATGTTTAAAAGAAGGAACAAAGTTTAAGGAAATAAAGGAAAAGTACATCTGTTTCTATTTGCGACATTTATAATCTGCGGTTGTTTTTTTTTTGTTTGCTTGTGTTTTTTAAAAAGCGTGACGAGCAATTTTACGAAGACATGTGCTACGGACGGCGTCTTAAAATCAAACGGAACATCAAACGCCGTGATTGTAAAATTCAAGCAAATAGAACTCGCAAAAGGGCCGCCAACAAAAAAATAAAATAAATAAAACCCAGGCGATTGGAACCGGCTGTCAGTGGAAATCAAAGCGAACGAGACGTAAAACCGGCCAGTAAAAATCAAGCGGAATCAGAAAAAGGTCCTACGATCAACTCATCCCATAAAGTTGGTGCAACAATTGAAAGTTTCTCAGGCAAACCATGTTTTGTTTTTGTTTTTTTTCAAATGATACGCGCTGTCGCTGTTCAAATTGACCAAAAGAATCCAACATTCTCACGCTTCTTCAACCACCAAGCTAGAGGAGAAATCCGAAAACGGCTCGTCTTCAGTTGGTACCGGTAGGCGCTCATTCAGGCTCTTATCGTCTTGTTTGGCCTTCGAGAAAGTTCTGATCCCTGACGGTTTGCTTGTTGAAAATAGGTGAAGATTCAGGGACAATTTTACCAAAGTTAGCACCTTACTGACCTGCCGCTCTCCAGGTTTCCTGCTGCGGCATCGTGGAAACAACGTCTAAACAGGGTGGCGCAGTTGTTCGCGAGGAGTTCCCTGGTTGGCCTTTCTGTGTGGAGTCTCCACGTGGAGTCTCCTAACACCGTCCAAAACCACGCAGGAGCTTCACTGATGTTCGCTGGCGGCCTGCTGGACATTTGCGCTGAACCAAATGTAGCCGGGCTGCCCGATTTCCCCCGAGGTGCCCGGAGGTTGCCCTCTTCCGGGGAAGAGTGTGATGGCGGCTCTCGGATGAAGATGGTCTGTCACGCTTCTGAAGGGAGGGATCCCAGAAAACGTCTGGTTCCTCCGAGGAGACGAAGCAATAAACCACGTCGACACCTCAGCCGTTTTTTTATTTCGTAAAACGTAAGAAAGAGCACACTCGTCCCAAGTTCAAGAAATGAAAATCACAACATAGCAGGTCAAAATCAAGTGCACTTCGACAAATGTCTCCTGGTGCGAGGGAGCTGCCCCCCCCTCCCCCCCCGCCAGCCCACGCCTCCTTCCCCCGCTTCCCCTTCCTGTGCTGTCAAGTGAAAAACACTAACTCAACAACAACAACAACAACAACAACAAAAAAGTACCGACAGAATTCGATCGAGTACCGTAAGGCTTCGGGGTGGGGCGCTGCGTCGCTATTGTCGGGATGCATTCTTTAATATGTCAGTGGTGGTGACACTCACACACACACACACACACACACACACACACACACTGTAAACCATAAACATGGACTCATTTGTGCTAGCACCAGTCATCCAAATGTCAGCAAGAAAATAACTGTAACCTACCTGGTCCAGACTTTGTCCTTCCAATGAACTCGATTTAATTCACGGAAACGCCGGGCGAGTCGGGGGCATTTTGGATTAATTACCATCCCCGTCTGGCCCCGACTCTTTGAGCAAAAGAAGTGAAGGGACTTCACCAAAAGCAACCCGGACGTAGTGAAAGTAAACGTAAAAGAACAAAAAAAAAAAGTAGGTCAAAAGTATCTTCAAAACAGTCGTCTTTTCTTGTTAATGAGCAGGGCAGAACACTCAGGCGCGGATCGGGACGCAACCAAGTCTTACTACCGAGGCGAGGAAGGAGTACCAAACTCCGACCGGGGGGATCCGATAACATCTTCCCGTTTATACAGCAGGCCGGTTTCGGCGTGTGACACATATACGGCATATAGAACTACATAGAACGGACTCACATTGCACATTCTGGTTAAATACACAGAGCGCTTCGCCCGGGTTCGACCCCGCTGAATGACGCCGGTACTTTGGTAAACAAAGGTGATATCGACGCCACGGCGTTGCACTCGGTTACGATGGAAAGACGGCGGTTGGACCGGAGGGGGGGGGGGAAGCAGTTTGCGTGTCGTCGAGAGTCACTGAACGGCAGGTGGCAGTGTTCGTCAGTATGCATAAAACCGGCTTCCTAGCCGTCTCTGAACCGTTTCCATGGAAATGTCGATATTGGAATTCAAACACTTCCGAATCCTGACTTCAAAAGTGGCAATAGTTTTCGCCCTGGCTTGAAAATAAGTTGAGGGACTTTCTCACCATTGCTGTGAAGAAGCTACCCAATTCAAAAAAAAAAAAAAGATATTTTATGAACGCCTGAAATACTTCTGAAGGCAGGCAAACAAAATATACACAGCGCAGAATAAAATCACTTTGGCGGATAAAACGCCGCGTCGGCAGCAGCTCCGTAATGCGAGCGGAAAGGAGGCGTGCACGACGGTCGCCGAGCCCGTCCCCGACCGACAGGAGGCAGCCTGCTCCGGACGTTTGCAAATTTAGAACTACACTTCTCGTAATAAGTGATAAATAGGGAGCGTCCGTTTACTCGCAGGCAGGGCAGTATTGTAGAGCTGAGGCAAATATTTGTACGCGTCCGTTGTAAAGACGACAAAGCCTTTCATAAACATTTATAAATAAACAGCGCTTGCACGATACAGTAGGTCACTTGGCAGAGATGGTGGAATTGTGTGTGTGTGTGTGTGTGTATGTGTGTGTTTGCATGCCGGTGCACCTTTAGGGTTGTGTATACATACACACAGTGGTTGTTAATGTTGCGATTATACATTCGTCTAACCCTCATTGTGTGGTTAAGGGTTCACGCCGAGGTGGTGGGAAAACACCGTGTCACACATGTGCTGAATTATACTTTAAAAAAAATAAAATAAAAGGCCTCAGGATTTGAAGTACCGCGGCGGAGGGGTCCCAGCAGAGGGTGTGTGTGTGTCGTGCCGCAAGGTGTGTGGAATCAAGCGGACTGGCCGTTTCTTTTCGTTGTTTTTTTTTTTTTTTTTTTTTTCTTCAAGACGACCGCGCTCGGCGTGGAACGGGATCAACCCGAGCGTGAACCGGAGAGACGAGCCAGAGCTCGAGTCGACGGCACGGCGTGAAAAAAAGGAAAAAAAAAAAACAACCCGTGACGCCCCCTCGCCAGAGACCTCGTAGCTCGCACTCGCCTTCTGGCCGCTGGCGTCCGCAACAGCTCGCCCCCGGTTTCCAACTCCCCGTGATAATATTACCTTCCCTGCCGTTTCCTCCTGGCCGGCCACTCAAGAGGCGGCGGCGGCGGCGCTTGACATTTCGATGCATGTTTTAAAGCTCCCATCCAAGAGCTGGATTTTATTAAATCAGATGGCTGCAGTGCATCTGGCTGCATTTATTTAAAATTGAGGCGGCATTACTTTCTTTTTTTTTTTTTCTCTCTCTCTTTCTCCCCATTGACCCTCGTCAAACCGTCAGACGGCTTAATATAAATTTGGGCTTGGAATTCTTCCAACGGTTACGTAACCGAAGGAACAACGGCAGCATCGGGGGGCTGCAAATACTCAACTTGTAAGCTGTCGCTAAACCGATATCCGCTGATTTTTAAAGATTAGCCAATGTTAAAACAAAACAAAAAAACGCCGGTTTGGTTATTTTACAGATCAAATACTGAAGCATTTAGCCATTCGTGGCTCTGGGATCCTAAAATCTAGCACCGGTGAGAGTTTAGCGTCTCGCACTGCATGGAAATGAAGCGTGTCTGCACTCTGGCTTCCAGTTCCCAGCTCCGAAGAGCGCGTGGAGACGCCGCAACGACGTGTCCGCGGCCGCCTCGCTCGCGGGCTAATCCGTATACATCCTGCGCCGCCACCTGCATCATGCCCTTTATCCTGAAGAGATTAGCATCGGCGCCGGGGGGGAAAAACGGGGGCAAAACGCCACTTTGACGCGATCATGGCACGCCTCGGTCTTTCTACAGTTTGCAGCCAACAAAAAAAAAAAAAAAAAAAAAAACCCAATTCCAAAAGCGAGTTTTGCACAATTGTGATCGTAAACATCACAATTCCACAGAAAGTCGTACATGTACATCATATTTGGAATATGAGTGTTCATGTCATGAACAGAGAAGTGCCGTGATGTCACACACATAGATAACATGATATATAAGGACAACACCTACACATTATAGACACATTGCTCATACATTCATATATGTCAACACTTAAATATGTATATACAGTATACATGTATATATCCATATGTATACATATATATCAGTGGAAGAATAAATAGTGCCATTAATGAGGTGAGATAACCTAGTTCTACTTTTTTTCCCCTCTTCTCTCAGCGGGACGACTTTCCCGGAGGTCACGTTAAAGCGCTGGGAGGTGGACGTTTACACCGGACCCTCTCTGCCAGGAAGTAAGTACAGTCTCCGTACGCTCTTGGGGTTCGTGGGCATCCACCTCACAGGCGCAGTTTATTTGGGCTTTTGTGTTTTTTCGCCGCTTCACGAAGAAAAAAAAACAAACCTCCGGTAGGAGATGCAGAGACGTGATATTCGGGCGAAAAGCCACCAGGGGGCTTCGTGAGCCTCCCTGAAGCGACGTAAACTGCACCTGTGTCCGATTCTCCACCGCACGGGTTCAAAATCACAATTTCTTGCTGTCTCTGGGTCTAATTTACAATAATATGCCCAGTATTAGATACAGCGTGTCTCGCCGAACTACTGTTACCTACCTGTAACTCCTACAGCCTGAATAATCACGTTACATTCTAGATATCTGATGGGGTATTGACATATATTGCAATGCTTAAGTACTCCAAAACAAAAAAAGGGGGATCTGTGTGGTTGTGTAAGTGTGTGTGTGCATGTGTGTGTGTGTGTGCATAGTCAGTTCTATGACACACACTCGGGAGTGAGACAGGGTGACATGTTGTGCATGGACCTCTGACAGAGCGTGCTTGATGAATGCTGGATGCTGCATCAGGGAATTGGCAGCGGACGACTCCCTGGCGGGGCGACTGGAACTTTCTGTTGGAAGCGGCCAGCTTCCTCCCGTGGCGATGCCTCTGACAGTTTGAAAACCGAGGCCTCTAGTTTGAAGGTGGTAAATTTGACGCGAGGGGCTTTTAACGCCGACAAAAAACAAAAAAACAAAAAACGCGCTGGCGTGTGAGGCGTGGCGCCCGGCGACGTGGAAACACGGCGACCGCCGGAGCCCCTTCAGCAAAAACAAAATACACCTCCCGCAAAGAAAAATGCGCTCCATTTGGCTTTTCAACCCTACAATCCCGCAAATCATGTTTTCCTCTGGGCGCGCTGGTCATGCAGAATTCATTCCCATGCTATGAATGATTAGCAATGTACAGTTTGCTATGATGCTAATGTGCATGAAGGACAGAACGTGCAAATTTGTAGTTTCGGGGAACTGCGGTCAGATGAGTGGAATTAGCTCATGTAGGACACTGGCTCCTGCGGTGTCGCCGTTCTGACCCGCTCTACAGCTAGCTTTGCACGCTAGCTGGGCTGCACCGCCCTGCTAATCAATTAGCAGCGTGACGTTTCCTGCTAGCAGCGTTGAACCCTTAAGGAAGAAGAGAGTGAAAATAAAAAAAAAAAAACAACAAAAAAAGATGAACGGAAAACGGACTCCGGATCTGAAGCGGGCGGTTTCGGTTAAGCTGCGAAACAGAGTCAGAGACCGACTTTAGCTTAATCACACCGTATTAGGAAGGATGTAATCCTCTGCACCGGTTTGACTGTTTCAATAGCTTAGCCTAGTTTAGCCCTGTCTGCTTGGTTATGGCCAGATGATTGCAGTCGGCATATTGATGCAGTGATTTAAGGTTTACTTCCCAGGCGCAGCAGAATTGATCGACGTTAAATCGAACCCATCTAAAGACCCTCTCTTTAATTTCTACTAGAGGGGCAGTTTCTCATAAAAAAAAAAACAAAACACAAACCTTTTCCAGGAGAGGCTGAAACACTCAGGCTTTGAATCGGTGTTTTTTTTTCAAACAGCTGGTTGTTTCAACAACACGTGCGGCTCATTATTTTTAATTAACGGGACTCTTTAGGCTTCAATGGTGCAGGTTCACTGACACGGGACTCTCTCGCGTAAACAACCATTTGTGCTGCCAAAAAACATTAACGCTACCACTGTCAAATTAGAGGCCAAAGACTCCAGGGCGCCAAGTCTCATGCTTGCCACGGAGCGGCGGCTCGCGACGTGGCGTGTGTGTGTGCGTGTGTGTGTGCGTGTGTGTGTGTGTGTGTGTGCGCGAGTATCTTGTTTGTGCATAAAATATCGGCCCTTGACGGTAAATTCAAAAAAGGGATTTTTTGATGGTTGAGAAAGAAACAAAACTCCGGGGGCATTTCAAACAAAATGGAATGTATCTTTTTTTTCCTTTTTCTTTTTAGACTTCACTCATTCACGCATCATTTTGTGGAAAACTTGCATCATGTGTGGGCGCAGACCGTCAAGTCGTGTCTGCTCTAGCATTTAGCCTTTTTTTTCTTTTCGGGGGGGAATTCGCAGAGACATCGCTGATATTCCCGGCAGTGGAGAACTATGGAATGATTGTGCTATAAAGTATCCAAGGAACTTTAGAGATCAGGGTGACGTTCACCTTTGGGGACGTGAAGGAATGCTTTCAGTAGCTCAGCTTGAATTTGACATGAACGGGGAGCTAGAGTGTGATGCCTGTCAGAGTATAAAAAGGGTGTGTGTGTGTGTGTGCGGGTGTGTGTGTTTGTGTCCCAGGAGATTGAGTTCGAGGATCGCTGATGCCCCCTAGACCAGGGGTGGGCAAACTTTTCGGCTTAAAACTTGACAGACGGGCCGGGTCAGCACAAGATAGGATACATATTGATACGCATTTGTTTACGGTACATATTAGACTCGTCTGACGTTTGTCTGAAAGTTATCTTTGCTTTGAAAATGAAACCGGCTTGGTTTTGAAGGCTCTTGACGTTTGCTTGCATTTCACGTGCAAACCGTTTTCTTTTTTCCCTTTACGTAGCTTCACGCCCAGCTCGTTCACATGTGTTTAGCAAAAGCTAAATCACAAAGCTAATCTGTGTCGTACGGCTCGGGAAGTAGCTCCAAAAATGAATTAATCTCCTGTTTGATTGAATTGATTTACATCAAGTATGAATTCTGTAGCGGTCTTTGGCGGGCCGGATTAAAAGACCAACGGGCCGGCTGTGGCCCGCGGGCCGTAGTTTGCCCGCCCCTGCTCTAGACCGACGTGGACTGTGGAACATGAGAGTGTGTGTATACATGATTGAATATACAAAGATAAATGCATGTGTACGTTTGGGAATACCCCAGTTGTGTGAGGCGGGCGCTGGTCGGGTCGGCGTGGGGGCAGTCTCCAAGAGCAGACCCTTGAAAGGCATGACGGGGGACGGGGTGGGAGGTCTGTTCTCATTTGGTCTTTAGTTTGCCCACCTCCCCGTTCAGCTTGCCCGCCTTGGCCAGCTTCTCGTTCAGTTGGCACAGTTGGCGGAGGAAGCCGTCGTTGGGGCCGATCTCCCTCTTATGCCTCACGGTGGCCACGGCCAGCCTAGCGTCCATTTTGTGGCGCAGCATGAGGTAAGCGACCACCATGGTCGGGGAGCGGCTGTACCCCTCCCTGCAGTGCACGTACACCTTCCCTAGAGGGCACAAAGCAGTAGAATGAGTACCCGGTTTCATTTTTGCAAGGCTTGTTTTACAGCATCAATAATACATGGAGCTCATTCATTATGTATTTCGCTGATCCTGCTCACAGGGCCGCCGGGCCGGGAAGTGTGGGGGTAGGAGGTAATCTGGAGCGGCCACCGGCAGGTCACAGGGCCATACAGAGGCACACTGTCATTCACAACTACAGACTCTGGATGGTAGAGGACCTTGAAAGAACCTCCGATGAACGTGCATCAGTGGATCCTGCATCCCAAACCGGACACTTGCGGGGGAATCAAAAGCGCGAACCGCACAGCCCAAATGCTAAGCAGTAATCAAAGGGCACAGATGTCCAGCCAAGTGCCTGCATGGTGTTATGGCACGGTTGTAGAAGAGTTACGTGTAGGTAAGCTTCAGAAGGCCTGGAGGTGGGCCTGATTCATGGACTGCCAGGAAAATTGTGGGGGTTGGCTTGATCTGTTTTTCTTTGCAAACGCCATGTTGGAGACGCCACGGGCGAGGATTAAGAGGCTGATGAAAAGAAGGTCTTTTTTTTGGACGGACCTCCGTGAACTGCTGGCGAACGCAACCTCTTAACAAGCCAAAGGAGTATCACCGAGGACGTTGGCCAACGGAGCGGCAGGAAGAGCTCCTGAGAGGGGTTTGGATCGGTCGCTGTGCCAGGGGCCAATTATGGTCAGTAAATGACAGTGGGGCTAAATGAATAGCAACGGTCACGCTCACCTTGGAATCTCCAGGTTACGTAGATTCATCCACCCCAACAAAGGCCAATGGACGAGTTTGGATTTTACAGGAATTCCTACTGACATCCAACCGTTTGCTCGACCGAATGATACTTAGGGGCAATTTGGAGTCTTCAGATTAGCTGCGTCGATGAATTAGAGAGTGAACGGTTGGATGCGGCCCCTGTGATCGGCAGGCGACCGGTCCGGCTTAAACCCACCTCTTGCTCCAGCGACACCTGGGATTTGCTCAAGTCCTACCGGGACCTTGTTTGCAGGATAAGCCGAATCGACAATGAATGATTTTGCGGGTTTGATCGATTTCCGCACGCTACTGCGGAGCGTTTTAGATTTGAGCTGATGGGTCTCTGCGGAAAGAGACACCTCCAGATAATCAACCTCGCATGTCAGATGAGAATGGGGATGAGAAAGTGAATGAATGAGATGAGAAAGTTGTTCTCATCTCATCTCAATTTTCAATTTCGCACTCGGGAGCCGTTTGGAAGGCCCAGCTGTCGGTCACCGGCCCCTGGCCGTTGGTTGTTGCATCGAACCCTCGCTGAAGGAAGTCGGGAGTGAACCTCTCAGTACCTGAAGGCCTTCAGGCATTCTCACAGCACAGAAAATCTTTCAAAGCTGATCCTATAAATGCACATTGTCAATAAAAACTTCCTAAAATCTTGCCAGAGTCCTCGTAAAACGGGACTAGCCTTACCTGGGGAGCTCCAGCAAGTCGTAATAAAAGCAGAGGTCACCTGGGATCTCAGTCCTGTGCAAATGTACCGTGTCGGGGGTTTGTAAAGAAAAAAAAAATTCAATTCCGGAGCCTCGAGATCATATCGGGGTTAACATCCGTAAATCTGGACGAAATCGATGCGTGGGAAGAGCCGGGCGCCGCCCCGCAGTCCCGCGTCCCTTAATAAGTCGGGTTGTTTGCCTGAGCTAATAGGCAACCGATGACAGGCGCCGTTACTTACGAGGATAACGGGACTCATCGTTTCATGAAAGCCTGCTTCTGCAGCTCAGAAACGTGAGGAAAGTACAACTCCGCTTCCTTCCCGGGACTTGGACACGGATCCCGTGCGACCAGCCAGGGGAGGGGAAAATATCTTGTCCTTCAGCTGTTAAACGCCTCATTGTATTTAGAATCAATTTCTCCTTTCGTGCCTGGTGGGTTGAAGGACATCCTGTCCTGGATGAAGACATGGATCCAAATGTAGTCACAAGACGTCAAGTTAGATATAATAAAAGTTACATTAGGTCCTTTGTGCTTTGGCTTCGCTATGCAATAAATCTCTGGTCGATGGCGGGCGGAGGCGACGGGTCGTGTAGCGTTAGCTGCTTTGCGTCGTGTGAACCTGGCTGCGTCCGACGCAACACTTTTTACCGCCGGTGAGCCAAAGCCCCGCGAGGGATTTCGACTTGGCAACCGGCAGGAGCTGATGTTCCTGGCTCGGCCCGGATTTGCAGATTCTGCACTCTGTCTGAAACCCGACGCCGCCGCCGCGCCTCCTCCTCGACCACCCCTGACATCGCCGTGGCGCAACCTCCCGTCCTCCCGTCCTCTCCTGCGTCCTCTGCCGGTCCAATTCTGCCACCCTGACACGGATCGATGCTCTAAACGACGCTTCTCGCTTTGGCGTTCACCGGCCCCGCCTTCTTAAATACGCTCTTCCATTTTTGTTTTCTCACCGCTATTGATTTGATAACTTAAGTGCCGATTGGGCTTAGCTGGGAAAACAACAGCGCCCCCTGGTGGTCCGGGGGTCTTATTAACACTGAGTGGACACTGAGATGCACATCGTTCAAGTCTATCATCATGTCGTCTATAAGTATAATCTTTGCCGTCTTTTCGGCGGAATTACATCCCATCATCTCGTCTGTGTATTAACTGTAGCTTTGTAGCGTGTTTAGCGTGCGCCACAGGTACGCGTTCGATGCCGCCGATACCCAGGGAGGTGGCCTGATAATGGAAAATAGAGCAGGGCTCGGGAGTGCGTCGCAATTAGCACGAGATTATTACCGCTCGCGTCTTCGCTCTACCAGTGTCGGGAATCTCGTCTGTCGCATCTCCCGGAAACGTCGGACTGACCTTTGCCGTTATTGTGCGCGAGGGCTTTGTCGATGAAGTCGGCGCCCTCCTCGAAGAAGGCACTGAGGTTGAACTGCTCCGTGTCGTTGGCCTGGATCCCGTGGTACGTGATGCCCGTGCCGGCGTAAAACTCCACGCTGGTGTTGACGTGCATGAAGGAGGTTCCCTCCGCCACGTTCAGCACGTGGGTCACGCCCAGTTTCTGCAGGCGCATTGCATTCTGGGCCACAAACCTGGGCGGGAAAAGAGGCGTGAGACCACATGGATCGGACCTTGTATGTTCAACGGTTAATTTTTCTGTCGTCGGCAATGACGTCGATCGACGACCGATCGGAAAAACAATATTGCCAACATGAATTGTCTATTTCCGATCAGCTCATTGATTATGGATTTTTTTGATAAGCTGATGATTGTTTTTCACTAACGAGTCTAGGCACTACTGAATTTTATTTCATTTTTTTCAGGTTTAAATTCTAAAAATCACATTCTATTTTTCATTCTATGGAGTTTTTTGACCCTCTAAGTTCCATCTCCTCATTTCTCTGAAGAATCTGCAACTCTGCATACAAGTAAACGGACGTAGACACTTAAAAAAAAAAAAAAAGACCCGTGTTATCAATGAGTCAGGCATCACACCAGGTGTTGTCGGTGTCCTCAAGAATACTGCTGATTCTCTGACTAGAAAGTAGGAAAAATAAATAAAAGAGTGATGGACGAGTGCGAATTCAGCCCGGCGGGGCATCCTGGACAAAACTGCTGTCATAAAAAAATTATATATATATATATATATATATATATACATATCTATATAAAAGTAATGCATCAGCACAAGTTGTTTAAAGGTGATATTCAGACTTTATGGGTTGCATATTTTCCTGAAAAGCCTGCTGTGCTGCACTCTCTCTCTCACACACACACACACACACACACTGGGTGTTGAAGAGCATTGCAGCTGTACTGAAACAAAGATGCATAGATTTATTTATTTGATTTTTTTTGTTTTGTTTGTTTTTGTAAACTTGGTTGCGGCAACTCGCTAGCGGAGCAACTGTTTGCGGCGGAAAGAGCCGGAACGTGCGGCCGTCGCTTTCAGAGGTCTGTCAGACAGATCTACGTCCACTCCATCTAGCCTTTATTTTTAAATAGAAAGCGCATATGTCACGTTTTAGGATTATTTTCCCATACTGGAGATCGATTAGCGTTTAACGTTAGCATCGCTGCATAAACTCAGTCGCCTTACTAGCCTTACGCTCGGCTTGGGATGCTTGTTTTCCTTGGGTCCGTCTGACTCCGGCGCCGAGGGAGAAGGCAGAATATTTGTCTCGTTTCATAGTTTCGGGCTGGTTTACGTCGACGTCGTCAGATCGTTCCCGTCCGGCGAGCCAAAGCCGTCCTCGCACGATTGATTTTTCAAAAGTTGCGTCACAAGCAGGACAATCTCCCGGTCGGAGCCGAGGCCCCCATAAATCTTCATCTGTAATATTCAGCCCGACAGCGCCGCGCGCGTGTTTTTCTCGCCGTATCTGCTCGCCGTCAATACGAGGCGAGGCCAGGTGACCCCGGTCGGCTCCCGGGAGGCGCCGCCAGAGGGTCTGCGGAAGATGATGAAAACCCTGCTATCGCCAGTGCCTCTGCGTCACAGGCGGCGCCGAGAGGACGAGGAGGCCATCTGCTCTGTTTCACCGGCGTGGACGGAGACGAGCGCCTCCGGAGGAGCTTCTCATTTTCATTGCGGTCCTTAGTGCTTCCTAATGTCGGTCGCCGTCACCCCCATCGAGGTTCTCTCTCGTAGCGGAAAACGTGAACGCCGGAGGAGGGATATTAGCATTTTTTGCTAATAAGGACCGAGCCCACGATGACTAAGCACATCCTGACACGACGGGGCGGGGAAATACCAGAATGCTATGTTTTTGATAGGATTTATCACCCTGCCGTGTGCGTCTATGTCTAACTACATGTAGTCAGCACTGATCATCAATACCCGGTCAATCCGTCCTACTGAACATTTAACCGCAGACTAGGAGGAATCACTCATAAAATAACAACAAAAAAACGCATCATTGGTTCAAGGTATTGGTTCGGAGTACCTGATGACACTTTTTTTTTTTTTCTTTCAAATGTACATCAATTCGAGGGCGGATCGCTCATAAACACACATGTGGGCCGAGGTGCCTCAACGCTGACACCATCCTCTGTATATGTATGTGTGTGTGTGTGTGTGTGTGTGTGTGTGTGTGAGGGGAAAAAGGGCGGAAGCGCCTCCACCGAAGCACCAGAGCTGAACTCTCGCATTTCAGGTCGAAGGGCTGACGCAGCCAGCGGCTCACCTGGCCCCTCCCACCACCCTGGGATCTGCAGTCCCACAGCATCCATTATTAAACACCGGCTTCACAAAGAGCCGGGGCGAATACCAGACCCCCCCGTCCCCCCGTAGTGCTGACGACCACGGATCTGAACGCGCCCCGATGCTCTGATCGAACGCCGCCGTGTCCTCCAAAGTCAAAATGGCTTCCGACGGACGTATGTTATTCCTCCCCCTCCGAAAAAAGGAAAAGCGATGTCAGGCACGCTTGGTAACCCGGTGAAAGCGGGTCACGTCGGCCGCGGGGGAACTTTAACAACTTTAGCGGTGCGGCTGGAAGTGCAGCGGCAGCGACTTCCTGCGCTGCAAAAATGAATAAATAGATAAATAAAAATCTGCTGAGCAGTAGCCGAGGCGCAGGGCAGGTGCGGCGGAGACGAACGACTAAAGGTGCGGCGGGTCGCCTCTGGATCCGCATCACATCCGAATCATCGGGGTGACTCGGCAGAATCACCTGGATTTTATGGAAACGCCGGGTCGGCTCATTGTTTTTTTTTTTTTTTCTTTTCAAAACAATTCTAATCGACCACCGGAAGACGGTTTGTCCCATATTTGCCTGACGACACCCCGGGGATTTAACGCGAGATTTAGCAATTGGTCCCAGCTTGCCGTCGAGATGTTCGAACCGACCGCTCCGCCCTTCAGGGCTTGATTCGGACGCTACCAGAGTCTCCGTCCCTTATCGGTAACAACACTTGGCCGGAGACGCTGACATCCATTGATTTTCTTGTAGCTCTGACACCCCGTCCACCCTCCTCTCTATCTGAAATCTATTAAAAGGAGATCAGGAGCCGCTTTGACGGAGCTCGTGTTACGTGACGAGCCGGGAAATCAAACCTTGGAAATATCGGTTCCCCCTCCCCGAATCAGGCGCTGGAAAAACCACCCGACGTGAGCCGTTAGGACCCGATATGACTTTTTCTCAGGCGAGCGCTCGGCGGCCCGAGGCCATTTATACCGCAGAGTATCCACGCCGACCTCCCGATACCGCCGGTGTCACGTCACGCCGCCGAGGTGCTTCTCTGCCCGTTGGTTTTACTTTGTGACGCGTCGCCGATTTCTGGACGTCTTGTTTTCACAATGAAACCGTCATTTCATTTTTCAATTGGAGTTTAATTTTTTTTGTTTGCGGATCATATTCGCAATTCCACCACTGGGGCGATGCTACAACACGGGGTATTAGCAAAGGGGTCCAACTTAACAACAAGCTAAATGTCTGGTTCTGGAAAAAAAAAAAAAAATCTTTGAACAGATATAATAATGTGTGTGTGTGTGTGTGTGTGTGTGCACTTCCCCCAACTGACCACTAGGGGGTGCAGTGAGCCCTCAAAGAGACACCAGTTAGCAAAAACTGGGCAGCTTTTAGTTTGTCCTCAGAGGGAAAACAACAACAACAACAACAACATCCTTGTAACAACAGTATGTGTGTGTGTGTGTGTGTGTGTGTGTCAAGCAGCCAGGCGGCACGTTGCCGGGCGCGCAGGACGTGCTGGGAACTCGTTCCAACAGAACACGACACCGAGCTGTAAATCCCCGCCAAGTCGGCACGTTCATTAGAAACCCGATAGCATCCAGCCCGAGCAACTAGCAGCGATTTATGGCCCGGGCACTGCCATGGTCATACACAAAGTGTGTGTGTGTGTGTGTGTTGAACTTGCAGAGATCGAAAACCCTATTTTCCCCTGTACCTTTATCATACAGTAGGAGGGGGAACGGTACGGTAATTACACATTAATAACGACGAAACAGGTTGTTATGGTCGGTGGCTCCATTAAACGGCGTCGGGAATGTAACGGGAGCCGTCAAGTCCCGGCGTCGTCACTAACGGGACGAGCCGTCGCGACGGGAGGGCGGCGGAAACACGCCTACCCTCGGGTTTGACGATTAATCAATGCTAGAGGACGATCGGCCAACGGGTTCGTTGTTATTCAGCCTGTCGGCTAGTCGGTATTCCATCCATATTGATGGTTGGTACTCTCATACATATATACTGTGTGTGTGTGTGTGTGTGTGTGTGTGTGTGTGTGTGTGTGTGTGTGTGTGTGTGTGTGTGTGTGTGTCACTTATGTCTCTATAAACCCGTCTGAACACTTCTGAATTTCAGAAGTAAAATAGGATTAACTGTATGATTGTTTTGAGCAAATGGTATAACTGATGAATAATGATAATAATAACACGTGTTTATTTGAATTTTATGCTCGACTTTTTTTTTATTTGATGCACAATTTTATGGATAATATTGAGTGCATTTAAAATCTATAGTTTTTCAATCAATGTTTACTGTTGTGGTTTCGTCCAGTCTTTGGATATTTATTTTCTCATCACTTATTTCTCCTCAGAACAGCCTTAAATGAAAAATAATGCCTTTTATATTATAAATAATTTTGATTTCATTTTTCAAATTATTATTTTTTTCCAAGTGTAATTCAACTGGAGTCTAGTTTCGATGTAGGAATAAATAAAGTCCATGTATATTTAAAACATAGACGAGTTCACATATATGAATTTACAAAAAAATTAAAGATGCAAATTATCCTTCGCTCATCAAAAACCATCAAACCGTTTCCTGACCGAAAATCAACAACAACAACAAAAGATCGTGACGCGTGCGTGCGTGCGCGCGCGCGCGCCTGAACGAGGCGTCCGCTCCTACGGACGTGGCACGCTGCGCGCGCGCGCGGAGACGTGATTCCACGTCACGGGAGGAGGCGTCGCGCGGGGTTTCTCGCGTGTCGTCCTTCACAGACACCGGGCGGGCGCGTCCCTTCCGCCCACGCGCGGCGCTTCCGTTCCAATCTGTCGTTATACACGTGCGCGCGCTCGCGCTCCCTCACATCCACAATTTCAGACACGAGGCCGGTGCGCTCGCTCGCGGCGGCGACGACGACGACGACAACAACAACAACAGGCGGTCGTTCCGCGCGCGACGTGCACGCGCTCGCGATCAACCGGTCGCCGCTTCGACGCTAAACAAATACACGGGCGTGTGCGCGTGCGGCACCCGGCGGCTCGCTCGCATCCGGGTACCCGCGCTACCTGTCGGCGTCCGGACGCGCGCACGCGCAGCCTCTTCCGTTGTTTGTTTGTGTATATATGTGCGTGTGTGCGCGCGCGTCAGGCGCGAGGTGACTCACGCGTTGCCGACGTAGATCCGCGGGAAGACCTCGTTGAAGTGCTGCGTGGGCAGGCAGTAGAAGCCGCTGGCGTTGGACAGCAGCTCGTTGAGCCGCTGGACGGTCACCTCCGGGGCGTCCGTGGCCGGAGGCGGCGGCGGCGGAGGCGGCGGCGGTTGCGGCTGCTTGGCCGGGCTCTGGTGCTTCCTCATGTCGCGGGGTCCGGATGCACGGACGCCTCTGTGTGTGTGTGTGTGTGTGTGTGTGTCACGGCCGGCGCCGCATTCTACAACCTCTGCACGTGCGCGCGCGACGTCCCGTCTTCCGTCCGCGAGGGCTTTCGTCTGCGCGCGTGGGGCGCGAGGCGCTCCGCGGAGGTTCCCTTCGCGCGCCGGAAGCGTCAAGCCGGACGGCGGCGTCGCGGACGCACTTCCGGTTGAGTCTTTTCAAAATAAAAGCACGGCGGCAATATCGTAGCGAGTCACCAAACACCGCGCTGACCATAAAACGTCGGTTTAATAAGCAATAGTTGTTGTTTTCCGCACGAAACTCAATACAACTAACAGTTGCTGCTCAATTTTGGGGAAAAAAACTAAAATAAAATTCCTTGCACCCCAAACTACACCCACAAAATTCCCAGCAACCCTCAAAATCACACAGAAAACAGGCATCAACATGAACCCCAACATTTGTGACTCATTACAGTGTTTATGTTAATACTTGTGATTTTGGGGTTGTTGGGAAATGATGCGGGTGTGGTTTGGGATGCAATCAACACGTTTGTTTTTTTTTTTCTACCTGGAATTAAGTAGTAAAAGTTACAAAATTATACAAACACACGTTTTACTGTCACCCCAGTGCCGATTAAAAACAATATATTGAATATTCCAACAATGCTAATACAGGTGGTCCTCGCTCAACGACACAGGTTTTGCGATGCTATTAAAATATGCACAGAATGCACTGGCAGCATCGCACGCCCTTATAATTGGCCTCTATTCATGCTAATATAGATCTTAAAGGAAAAGGAAAGGTGATTTAGTACGGTACAAATGGTATGCAAATACTTGAACATAACCCCGTTGCTAAGTGATACCACCTTAAACTAGTTAATCGTTTGGTCGTGTTAGTCGACACTCATCTATACATTCACATACATATGCATAATAAAGATAAGAACAATAAAAGTGACAAAATAGTAGAATCAAAAATGATGTTTGACCTGAGCTGGAGTTCACTCGCCTTTTTTTTTTTTTAATGAAATACAACTCATATTTATTTCCAGCTTCTGTAAATGATGTGTTTTTAAGTATATTCTTTTGCATACACAGTATTTAACCAGGCGTCTCTTCAGATGAGCACAACAATGACTCAGTAAAATAAGACATACTTTATTGATTCCCAAAGGGGAAATACTTTTGTCACAGCAGTGCAACAATGACAATATCAATAAATTTGAATGTAATATATATAATATAGTATAAATGTAAATAAAAGAGACCAGTAAATGATAGCAAAAGAATCTACAAATAAATAGACGGTAGAGTGAACAACAACAAGGATAAGAATAGGAATGAAGCGACAATAACGGTGACAATAATAAACAGGATGAGAGCAGAGTGACGACAACATGGATTAAAAACAAAATTAGCCAATGGTGTGAACGAGCGAGGTCGTGACATTGGAATGCAATGTTGCAAAAAAAATCTCCTACTTATGTTGTATTGTTGTTCATCGTAATTATTTTGTTGTTATTCCGGTCCACCGCGCTGCTTCGTTCTCCACCGGTTTGTCTCGTATTTTTCCTCTCTTGCGTCGATATTTTTCTCACCGCTCTCTAACAATTTCTTTCCCGCCATTGCAATTTAACTTCCACCCGTGGATAAATAAAGTCCGGCTTGGATGAGATCGACCTGCTCCACAATCTGCGCATCGCTGACCCACAATGTTCGTGATATTCCTGTGCAATATTTCATCTCATAACAGCTACACTACAATTTTCCCTTCTATCATACTATTGTGCACTCCTTACCTCACTTGTTACTAAGACACTTTTAGTTTTATCACTGTTTACTAAGACACTTTATAGTTTCACTGAGACACTTTATAGTTTATAGTTTATTTTTATTTCTAATTCTGCCTTTTCTTTTATTATTTATTACTGTTATATTTTCTGTAACTCTGGCACAGCAATTTCCTTCGGGATTAATAAAGTTATTCTTATTCTTATGAAGCTTTTATTTTTCTGTCACATTATCACGCTTCCCGGTTTCCCTGCGCCAGTTTGCGTGCGTCTTGACGCGGCGGCGGCTGCCCACGGTAGACACACCCCGGCGCGGTCAGACGGCCCGGAGGCCGGACCGACACCTGCTGTGCCGCCTTCAGGGGCCTCCGGAAAGACCAGCTTCACCGGGAAACACCTTTTTCCCACGCGTGGAACCGACGCCACCCCCTCCCGTTTGCAAACACGATGGGAAATTAGGGGGCAGTCGCAACCCCACGATGTTCCCCAGTGGGTTTGGTTTTTCCTGCGTGGGAGACCACGGGAGTCTCTGCAGACGCGCGTCACGAATCACTTGAACGCATCACGGGGAGTGGGGAGGGGGGAGGGGGGAGGGGGGCGTGGGTGCAGTGACACAGCCCGACTGTAGGTGGCGGCAGACACGGCGAGTGGGTCTGCTTTCCACGGAGTCTGACGTGATGATGTTATTGGATCTATTTTTAGCTCCTCGTTTGTCACGTCGCTGGGAAAATCTTTTTTTTTTTTTTTTTTTTTTTTTTTAAATCTTGTCAGTGAAGATAAAATCAAATCAACACAAAAGCACGGCTGCTTTTCAGAAGTCAATCATGAAAACCTGATGCATGTCACATATATGTGTGTGTATATATATATATTTATACACTGCTCCAAAAAATAAAGGGAACACATCCTGGATCTGAATGAATAAAATATTCTTATGAAATACTTTGTTCAGTTGAATGTGCCGACAACAAAATCATACCGAAATGATCAATGGGAATCAAATGTATGAACCCACGGAGGTCACACTGAACGTGAAAGTGGAAAAACACACTCCAGGCTGATCCAACGCTGATGTAATATCCTTAAACGAATCTGTGTCGCTCCCTAAGTGGACAGTTTGAGTCGGAGGTACATTGTGTTGTTTAAGTTTTCCCTTTATTTATTTTATTTTCTTTTGGAGCAGTATATAAATATATGCAAATTATCGATTTGTTATTGGAAAAGCACGGACGAGCCAATCAGCGGGCTGCAAAGACGATCTTCGGCCACAAGGGGGAGCCAAACGTCCGTGGGCTGGAAAATGTGCTTTGGAACTGCGTTGTTTACATCCGTGGCTCCCAAAGCAGGCTTAATTGCTATCAGTTCAATTTAATTATTGTACGTAGATAAAGGAAAGAAAACACTTTGGGGAAATCAAGCGGCGGTACCTTGAGACACAATTTGTGAAAATGACAGAGACGTGTGAAAGAAAGAGCGAGAAGTGGCCCAAAATGCACTAATGTGTTGGTAAAAACTGCACTGCCGATTGTTCTCGTTGCATTTTTGTCTTTTGCATTGAAATGTTTCTAATCTTATTGGTTTCTCACATTTTGTTTTCGGCTTTTCTCATTTCCCCCCCCATGGATGAACAAAGTCATCTGTTTATCTAGTTAGCTAGCTAGCTTGCTAGCTTGGATCGGATCGGCCCGCGAGGCAAACTGAGCACCTCTGACCCAGAATCCAGTTATTATTACTGTAATATTTGGACGAAAAGCCGCTACTAAACAACAGCGTGGCTAATTTATGGATTTTTGGGGGAGCTTGGGAGCTTCACGCCGCCAAAACAGTTAGCCTTGTCACATCATGACCGTGAAATTCTGAGGCCGTTCAATTCAGACACCGAAAAAGATGAGTTTAATGGTTTTAATGCGCGGGAGGAAGACCAAGGTAGCGATCAGCTGGAGTAGGACGAAGCAGGGATTCAACATGGACGGACTCTTCCTTGTGTTATTTATTATTCATCTTTTTCATCAGCCGTATTTACGGGCACTGTTCAGAAAAAAGCATCCCTAGTATGAATTTGTGGATGTATTTGATTAAAAGTTTAGATAAATGCACGTGTAAATATCTCATGTTACAACGTGGACACCTGTGGTTTATATATAATATATATGCCTGGAAATCACGGTATTATTATTATTATTGCATTCGTTGTTAATGATGAGGCTTTAATTTTTAGAAGAAATAAGTACAATAACAAAAGCCATGCATTCATTTGTTCACTCAGGGATCCAGGGGGGCTGGAATTGGGCGAGAGGAGAGGCTCATACAGCCGTTCGCCCTCTCATTCACACACCCGTAATGATTTTCCGGCATGTTCTTGGAACTGAAACCGCAGACACGAATTTGCACGTAATCACCTCGTCGCGTTGCGTTCAGGCGCCTTTCGGCGGAACGGGTCGGTCTGGAGGAGGGAAATGAGGCGTTGGGGCACGTCTAACCCGGAATGAGCCGACGCACCCGATCAGTACGCGCTAGTTTCGGGGCTAATCGGAGAATTATGGAGTTATATTCTCGGTTCACTGCCGTCGCCCTTGTCGTTTGTGACGCCGAAATATGAAACAAATGGCGCTCGCGGCAGAAAAAGAATCCTGATACAGACATGTGGGTGTTCTGGCCTTCGAGCACGCAGCTTGTGTAACGCGCTAATAACAACAAGAACTGCATAGCTGATGTCGCTAATCTTAAAAATGTACAGGTTAACTTATGTATGGTGTGTTGTGTAACTGGTCTTACCCTGGCTGACGGGGTCAGGGGTCGTCAGAAGCTCGGTACAGGGTGAACGTCGTTGCACGTGTTGATTGACAGGCGGCCCGTCCGGGTTAAACCCCGCCTCCCGTCGGATAACAGCTACGATTGGTTCCCGCTTCCGTTAGCAGGGCTAGCAGAGAGGCTAGCGGTCAAAGTGATGACCGTCTCCGTCAGCCGGGGTCCCGAGCGTCCGCGGGACCGGCCCGTTTGTGTTTCCATGGCGATATGAGGGGATGCAGTCCAATGCCATGGCAACAACACATATTGTGGAATAAATACGGAGCACACACACACGTGAGATTGGAGCACCGTGTGTGTGTGTGTGTGTGTGTGTGTGTGTGTGTGTGTCCTGATCCAGTCACCTGATGGCAGATTCTATCGGACCGTCAGCTCGACTTGACCCCTGCTTTTGCTGGAAAAGGACCAACTGAGAGTTAATGGAACATTAGCTTAGCACATTATGCAAATAACATGTATATGGAGCACGAGTATCTGCGTGTGTGTGTGTGCGTGTGTGTGTGTGTGTGTATTACCTGCAAACTTTCAAATGAATGCAAAGACTCATCTTTTGCAAAGGACTGATTTTCAAAACGACATTTAAAAAGCGTCTGCTTATTTGGTGCGTTTTGATTTGCCGATAAACAACCAGCTAAACGTCTGGAAGCAAGAAAGCAATTTCGATTTAAAAAGAAAACCAACTGGAATTTCCTTTTAAAAAAATAAATAGATAAAACAAAATAACCCAAACCCCGTCCGAGTTTCGGCGCCTCCAGATTCACCACCTCGGTGACTCGCCTTGCATTAAACTCCCGCTCCTCCATTAAACGCCAATTTCCTCCTCCTCTCTTTAACAGCTGTGAGCTCTTTACATGACAATCAGACCCTTTGCCTTTTTTCCCCTCTTATTTTCTAATTTCATTTTATTGCCCGTTTCAAGGCGGACTAAGCCGCGGCGCTGAGGTGACATAAACATGCAAAGAGAGATAAGTTATGGCTGCGGCGCCGGGGGGTGGGGTGGGAGGAGGGTTCTTGAAGAAGGCCGCCATCTGGCTCGGAGGAATCCCGACCAAGCGCTGATTTACCGGCGTTCTTTATTGACGCCGTCCCTCCCCGTGAAGCTCCGCCGGGTCGCGTAATCCAACGGCGGCCACCCGAGTCCGGCCAATCGGCCGTCGGCCCCGGATCCGATCCGCCGTGACCTTCTTCGCAACCGTCATTAGGTTTTAACGCCAACTTCATTGAAAACTGCCGAAAAGGTGATGAGATGCGTGCTAGGGTACGAGAGTGGCGTCCGGTAAAAACGCTGCATCCACCTCTGTCCGACGTTCAGCCGACCTCCAGAGCGAGACATCCTTCCGGAGTATTCAGGAGTGCTGCGTTTCAGAGTCTGTCGTTGTTTGTCGAGGTTCAGGGCCTGGAGTTGTTTTTAAAACTAATTCTGGTGCTTTAATCGGTTTTAATACAGGTTGTTCCTTCAAGGGATTAACAAGAAAAAGAAGGGAATAATTCAATGGAGGCCAATTTTTTTTTCACTTGATTTTTTTTTTTTCCCTGTGGTCTCATCCACAGAAAACTCTCTTATGCTTGTAAAACTCTTATCCTATTAATTATTTTATTTATTTTTTTATTAAATCATTTAAATAATATTAAATCAGTTTTCTTATTTAAATGTACTTTTATTATTTATGTTCGTCTCTCCTGTCTATTTGCGGATGTCTTTTGCTACCTTCAAATTGTCTTCTAATTTTCTCTCTATTTATATTCATATTTAATTTATTGATACTATAACTGTTATACTGCTGAGACCAATGGGGATCAATAAAGTTTATCTTGTTTTTTTTATTTGTAAAACAAACAAAAAAAAAACAAAACAAAGGGGACAAATTATTATATTTCATCCATTGATGTGTATATATATACATACATATATATATATATGTATATATGTGTGTGTGAATATAATATACACATATATTATATTATATTACATCATATTATATTATATTATTAATATTATTTATATCATTTAATAGTTTATGTTATCATTGGGGTTTTTTTTTTGTTGTTTTTTAAATTTTCAACGATGACTCTCCTGCCTGTACATCACCATACAGTAGAAAGTGTAAGTATAAATGTAGGTCAAGTATCCGATTACTTTCGAGCTCCGAACACGGTCTCCAGGACTCCCGCATCGATGCAGTTCGCCTTTCCGCGGCCCGCTCACGTGCACCCGCGCGCACCGTCACCTCCCGGAGCTCAAAGTCGCCGTAAATCTAGGGATTTTAAGCGCCCGCGCTTCATTCGCATGCAGCGCCATCCCCCCCCTCGGCCGTCCTGGGAAATATTTATGTTACCTTTGCTGTCCGCTTACGTTGGCGGTTTATTTTCTTCCAAAGGAAAAATAGAAAACCCGCCATCAATCTGCGGCGGCCTTTTCATCCCGGGGGGGGTCCTCGACCGGAGGAGGTCATTTATCTTGTTCCCTAGATGAAGGCGAGAGGGACGGGAACGTCTCCCCTCGATGGAGCTCAAAACGCTGAGAGTGCAGAGGCCTCCATGTTTGTAGTTTTTGCAGCGTCTCTCCTGGGTGGCCGCATTCATTAATCCGGCCCCCGACCCCGCCGTTGTTTAGGCGAGGTCACTCCCAGTCTGCACCCCCAGAGGGGTGGATTTATCTGAACCAAGGCCGGAAGAATCATTAGCTGAACGGAAAAGGACTCCTGCACGCTCCGGGAGGCACCGAGCCGCCGGGACGGGTCGATACAGGAAAATTAAAAAGATAGAAAGACGCAGAAAGGCGCAAGAGCACGCGGACGTGCACGTTAGAAGTGGAACAGTCCGAGCCGGACGTACCAACGCAACGCCGTCGGATCGTGACTGAGGAGCTGAAGAGTTTACAGTGCATTATTAGGAAATGCCATGAACTTTAAGCTGTGTGTGCACGTTGATGCGAACCCCAGAATGAACTGAAAGGTTACCGAAAGAGAGAACCTGAGAAACCAGGAGGTTCCTGAAGGTCTCTAATAAGTATGAATTGTTTGCAGCGGTGGATTTTTATCCGTCACTCTCGCGCCGAGATGTAACCCGCGATCGTGTTTTTGCTTTTCCGACAAGACGAGTCTGCTGCTTTTCATCACTTCCTGCTTAAACCCCCTCCAATTATCTCAATTATTCATGTAATAAGTCAGCGACCGTGAACGCGTTACCCATTCAGGCCCCTCATTTGCCGTGAACACACACTCCTGTGACTGGGACAAGCCGCCGCGGCGTTAGCCGTTAGCTAACGCCCGACTTATTTTGGCCAGAATATTGACGTCCCTCTTTGTCAAAGGAGTTCCGCTGGAACCGTTAGAGGAACCTGGAGCCAAGATGGTTTAAAGATATCTTTAGGGTTTAAAGATATTTAGAGTTAGGATTGAAGAACTGAAGAAGCCTCTCAGATGAGGGGTGAAACGTCTTCAAGTGAAGAAATTCAAGTCCTGTTGACATCGAGAATTAGAATTAAACTCCCTGGAATGATGAATAACCACCCTGCATTTCAGTATTAAAATATTCCAAAAAATTAAAAATGTAAACATAAAAACCTCCCATGTTTAGCACTGGTTTAGAGTCCCTTTACTAGTTTTAACGTCAGACCTAACAATCCAAGAAAGTTCTCAACCTTTAAAAAAACCAATGCACACAATCAGTTGCTGATCTATATTAGCCACACACACACACTCACTCTCATAATCCCAATTCAGTTGTTCCATAACTAACCAGGATAAGGTGATTACCAGATCTCAACCCGCCGAAATGTGGGAAAAACTGATAACGTCCTCGCGCCGCCGCGAACACACACCCGGCCATTCTAAGCGGCTTGTGTTCCGCCCACAATGGCCTCTTTGTCCGGCGGTGATTAGAACCCCGCCGTTGTTGCAGCCTCGCCGATTAACGCCGTAACCTTGTTTTCTTAGTTAATCCGTTTGGATGAAATCAAATAATGATCCCCGAATTAAAGATGGGGAGATAAAAAGAAGTGGCGAGCGGTTTGGTCGGGAAAAACAACCGCGCTCCCTGTTTGAAATGTAACGAAACGGCCAACGCGCCGAAAATAAGTGCGCGTGGAGTAAACATTTGACGTGCGAGTCGGTTTCTCGGCGTTGGACGTTCCCATCCAGCCGCCGGTGATGCAACGTAGCATTGACAGGTCGTTACATCACAACGGGCGGATTGTTTCCGCGCGATAAGCCGGTTACTTATAGACTAAGGAAATGGGCTGCGGTGACGTGACCTGGTTTTTTTTTCGAGTGGCCCAAGGCGTTTGAGCCCCGTGCCTTCACACTCCGGTGCACGCTGGTCACTCGGACACGAGTTTCTCTAAAAGTGCCAACTGGGACGGGACGGCCCGACAGAGTCCTTCTCAGCCGCCCGTTAACCGAAGGGCTAAACCGAAACGGCGTGAGGGGAGGGGACGGATGTGCTGAACGGCGCTCGCCTCCTAACAGCTCGGCATCTTTTCTGCTATAAAACACCTTAAAAGTTGTTTTTCTAGTCACCGAGAGCTGCGAGAATCAGCAAATTAGCTAAGCTAGCAGTGATGAGCCGATCTGCTCCGATCTTTTCAGCTGACAAACGCCTTAAAAGTTGTTTGCTAGCAGCCGAGAGCTGCAAGAGTCAGCCACTTAGCTAAACTAGCCGTGGTTAGCCGATCAGCTGCGATCTTTTCAGCAAATAAACACCTTAAAAGTTGTTTTTCTAGCCATCGAGCGCTGCAAGAATCAGCCACTTAGCTAAACTAGCCGTGATTAACCGATCAGCTCCGATCTTTTCAGCTAATAAACACCTTAAAAGTTGTTTGCTAGCAGCCGAGAGCTGCCAGAATCAACCAGTGAGCTAAGCTAGCAGTGATTAGCCAATCATCTCCGATCTTTTCAGCTAATAAACACCTTAAAAGTTGTTTGCTAGCCATCGAGAGTTGCGAGAATCAACAAGTTAGCTAAGCTAGCAGTGATTAACCATTACGCTGCAGTTGCAGTGCTCGCAAAAGAGTGTTTCATGCGCTGGAATGTGTACGTAGCAACGGGAGGCTAACACTAAGCATGTGCTCGCTGGTAGCAAGCCGGCCGTCAGGCGAAACGGTGCAAAACGGACTAAAACAAAGCAAAGATAAATGGAAAATAACGCCACCTGAACGGCAGTGAAAGTGCGGCGCTTCTTGGCCGCCAGGTCATGTGAGCGCCGCCGTCACAGAAATACTTTTGCAGAGCTTTATTTAAACCACGTATCTGATCGTCGGCCGTCTGGATAGTGTCCGTTACAGCCCGGCCAGTCTATCTTTAGACGCCGCTTCTGGGCGAACCAATGGGCGAAGCCGCACGAGAGGCGCGTCCACGGCGTCATGGCCGCCGCCGCTGGTGTTCCCGTGTGATTTACAGCCAGGTGATCCTCCTCAGCTCAACACGGATGGACTCTCGGATGTTTGTACCCGGAGGAACTTGAAGGTGTGCAGGATTACTGCAGTGCTGTGCGGTATTTTCCGTGGATTAAGAGCTAGTTCCTGGACGCTGAGAGGAAACGGGCTAACCGCGCAGTACCACGGACAACCACCGGGGGCGAGGCGAAACCGAGACTCTTTGAAAAATGGCGGCGAGGCCGTGTGGTTCGGAGCGAAATCACCTCCACGTTTCTTCGACTGATCCTGGAAGTGGCGTCCGTTTGGAGGCGTCTCGTTTCTCCGATTTCCCCGAGGCGGTCGCGCACGGCCGTGAACCGGGAAACCCGTAGGACCGGATTCAAGAGGAGAGGATCCCTGTTAGCAGGGGAAGCTACGTTTTGTTTGTTCGGACGTAAAACAGGTTTAGAACGGCGTGACCTTTTCGCTGATCGACGCCGACCCGCGTGATCCCGCCTCGTCTTTGTGGAGGATTTCCTCCTTGTGGAGGATCTCCTCCATGACCGTGGAAAGCAGTGATTTGTTTACTGCCGCGGATTCGAGTCCGACCGAGGAGAGTTGGTAGAAGTCCACGATCACGATAATTACATATCGTCCGGAGCTTCTCATCCCGTCGGCTGTACTTTGAATGTCAGGCTTTCTTCTGGGTTTCTTCTTACGCGCCGCCACCCCAAACCCGACCGATGACGTTAACACGACCCGGCGGGGAGGGAAGGCTCGGCCCGTGCGCGGGTTCCGCTCTGGAAAATAGCGCTTCGCTGGACGTTATAAATTTGGGAGAAACGCCGCCATCACAAAGGCACCGCGTCCCGCAAACACTCAGCTGCACTCCGAAGCGGTTTGACTTTTTTTTTTTTCTCTTTTTTCTTTTTCTGCAGAATAAAAGAGGCTTCTCATGCAAAGTCAGGGCATGTGTGTGTGTGTGTGTGTGTGTGTGTGTGTGTGTGTGTGTAACCTTGACAGAGAAAGCTCAGCTCCAGCGAGTGCCTGCAAGCACTGTTCTATCTTTAGATTTTGTTGAAGCTTTTACCACTGGCCTCCTCCTCTTCCTCCTCCTGCTCCACTCCAGCACCTCCACCCCCCCCCCCCCCATGCCCACACACTACTGGCTGCACATGCAAACATGCACTTACGCATGCTTGCGCAAACTAACTCGCACGCGCGCACGGTTACACACTCGCACAAGAGCGCTGCAGAACTGTTACCGGGCAGATTAGACCGAGCAACCTACTTCTGGGATGAAAACACGAACTCGGTGTTTGCTACTTTCCGGGGAGAGAGATGAGCGCCGCGGGGTCGGGTTCAGCGGGAAAACACCGGAGAAAAGCGGCGATATTCGCGTTTTTTTGCCGGTTCAGACGTGGGACTCGGACCTGGAAAGTCAGTCGCACTTTGTTTACACCAGTCAAACACTTTCTTAGTTCAACTGCAATTAAAAGGGAGGCGAACGTCCGTTGTTATTGCAACAACTTTCCAGCCATTTTAGCAAAGAGTTGGCTTGGCAACTGAGTTAAGCGGAGTCAAGAGGCAGTTTTTTTCTTTTTTAAACAACTTAATTCTTTCTTAGCAGCCCGCTACCAAATAGTCTACGGCATGGTAGCCGGGGAACTCTGGTGCAGCTCTGGAATAACACCAATATCGGTCACTTATGTTGACACATACAACTTCCTCATTAGACACCCAACCGTTCACCCTCCGTCATTCACGTCATGTAAAACATACGACCGTTCACGCTCTCATTCATATCCATCATTCACACGTCCAGGCTACTTAGCGCAGTGGGATAAAGTCCATTCTACAACCAGACTGGGAGTGAAATGTGTTGTGTCGGTATCAGTTGGGTTTCATAGCTTGTTTGCTTTCTGGTTTTCACCAGAATATAATAAGAGAGCTGGAAACAGTTGTGTCTACAAGAAAGTTAATGTTCCTTTTAGCGGCGTAAAAAAAATGGATATGTAGCGATACATCGATCCGACAGCTGACGATCCGATGCATCGACGCGTCCGCAAGAGTATAGATCCATGTATGCGTTTTACCTGTCTATTTTCAGTCTGCTCTGAGGCGCAATTCTCACTCCGTGCTGCGGGAGGCGGTAACCTACTTTATCTCCACCTATTTTGCTTCCCTTCCCCTCTTTCAGCACAGTCTTTCAGCGGACACACCCTCTTTGGCATAGCACTCGCATTTAAACATTCGGGAGGCGGACATTGATATGGCTGAGAAGGACCCGGACTTACACACTCTTGTAGGTTTAAAATCGTTCGCGTGGAAGTATTTCGGCTTCCGCAAAAACGGGAAAGAAGTGGTAAAGGATGTGGCGATATGTAAAGAATGTGGAATTGAAGTTAATTGAGTATATATGAAGTTATATGATATTACAGCTTCCGTTGATTTATTCAAAAGTTGAAATAGTGAAAAAAAAAATCATATTAAAAAATCGTATCATAGTTCAAAAAAATCGTATCGAATCGTGGGGCATTTTTAAGTATCGAAAAAAAAATCGAATCGATCGAATCGTTGCCTTGAGAAATCGAATCGGATCGAATCGTCATGATGGCTCTGATTTACACCCCTAGTTCCTTTTTTTTTCTGTGAAAAGGGTTATTTGGTTATTATTTATTTCCTAAATAGTGTTATCTATGCCATTAATAATGTTATTATTTATTTTCTGATTTTCTTTTTTTTCCTGTCAAGATCCCAGATAGGCTTTCTGGAAAACAATAAATTGACGTTTAGACACTTCTGCCATCGTCACACTTTTTGTTACAAACTGGTCAGAGAAGGGTAACGTTATTTTGGGGACCCCTGACTCGGGGTCTCCACCAGCTGTGTGTTTGCACGGTGGGAGGAACCTGGAGAACCCCGAGGAACCCCCGAAGGAATAGCTGTAGCTCGTAGCTGTGAGGCGAAATCGCTAACCGTTGCTAACCGTGTCGCCCGCACCTTTTTCCTTATTTCTCGGAAGGAAGCGAGTGCACGGCGGAGCGCCGAACCGGAAAGATAAGCGGAACCCTGATTGGTTTGTCTGAAAAATATTTATCGTCACACTCACCGGCCGAGCGACGAACCCCCACCGCCATCGGTGTGTGGAAATTAAAACTATTCATGCGTTCTTAATATCCACCTCGTCACGTGCGGGAAAGATTGTCTAATAATAGTTATTTTACCGCGCAGGACCGGTTATGGATGTAACCCGTCACTGCTTCGCCCCCTGGGTTGCCGGCTCGCCCCGACGGAGATTAGAAACGCGAAGCGTGACGCCACGAGGAGCCGCGAGGAGCGACGGTCGGTCCAAACCAGAGGGAGATACCAGAGGTTTACGGCGGGCGAACGAAACCCCCTGGAAAACGTGGGTTCGCCCCCCGTTTTACCCCGAGGCGCTGTTTTTCCCTCTCGGTATGCGTTCTCCTCTCCCCTCCGAAGTTTCCATTCAGGTGTGATGAGCTCCTAATGAAGGCGGCCTCCGCGCTCCATTTAGGCTGATTTAAATGTCCGCCGTGGGACCTCTTCCTCCCGCCGCTTCCATTTACTTTTCTACGCTCTTATTACAGTAATGGAGGCTGCGGCGTCTCGCAAAGGGCGGTTGCCCCACGCTTCCTCTTGGAAGTGGCGTGATGCTTTTTTCTGGAGTGGAATCTACTGTGCCGGCGCCAGCTTCTATTTTATTTTATTTATTTTTTTTTCATTTCATTTTATTTATTTTTTTTAAAACTTCGTCACGTCGTTGAAAAGGCAGGTTTTTCGACGGCGGGCTCGACGAAGAGCGTTTTTAAACGCTCCGAGAGTGGAAAATAAATGGAGGGGAAAGGCTTCTCCGGGCTTTCCGAGTGACAGCGGAGACGCGATGAATAAGTTATCGGTGAACTCAATAAAGCACGTGCCGCTGATGCCGCTTTTCTGAATGTGGAATAAAAATCACCCCCCGCTGGCCTTTCGGCCCATTTCAAAAGGCACGCTACAACAAGCGCTACCGCTAGTTAGCCAACCAGCAGACTTGGGCAGGCTGAGGGGTTTTGGAAGAGTTGCTAACTTGCTCTTTTTCCAAACTGAAGAACGTTTGAAAGGTGCTAATGCTAGTCTGCCCGTCGCTCACATTTTCCAGCTTGTGCAACAGTAAATGTACATTTTTCACCAGTGCGGGAGCTAGAAATCTGCATTTACTTTCTCTTTAGCATGTCGGCTAGCTCGGCAGAAATCTGCAAAAGGACTCTTACTGGCTTTCACAATTTCAATATCATGAATATGGAAAAAAAAAGAATTGTATAAAATCCCTTCTTCTCATTTCATCGGACTTCCTGCTGATCCTCGCTGTTTTCAGCCAATCAGCTTCTTCCTTCCCCCCAACCTGCTCATTGTGCCTTTTTTTTAAGACCCTTTCTTGTTTGAAGGAGTTTCTCCTCTGCCTGCCGGCTTTAACTTACTTTTTTCATTTAACCCATTTTTTTTTTGTGCCTCTGGGTTCATTCTCTCACACACACACACACACACACCCACACACACACACAGCCTACAACTCACCTCTATGAAACTCAATCTTACGTAAACATCTCGCATCTCGACCTTCAGCGAATTTCGTTTCTCAGAGATTTCCTCCTCTGGCAAGAACTTTTTTTTTAAGGTGAATCTCCCTCTGTGCACGCCATCGTGCCGTGACTGTTCCACACACACACACACACACACACACATGCACGCATATGCTGGCTAATGCCAGCTCTGGCTGTAGGTCTCACGTCAAAAACAAAACAAATCACTGGGAGCGTGCAGGCGTTGCGTGATCAGATGCTTGGATGAAGACGGACAGATTGAGTCCGCGTGGCTAAAAACGGAAGATAATTAGCTCTTTGTCCGAACATCGGCCTTCCAAGTGTGCTATTAAGGAGGATAGTCTGACGATGTGTTCGGGGATACGTCGCTCCCTGTTCCCCACAGAGGTGAATCAAAAAGCCACCTGTTTATTTATTTCAGAAATAGCTGAAAAAAGCGACCTCGTGTACCCTTGAGTTCAACTTTTAGACCTCTTTTTTGGGACGGAATTTGACCGAGGACATAAAAAAACATGACCTACATTATCTTCTGTTGGAATTTTCACATAAAAAAAAACATGCGGCGTTATTAATTGGACTCAGCCATTGTCCGATTCGCTGTTGGAGATGTTCGTGCTTTCACAAAATGGTTTTGATCGTTTTTCCTCACAGCACGCGAGTTGCTCGGCAACTGAGTCTAGAATGCTACATGAAATCACCCGGACTTTCAGAAAGAACTAGTCAAAGGGTTAACGAAGTTGCCTTCGGGGCAACCGTGGCTCCGTTGGTACATCGGCCACCAAACTAGAAGGTTCCTGGTTCAGTTCCCGGCTCTCCCTGTTTGCATGCAGAAGTGTCCTTGGGTAAGGGACTGAACCCCAAGTTACCCCAGATGGCACGGTTAGCTTAGCGCCTTGCGTGACAAGGTCGGTGTCGCGACTCCCGACTCCTCCTGCTTGCACGCTGAAGTATCCCCGGGCAAGACACTGAGCCCCAAGTTGCTCCCGATGGTCTGTTTAGCTTAGCTTAGCTTAGCTTTACACAGCAAAGTGGGTGGTTCAATTCCCCACCCCTCTTGCCCGCATGCCAAAGTTTCCTCGGGCAACACACTGACCACCAACTAGCGTGGTTAGCTTAGCGCCTTGCGTGGCAGCTTTCTTGCCGTGTGGTTTTTCGTCGTGGGCATGAGTTTCGGACCTAAAATTCATCTCGATTTTACAGCCGTCTTTTCAGACACGAAAGGAAAACGTCCAGATATTCCGAACCCTCATCTTTCCCCCCAGATGTCAGCGGGCGTTCCAGAAAAAGCTAACCTTAAGAGGGACGTCCCGGCAGACCCCTCTCACCGTCGGTTCCTCACCCTTGGCCTCGGACATTAGCTCCCCTGTCTAGACGGTTGTTAAGGCTATTTGCCGCCCGGTCTCGTTCCCCTGGCAACGCGCCTAGTTTTAGGCCCGGCTAACTGGATTAAATCCTCGCAGGCTAAAGATGCGGGGGGGTCGGGGAGGGCGGCGTCCGACGACACCATTAAACAAACGGCCTCATTAATCTGCCATATCCTGTCATTAGTCAGTTCTAGTGTTATGAGGTTAATATGCACCAGAGAATAACTGAAAAAAAGGCCAGGGAGGATATTTTAAGGCGTCATTTTCGCAAATATGGGCCAGGACTTATTGTCCTGGGCTCATGGTAGTTAAATATCATCGTGTTGGTCTTGTAATTGCGTGACTCCCGTTGCACCGGATACGAAAAGTAGCGCACGGGTCGAGCGTTTGACCCGTAAATCACCGAGTGCAGCCTCGGGTGGACTTTCGGGGACGATTCCTGATGGCTGTCACGACGCTAAGCTAAGCTAAACATCCCGACGGCGAAGGTAGAAGGCATCGGTTTTGGGATTTACACTCCTGCCTGCCCTCCGACCCCGTCGAACCGTAGGAGTAAATTTGGACGCGTGAAGAAACCTCGGCGCATCCAGTAGGAGGGAATCTGGCAGATGGCAGCGGAGAAGCCGGAGGAGTCATCCAACTTTCCCGAAATGTACTCAGCGCCCGAGGATCTGGTGAACCGGCACCCACTAGGGTTTCTTCATCGGCTCGTCTCCTCTTCCTCGCCGACAGGAAAGACAACATCATCCGGGCTAAACAACGGGACGGTGGCTTTGCTTTCGGTCGTCGGGACAGAGTGTGACTTCTACGTGACGCCGCCATCCGGGATCCCAAAGAAGTGAATGCGGCGCATCGGTAGGAAACATGTCCGCCTGCGGGGGCCCTTTATGCACTTTAATTCCTGCGGGGGCCCTTTATGCACTTTAATTCCTCTGATTAGTTTCCATTCACACGCCGTACCTGCCGTCGGCCGCCGCTCGAACTGGCCGAGCCGCTTTCCCATCCCGCGCCGAGAGAAAGAATTCAAATTTCCCCTGCCTCCGTCACGCGGTCGCCAATAAACGATTCCGACTGGGCTTTTTCATTTGGCGGCAGGAATGCGCCGCTGGGAAGCGGAGCGGAGAGAGTCCGGGCCCTCGCCGTTTCTCGGCGGACAATCAGAAATCATGTTAAGAACCCCGTTTCTCTGCGCGAGCGGGGAGGGGATTCGATTCCGAGGTGACATCCTTGCGCCGGGAATGATACTAAACAAGCGCTGGCGGTCGCCTTATCCTGTGTGGTCGCCGGAGGACTGGAATTTTATTGCCGACCCGCCAATAAAAGCTGTGTTTTTCCGCGCTCCGCTCGGCATGGGTTTGGACCGGCGGTCCGGCCGACGTCAAACCCCCCAAACAGTGAAATCTTTGATAGGACGGCGTAAAAAAAACAACAAAAGGAATGCGGTAATGGGGCGGCGGAGGAGCGGAGCGTGGATGGAATGAACAAAAAGGCCAGTATGAGCGCCTCGTTTCGGGAGGCCGAGCCCCAAATACCAGATCTGATCCGCATGGGTTCCTCCTCACAGCCTCCATCCAGATCCCCGGGTCCAACTCAATTAAGGGAGCGCCGACCGGAATAATCTCTCGATAACGCCGCTCTCATCGTGTTTATTTAAACCTAAAGTCTTTGACTTGTAGCGCGGCGAAGACTCTGGGCCCGCTCCTTTCTCGCCCCTCCGCGGGCGGGACCTCAAAAATGTTGACTCCTCGCCGAGAAGCCCTTTTTTTTTTCCGCTCCAGCCTGGCAGATCTCAAAGCGCTCTACAGCCCTATTTATTTAAACCGAGGGGAGACGACCAGATGTGTGACACGCACGTGGCGAGGAGACGGGGGAAGGGGGGGGGGGGCGAGTGACCGCCGACCTTCTAGCATTTTGGAAAAACCTCGTGGTTTCAGCAGGTTGGAGGTCGGGGTTCTTCGGGTCTCCGGTCTCGATCCAAAAGGCCGGACGCCCCGCGGACGAAGGCCACGTGAGGGGAAACACGCTAGCGCCGGTCCTTTCCGCCGAGGCGCGAAGTCCGTCACAACATCCACGAAGGGGCGAAAAAAAAAAATTATTGGACAAAAATCATCAAGCGTCACGCAAATATTTCCCCAGGTTGGCGCTTCCGCCTCGCAGCAAGAGGGTTCAATGCAGCTCCGACAGGAGGTCGCTCTGCATGGAGTCATGGGTTTCCAAGTCAATCGGAGGCCCTAAAGCGGTGTGTGTGTGTGTGTGTGGATGTCCTTCATGAACCGCCGCCGCTCCCCTAGCAACAGCTAGGACGTCCACCAGCAACCCTGAGCTATGATGAACAAATGGGGCAATATTTCCCTGCAAATTTATCAGAAAGCTATCGGACGCGCAGATGAGGAGGTTGTTCAGATGTTCATCAAGATCCCCTTTTCGCTTATGCACACACACACACACACACACACACACGCGCAGAAAGACTGCAGCCGTTAGCGGTTTCTTGTGGCCCGTGGCTAGCTTGATAGCACTGGGTGGAGGCAAACTCCATCCCCTTGTTTGTTACCCGGCCTAAATAAGCAGCAAGAAATAGACGGAGGCCCGATTCTAATTATTTTCCTCCTTTCTTTTCATTTGAAAGTGCCGAGCTAGCGATGTGGAAGGCTAGGAAAGTGGAAAAAAAAATCTGACGGCGGGTCAGGGCGGGACTGATGTGGTGCAGAGTCAGGAGGTCTTGGTGGAGGCCTTCTGAGAATAGAGCCGGCTCTCTGAGCCGCCGCCAGTCGTCCCGAGGCTTCCAGGACTCTGTGGCGGGCGGGACGCCACTTACGTCCGCTCAAAAAGGACGGCTCACTTACTCTTTAAAGCTACGTCGTCCGACTCCTTTACCCCTGTGTGTGTGTGTGTGTGTGTGTGTGTGAAACAATATATTCTCTTTTCAAAAACGGTGAATACGATCTCTCAGAGCTGCAGCGCCGCCTCCATCCCTCACTCACCCTCTAATGATAGCTTATCTCCATACTCCATAATTTTCTCCTGTTGTTAATGTTACATTCGCTGAAAATAGTGGAGGTGTGTGTGTGTGTGTGTGTGTGTGTGTGTTGAACCCGCTACCCCCGGTTGGTAAAAGAGGACAGGTGGTAAATCCCGGCGCGGACGATTCTCCAATCCCCGTTTCCCATCGTTTTCGAGCGCAGACGAGACGCACGACCACACACTTGGCGTTCATCCCAAACAATCTCACGGTGACGAGTCCAGGCGGAGACGGCGTCTGCCGCGGGGCGCACGTGACGAGCGCGCTCCCGTCGTGCGCGCTCCCGCGCTCGGCTCGCGGAGAAGCCGTAGCCGGGAGGGAGTCTGACCCCGAAACGGGCCTCGGTCGGTCCGGTTACGTAACGGCTGTCACAAGGAGACGTGCTGCGCATGTGACGAATGCTAAAGTCCTCCTCCGCCATGGCGGCGTTTATCTGACGATCACGTGACATTTTTCTGGCTGTTTTCCTCTTCGGGGATGCAGGCGACTCTAAAAGCGCGGCGCCGTCTTGCGTTATCTCCCGCTGGCGGCGGCGGTGGTGTTCGCCCGCTGAGACGACGGCCGCTCGAAACGCTTCGGATCCTTGTCTTTTGGTGCACGTTGTTTTAACTTATCTTAAAATAAAATTCAGTAGCTTTTTATTTTGTTTTATCAAATTCAATTATTTTGTTTATGTCATTTTATTTATTCACTTTTTTTTTTTTTTCCTTTGTTTATCCGTTCATTTTTTTCTATTTATTTCATTTTATGTATTTATTCATTCGTTTGTTTACAAAATGTTAAAATTTCCCTGAACATCTTGTTCTTCTTTTTTTTATTATTATTATTAGTATTAGCATTATTAGCATCATTATTATTGTTAGGATTATTATTTTTGTTAATTAGTTCTTAAAATCATACAATTAAATTGTATTCCCCGTCTTCTTCTTGTTATTATTATTAGCATTACTATTATTATCATTATTATTAGCATTAGCATTATTAGCATTATTATTGTGAATTAGTCCTTAAGATAACACAAATTAAATTGTATTAGCCCATCTTCTTCTTATTCTTTTTCTTATTATTATTTGCATTATTATTATTATTAGCATTGGCATTATTTTAAGCATTCGCATTAATAGCATTATTATTGTGTTAAAATAATACAAATTAAATTGTATTCCCCCATCATCTTCTTCTTCTTATTATTATTATTGGCATTATTGTTGTTAGTATTAGCATTAGCATTATTAATTTTACCATTATTAGTATTAGCATTGCTAATATTAGTATTATTGTTATTATTATTATTGTTAATTAGTCCTTAATATCATACAAATTAAATTCAAGATCCCAAATTTTGCCCTCTGATATAAAAGATCATATGTGTGTGTGTGTGCTTTGACACACTAAATGCGTTAAATCTTTCTATCACAACATATCAGGCCGACAAACTCCTCGATCCGCTCTCCGCCGCGCCCGGGGCCGATAAGTAGCCGCGATCCTCACCTCGCCGCCGCCTCCTCAGCAATCTGGCCCGCAACTCTCCGCTTTCAAGCAATAGTCTGGATTAAGCGGCGCTGGCATTTAGGCGGCGCCGCTCATGTGCGCCCGGCGAGCCGGCGGGTGCCAGATGGGTACCGGGGTAATCCCGGCGTGGGATCAGGAAGAGGCCGGGAGTGGAAAACAGTGAGCGTGGAGTTAATCTCCGCAGGAACGCGGACTCCGGGAGAAAAAACATGCGGTTTAAATGGTCAAAAGAACATTGGTTCGGCCCGTTGGCTCAAGCTCCGCCCCCTTTCGGTGGGCGCCGCCCACCTTTTTCCGCCCGCCGCATTTGAATGCATCGTCGCAGGAATTCTCCAAAAGAAGCCGCCGGGGATTTGACATTTCTCGACGCGTCCGCGAGTTTTGCAAGTCCCCCTTCTTCCTCTTTGATCCCTTGATGGTTTACGACTAAACGCCAGGTCCCCGACCCCCTTTCACACCCGCAGCGCCGCCAAAACCCCAACGGGAATCTGCGACGCCGCCGGTGTGAAAGAGCAGCGGAGACGCCGCGGAACACCAAACCCCGACCGAAAGCAAGGAGACGACCGGCTGCCGCTCGTAAACAAGTCCTTGTGATCACCGAAGCGCACTGTTTTTAAGGGGGGCGCACACACACACACACACACACACACACACACACACACGCCTTCCTCCTCTCACCTTGTCCAAATACCACAGTTTCCCCGCTTGTGTGTGTGTGTGTGTTGACGCGCCTGACAAAGATGCGTGGGTAAAAGGTCATCACCAGGCTGTCCGCAAATTGTCCGGTTCTATAAAATCTGCCTGGAAGCCTGAATCCGCCGCCCAAACCTCCGAGGACTTTGAACCGATTTGGAAAAGACTCGTGCCGAACCATCTCACACCTTCTAAAAGTTTTTAGATATTTTGCAAAGACCGAGAGTCTTACAGGGTCGCTGTTCACAAGATCACAACCAGATCCTTTCAGTGGACTCGGAAAGCACCGCCTCATGCTATGCTAACGCCAACTGAAAGTCGGAAGGAAATCTCAAGTCTTACTGGAGTCTGAGGCTAGTCTTACAGTCCGAGCGCAGTCGTGGTCGGTCCTTTCCTGGTCTTCTGCTGACTGCAATTTCAGCGATGTCATTTTAATTTCATTTTTTACACAGTGGACCCCCCGTTACTTCACAGCTTGGCTTTTGCGCCCTCGCTACTTGACCAATTTTTTAATTTTTTTTTTTCTTTGGAATTCAGTTCTCACAATTTTAGCAGTATTTGTGTTTTTTTTTTTTGTTTTTTGTTTTTTTTTGTGCTGAAATAGCCATATTCTAGCCAAAGTAGAAAAACAAACAACTAAAAATGTAGTCGAATTAAACTAAAATTCATAAAACACGAGATCTCGGCTTCTCTGACGTGACTCCTGACCACATCGACGGCTTAATAGAACGCCATTTGGATCCGTTGACGGACGAGGACCTCACCGAAATGAAGAAGTCAAGGAAGAGAAGCGACCAGAAGAAGAAGAGATCGAAGACACCCGTCTCACATCCGAACGACTTGCAGCTTTAAAAAACGCTGCGAAACCCCTGTAAAATACCTTGCAAGATCAGGACGACGATACGGCTCGTTCGGAACCGTGGCGGCTTTTAAAACCGTTTTCAGCAGAGGCAACTGCCTATCAGGTCGAGTGAGGTTCATTGGGGCTAATATATCTGTAAATACCATCGAAATGATCACGTCTGCTTTGCGGATATTCACTTTTCACGAGGGGTCTTGGATTGATCTCCCAGGAAAAGTGAGGGTCCACCTCATATCCCTTGAGGAAAATTAATTCAATCCAACACTTGGACTCACAAGGAGGAACCAGGAGTTTCGGTTCCGAAGACGACGGCTCAACCATCGACCAATAGATGAGCTCCAACAAAACCGTAAAAGGAAACCGGGTAGACAACCAATCACGGAGTGAAACGGTGGAAAAAAAAAAAACGCTGAAAAATCTAGTTGTAGTTTTGTAAATAGCGACACACACTCTGTAAAAGACCAGGCTCACACTCAAAGCTGGTCTTTAGAAGCGAGCTGGTGTGAGATGATGGTTTTCCACGAGTCTTTTCCCAAATCTTTGACATTATTCGTTCCGATGGAGAAGACGGGAGCTCCTAAAATTCCCTTCCGACTGTGAAAATCTGTAGGCGTAAGCCCAGGATTTAGCCGCAAAGTCCAAAACCAGGGCGTAAACGCAGCCTGTAATTTCGTCATGGTCGCCCGGGCGATAGCTCACACGTGACGGCGCAGAGGGACGAGTGTGTGAACACACTCTGGAGCGCGACAGTAACAGATCGCCGCGGCGGAGGGTCACCTTTAGCGGTAAAAGAAGCGACGCCCGCGCAGGAAGGGGCGAGCGTCGCTAATCCCGACGAGCCGCTAGCGCTAAAACGACAACAACGTCGGCGGGGTCGCGTTCCTAGAAATGTCCTGTAGGTGAAATGGGAGACGGCTCGGCGAGCGTGTCATCAATACGGGTTTCGCGGAATGTAGGGCGTCCATAAAACTGGAGAGGGACAAAAATACGAGCGGCGCCCGGAGGAGCAGGAGGAGGAGGAGGAGGAGGAAGATGGAAAGGGAAAAAGACAAACAGAGGGAGGTGGTGATCTCAGGATCCCGGTATTGATTTGAGCTCCTTTTCTAATCTCCCTGCCCCCTCGGTAACCTCGGCCGGATTGGACATCCAGCCACAAAAGCAATTTGACCCCCGCGGGTCGACCTCCGGTGACGGGGGGGGCTTCGGGTTGCCATGGCGACGGGAGAAATGATGTCCAAGGGGCGCGGTAGGACGCGTTAAGAGGGTGGGATTAGAGCGCAACGCCCCGATGCTCTTCATCACGGCCGGCCTCGAGAGACCCAGCGCTTTTTTTTTTTGTTTTGTGTTTGCTGTTATTTACAACTGCGGATCGTTGACGGCGTCCACGTCCCTCGGGGCGGGCCAAGGGGGCGGGGCTTCGGGTGACCTCACGTCCCGCGGTGATGTCTCTGGAAATTAGTATATATGTGTTTGTGTGTGTGTGTGTGGTATATAGTGGAGTTTGAAAAAATCTGCACACCAAAAAGAAGCTCGGTTGTACTAAATGCCATGTGTGTACTCGATATTTTACACTCTAAATTGTTTTTTTTTTCAGTCCCCAGATCTTTATATGTGGAAAAAAGTAGCATTCTCTTTAAAAATGGCGCCACAATAACATGTTTGTTCACACACATCCCCGCTAAGCATCTAAGGAAGAGCCTACGTGCCAGAATACGTTTTTTGGTGTTTTATAAATTACGAATTATCCTTCTTTTTGGAGCATTTTTGATTTTTTTCAAACTCTGCAAAGTAGACTTTGCCATTCCTGTCCCTAACCGGGTAGCGGATATGTGTGTGTTTTTCTTTTTTAACTCTGTATGGAACACAAAATTTACCCGAAAAAGTAAATGTGAGCAGGAAACGAACTTAAAATGAGCCAAAATATATTTATTATAAAGAGAAAGAGTATATAGATATGTAATATATCTGTGTGTGTGTGTGTATATACAGGATTGTCTCAGAAAATGAGAATATTGTGATAAAGTTCTTTATCTTCTGTAATGCAATTATGAGAAACAAAAATGTCATACATTCTGGATTCATTACAAATCAACTGAAATATTGCAAGGCTTTTATTATTTTAATATTGCTGATTATGGCTTAAATCTTAAGAAAACTCAAAAATCCTATCTCAAATTATTAGAATGTCATGAAAAGTAATTTTTCAATTTATCACAGAAGATAAAGAACTTTATCACAATATTCTCATTTTCTGAGACAATCCTGTATATATATTTATAGTATATAGTCAATTTAAAAAAAATTTTATTTTTTATTTTGAAGGATTAACACCTTCTCTCTTTTTCATACACACACTCACACACACACACTCTCTCTCGGGGGCCTCTTGCCGGTGAGTGGAGGATGGAAGCTGGGCGGGCAACATTCAAATTAAATCAGGCGAAAAGACAGCGCTTGACAGATTACACACAGCCTCACGTCGCTCAGGTTTTCCTCCGTGCGCTGGATTACGGCTCGGCTACGCCACGTCAAACATCACCCCACCTCCCGCGCGTTTGGTTTTCTTTTTTTTTTTTTTTCTCCTCCTCGTGTTTTTCGTGCCAGATTGATGCCCCCGGATGCGGCGGCGGCGGCGGCGTGTCGGGGCCTGTCGAAAAAAAAAAACACGGCATCGCCATGCTAATGTATTCACGGACCAGCTGCTGCGTCGTGATGATTCCGCAAAAGACACCCTTGAAAGTTTTTAATGAGCCCGCCGAGTGAATAATGGGGACGGCGAGGTCGCGGGAAGTCAGAAAAGTGCGCACGAACACACACACACACACACACTTTCGGAGCCTGCCTTTCTTTGACATTCGGGTTCTTGGACTCGCTCGGCAGGAGGCATCGCAGCAGAAGTCATTATCTCATCGTGTCATGCAGGATAAATACACAGCGGGAGGGCCCTCACACACACACACACACACACACACACACACAATCAGGAATGCATACCGTGCAAACCTCGTAGTTGTTGCGTAACATTATATTTGAGCGACCGCGTAAGAGGATTAACCCCAAGCCTTCAGAAGCACTCGTCCCCAAGTTAGGAACCCGCCATCGGCTCGTTTGTGTGAAATAAATAAACGAATAAAAACGCCGAGGGATTTTTAATGACCTCGACAAGGATCCCGGAAAGGTCACGTCCTCACTTCTCGGGATGAGACCCGTGAATGTCACGGCGTGTTTGCATTTGAAACGCGGAGCGTCTTTTAATGCTATGCTACGCTAGCCGTTAGCTACTATTTCCTGAAATAACAGCATTTTCCCGTTGCGTTTTAGCGTCGATGCATCGCGACGAACGCGGTAGACTTGCGCTTAGTAAAACTTCAACTCTTCAAATACTTTGATTAGTACTTTGAAGTATCTCAGTAGTACCCAATCACATGCGGGGATTGAACTGTTTCATTCTCTGGGATTAGCGGCCAGATTGATATTTACCATCTGTTCACATATATTGCTAACACCGTCAAATCTAGCTTATCTCGCTAACGTCGTGCTGGCTAGCGCTCCCCGGCCGACTTTGCTCGCGTACTTGCGGTAACCATTTCGAATACAGTCTTTCGACGATAATCTCATAGAAATAACTGCTATTACGTTAATCCGGCCGACACAGTTGGAGCCGGGCCCGTCTGGATGTGGGATGTCGGGGTTTTTTTTGAAACGTCCCAGAACTCAGGGAAAAGAAGGCTTTTTCCCTTTTTTTATTTTGATTCCTTCTCCTGCGGTTTTTCCTCAGGATGCTCCGACCACAGCGTTCTGCTGACCCACCCTCTGTTAACATTTCCATCAGCGTTCCACCTCGTGTTCGCTCTCTCTTTCTCTCTTGAGAAAAAGTTTCCGGAGAATTCTCCACCAGAGAGGCTTCCTGGCAGAACGTGACCTCGGGGACGTCGGTTGACTTCCTTGTTTCGATTTTTCGCCGCCGCCGCCGCTGTTGTTGTTGTTGTCGCCGTTCCTGCAGCTGATTGCGATCGCGTGTTGTTCTCCGGGAGGTTTCTTTTTTTTTTTTTTTGGAGACAAGATTGAAATGATTGAATGGAGATTAAAATGAAGAATTTCCAAACACACAAGGCGAACTTTGTGCGATATTTGACATTACATGAAGGATTCTTAAGTAAATTACCCTGGGAATTGTAATTTAGCGTTGTTAGCTAGCTGCATCTGGCTCATCTTGACACATCTGATGGCCGACCTGTAAACAGTGACATCGCTGAAATACCGCGCTAACGCGTCAAATGACCCGCGGCTTCTATCAAACGGCTTCGTCGGAATCTCCGCGGCTCCTTTTGCCGAAAATATGCGAGAAAATACCACCGCTATTGTTTTACCTCGGCCGCAAAAAAGACAAAAAAAAAAAAATGCGAGCGAACCCGCTTCGCTTCATTCCCGGCCGGGGAGCGGCCGACCGACCGACCGGGCGGCTCAATCCCGTGCCGTCCACTTCCTGGCGATTCAATTAACATCCTGGGCGGGGTCAGATCCTCCGGGATCGGCTAATCTGAGGATGGAGGCGTGAGCGCCGATTCAGCCGCGGCGAGTTGGAAGGGTCACGGTTTGGACAATCCGTATGTAGGTCACTTCCTAAACTAAATCCAATAAGTGCTTGGGTTACCAACCCATAGGCCTAATCTATCTCTACCGCCCCCGCGGACTACAAAGATGGCGGAAGCCAGGTTCCCGTACAGTGCTCAAGGTTTATTGAAAACATGTACAGCTCGTATCAACATTTGTAGGAACCGTGATCAGGCGTGGGACGGGACCCTGGATTCACGAGGAAGGGCGGAAACGTGTTCTCGGAAAAGCGGCCGGTATTTTCTCCTGGTTCTTTCCTGGTCGCGTTTTTGAAAAACCGCTTCCTCGTTATTTTGTTTTTTTTTTTCTACAACCGGTGATCGTTTATCTCTCGTCGTCACTTGTTTGTGGACTCAAGGGGGATTATTACAGTATATTTTCAGGTTCTCAGGGTTATTTTAAGGTTCTTTACTCCCTGATTCCTCGCTAATTGTCCTCCTATCGCATCTCTCCACGTCCAGGCCATTTCCTGCAGACCTCTCGAGTTATTTCGAGGGGAAAAATATACAAAATTAGCAAACGGTCCAGATTCCTCCCCTGAATGCAACACGACACATTTACACACAATCACCATCTCTAGGACATAAGGGGATACATCATCGTCAGCCGCCCTTTTTTCGCCGATTCGTCTCGAAACGGGGAATAAATATTCACAGGGATGCTTTCGTCCAGCGCGGGAAGGCGGCGACGGTTCAGATGTCACTTAAGGAGCGTGGAAAAGCACTTCAGGAAGACGGCGAGAAAAGTCAACCGGCTCGGTTTAGCACCGATGGAGTCTCCGGGTCTCCGCGCCCTCAAGCCGTCGGGTCGGCAACCGACGCGCCGGGAAACTCCCGAGGAGTCTCGCCGGGTCGGGTTTAAAAAGGAAAAAAAAAAAAAAAAAAATACGAGCGCGACGCCGGCGCCTTCATCTCTTCCTGTTCCGGCTGTGCTTCAGCGTCTTCTTCCTCTTGAGGATCATGTCGTACAGTTTCTCCAGGCCCTGCTGGAGGCCCCGGCCGTCCACGGCGCTGCAGCCCTGCACGTGGTGCAGCGTGTACAGGCCCAGTTCGTGCGCCGACAGCAGCTTCTCCACCTCGGCCACCGACAGCGCAGACGCCCGGTCCTGCTTGTTGGCCAGGACCAGCACGGGGACGCCCTGGTTCTCCGAGGTGCGGGTGATCTTGTGGAGCTCCACCCTGGCCTCCTCCATGCGCTCCAGCTCGGAGGAATCCACCACGAACACCAGCCCGTCCGTGCGGCGGGTGTAGGACTTCCAGAGCGGCCGCAGCTTCTCCTGCCCGCCGACGTCCCACACCTGGAAGTTGACGGCCCGCGACGCCCCCAGCGCCACTTTAATTTTCTCCGTGTTGAAGCCCTTGGTGGGGATGGTCTCCACGAACTCCTTCAGCTTGAGCCGGTAGAGCAGCGAGGTCTTCCCGGCCGAGTCCAGGCCGATCACCACCACGTGGACGCACTGGAAGCCCGTCAGGAACGGCGTGCCGGGAGCCATGTCGGTCAGCTGGTTCCCCATGGTCGGGCTAGGAGTCGGAGTCCGCGGCTCCCCGGAGAGAGAAAGGGGCGGGGGGTCGGGTGGTCTGGAGACCTTATCAAAACACACACACACACACACACACACAGGGGCGGAGTTAACATTTAATGAGAAGACAATGGGTGCTCCTGGAATGTGTTTGCATTCCAAGGGATTTTTCGCAACATCAGGTTTATAAATGCCAGAAGACAATAGAAGGTATGAGTCTGGTGATATCTCACACACACACACACACACACACACACACATGCGCGTCGGACTGGTCGACCCTGCTGCGCTATCTCTGACCGCCCGACATTTTTATCTATCCCTGAAAGTCCGTTTGATCTCTTCCCCCCCGCTGCTGCTTGACAGAAACTCAATGAAATGCCGGGATTTTTATTTTTATTTTTTAAAGAAAACCCATCGTGCTTACAGACCTGGACGTCCAAGAAGGCGTCACTTAAAAAAAAAAAAAAAAAAAAAGTGCATTGATGAAAATTTCATTTTATTTGAAGTCGTATAACCGTTAACAACAACTATCTTTTTGATGTTTTACTACACAAACCTAACAAGCTTCTGCTAATTGGGGCTCCCAGTGTCTTGATTCTCAGATTTAATCCCCCAGAGGGGGATGGGAGGGGGGTCGTCATCTCTGTGCAGTGGACGCACGGATGTGTGTGTGTGTGTGTGTGTGTGTGTGTGTGTGTGTGTGTGTGTGTGTGTGTGAGACCCCGACAGCTGCCTGCAAGGAAGCCTCTGTCGGACTAATCCGGTTGTTGTTGTTGTTTTTCGGTCAAACGGCCTCCTCCGGACCGCCATGGAGCAGCACAACTAACCAGCATTGTTTTATCTTATTTTATCTTTAAAAGAAGAAAAAAAAAAATATATATATATATATATATATATATATATTTTTTTTTTTTTTTTTTTCTTTATCGTCATATAAATGCTTGGAATCAGATGCACCCGTGGAAACTTAGTTTTCCATGTATATTTGCAGACGTAAATTGGCTTTTATTTTGTTAAAAACCGGAAATACAAGTCGGGTTTCCGGGTAACGAGTGAAACGTGATGAAAATCTAAATAACAAAACACACCGGTGTGTGAAAATTAAAAATAAAAAAAAAGGGGGAAGGAAAGCGGTTCAAACCCGGCGATTAGTAGTTTATACATATTCAATCATTCATTCATTCGTTATTATTATTATTTTTTTTTTATACATTCTTTTTTTTTTGTTAACACATCAACAGACCGCGTCCGTACCTTCTACACCCGCAGCCGAGGCGTTCATCCGCGGCAGGCGACCGCGTCCATGTCCGCAGCCGCCGTCCCGTCCCGTCCCGGTGTCTCACGTCCGCTCCGGTTCCCGTCCAGCGGCGACTCCGCCGAGAAACCGCCGCTCGGCTGTAAAACCCCGAACGCCCCGCCGCTGACGTCACAGGACACCCGAGCCGTCCGCCCGGTGCGACAGCGCCCCCTAGCGGCGACTTTTCATAGGATACAATGGCCACTTTTTAATTATACGCTCATAGGCGAACCTTGACTTACGAGTACCGAGATACGAGCTATCGCGCCAACAATTTCTTTTTGTTTTATTTTTATTTTTTATTTTTTTTGTTATACGAGCCGAATTATGCAGACAGGTAGGATCAGGGGTTTCAGACCCGTAGGCCGATCGCGGCCCTCGGAACAATATTTTGTGGCCCCCTGCTTGAAATCCAATTTTTTTGTTAGTGTGTTTGCCCCAAGCGTTTTTTCTCACATGCATCTGGAGGTTTTATAAAGTGGGTTTCAAAAAAAAAAAAAAAAAAAAAACGAAACGAAAAGAAAAAGTAACTTTGCAATGCATTTTTTGATTCAAAATTTGAAAACAAAATGATTTTTTTTTTTTTTTTTGATGATAAAACATCTAGGGACATTGTTAAAACGATCTTTCCCTTTCTTATGCCTGTAAAAACCACGAAAAACGATAGCAAAAACAAAATAAACACAAAAAACTGACAAGATTTAAAAGATTTAATAACCAGAATAGCCACCATTAGCCTTGTAAACAGTATACCTCTTCTTAATCATGCTACAAATCAATTTTCTAACAAATTCTAGTGGCAAATTTTCCCACAGTCACAAGATTTTCTCTTTTACCATATTATTTTTAGGGTGTAATTTCATCAATTCTTTTTTAATATTCATTTTTAATATTGATTTGTCAGGTATTTTTTTAGGGGAACGGCTTCACTCCCTCCATAAATGAAGTTTGGACATAAAGTCTCGCAACATTGCATATAGCAACACATTGTAGCGTTAAGTCTGTAGCAGTGCATTAAGTGATGGGACAACGTTGAAAAATACATTCTCTTTTATAATGTATTATTATTCTTTTATACATTATTTGTCTTTAGAAAGTACTTTTTCAGGAGATTAATGGCGTTTCAATTCATTTCAATAGGGAAATTTGATTTAACTCATAACTCAAGGTTCCACTGGATAGGAAAATATAGAAAATAAAAATGTAAAAATCCTTGTGCAAAAAATGTTAATACTTTTACATCTTCATTTGGCCTTTCCATCACCACTACAAATAAAAAGGGGCTCAGAGCTGATCCCTGATGGAGTCCCAATCCACCTTGATCTTCTCTGTTACCCCTACAGCACACCGTACCACCGTCTCACAGCGAGCATACATGTCCTGCACCAGTCTAACATACTTCCCTGCCACTCCAGATATCTTCATACAACACCAGAGTTCCCTTTTTGGCCCCCATTCATATGCTTTTTCTATGTCTACAAAAACACAATGCAGCTCCCTCTGGCCTTCTCCATACTTCTCTCTGCTCCATTACTGTAGTCCAGTTAATCTTCCCCACCCCTCACCCTCCTTGCTGTTCCTGCAAAGCTAATTCCGGTCATCTTCTGATGCTGCTTCCTGTGTTCCGCCTCCTTTTTTTCAGTCAGCTCAGAAAATTCAATGTCTTTGATTGACAGCGACGGAGATCGGATCTTTTCTCCAGGGCCTGTTGACCACACCCAATCAATGGCGAGTATCTAATCTGATATAATATAATGTACTATAATATAATATGTGAGCAAACCAATGGTCTTTTGCTGCTGTACAACTTAAAAACAACAAATTTCCCTGTTGATGGGCCAATCAATGGCAATTATCTAACCTTATATAATATAATAGAATATGAAAATTAATAAGACAGGTAGTGAAGTAAGAATTGCCTAAATAAACAAAATAATTCACAGATATGAATGTGTCAAATCCCCTTAAACCTACAAAATTAAATGCAAACATTGAAAAATAATTTCCCTAGAATTTAGCAAGATCACAAGTTAGCCAAAAAAAAAAAAAAAAAATTAAATTTAAAGACATGAAAAAAATCAGCATGAACTTGCCTGAAAACCAACAGGAAATTGTTTGAAAAAAGTGTTTGAAATTAGCAGGAAAGTGTGCAAAAAGTGTGCAAAAAAAAAAGGGTTTCAAACTTAACAAGAAATTGTGAAAATTAGCAAAAAAAAAAAAAAAAAAAAAGGGTAAAAACCAGCAAGAATCTGTGTGAAAATTAGCAAGAAACTGTGAAATTAAACAAAAAAGTGTTCGGGTCTTTTCCCCTGCGACTATCAGCCCCACCAGGTGGTTAAAATGATGCCCAAAACCTCGTAGTGCATCCTGGCCTGGAGTAAATACACCACCACGTCTGAGTATAGAGGTTTATTTCAGATGCGGCGCTACAATTTAGACGCCTGCCTCGAGAAAGACGTCCCTCCAGAAGGCCGGCGCTGACATACATTCAGAATTATAAGTGCCACCACACGGCCAACCAGGTGGTTGAATGAAGTGCAAAAGACAGATTATTTTTTTTCCCCCACAATTAAATCATCACGTAATAATTCAGCAAAACATAAACAATCACATTTACCATCTCACGCCAGTGTTACGGCGCTGTAGTGTCGGCTAGCCGCCGGCTAGGTGACGGGGTAGCGGACGGTGGAGTTGTTGCCGCAGTCGATGAACTCGTTGGTTTCCAGCGTCAGCTGCTCCAAGTGCGACAGGTACGAAATGTTCATCATTATCCTGCGGGACGAGGAGCAACGGGTTAGCCGGTGGATTGCGGATCGGCGTGTTTCAAAGGTCACATGACTTAACTTAAATGTTACTCCGTTTCTGATTATTTGGCGGTTCTTATTGACGCGTTAGCACGGCTATGTTAGCGCTATTCCCTTTCCGTTAAGTGTTCAAATCAAAAGGAACGACAAAGATGGACCTATTTCGAAACTAATGTAAAAGATAAGATAAACTTTATCGATCCCCATCGGGGAAATTTCTTTGTCACAGCAGCGTAACAGTTATAATGTCAAAAAGTAAAATAAATATGAATATAAATATGAATAAAGAAGCAGAAGATCCACAAATAAATAAATAGACCAGCAACAACAACAACAACATCACGGACAATAATGGACGCCATAAACGAGCGTTAAGGGTGACAAAAACACAACTAAACGACAGTATGAATAGAGTGACGATCGCAATGACAAGAATAAAAGAAATAAACAGAAATAGGCAGCAGGATGTTTGCGGGCCGGGACCAACAAGGATAAAAAAGACAGCAGTTTGGGCGTGACGTGGGAATGGGTGAAGAATATGCCGTCTGTACACCACTGGATTGTGGAATGCTATTGTTTTTTTTCCATATCCACTTAGTATCATTACTATTTTATATATCTTCTAGATGTTTTTGTTGCTATTGCTATTATTGCTATGAATATAATGTGAAAATTAATAAGACAGGCAGTGAGCAAACAGAATTGGCTAAAAAAAAAAATTCACAGATATGAATGTGGAAAATCTCCTAAAACCAAAAAAGAAAATCTTAACATTTGAAAAAGATTTTTTTTAGAATTTAGGAAGACCATAGATGAGAATCATCAGGAAATTGTTTGAAATGTAGCAAGAAAGTGTTTGAAATTAGCCAGACAATGTTTAAAGTTAGCAGGAAAGTGTATTAAAATGAGCAGAAGTGTTTTAAAATTAACAAAAAACTGATAATTAGCAAAACAGTTTGAAAATGAGCAAGAATCCAAGAAAATTAGCAAGAAACTGTGAAATATAGCAAGAAGCTGTGAAAATGTGCAAGAATGTGTTTGAAATAAAGCATTAATCTGTTTGGAATTTTGTAAGAAATTGTAAATGAGCAAGAGTCTGTTTGGAAATGAGCAAGAATCAGTTTAAAATTTTGTAAGAAATTAAAAATCAGCAAGAATCTGTTTAAAATTTTGCAAGATATTGGAAATTTGCAAAAACCTGTTTGAAACTGAGCAAGAATCTGTTTGAAATGTTTTAAGAAATTGAAAATGGGCAAAAATCTGTTTGAAATTTTGTAAGAAATTGAAAATTTGCAAGAATCTATTTGAAATGTTGTAAGAATTGGAAACTAGCGAGAATGTTTTTGGAAATCAGCAAGAATCTGTTTGAAATTTTGTGAAAAATTGAAAATGAGCTAGAATCTTTTTGGAAATGAAGCAAGAATGTGTTTGAAATTTTGTAATACATCGAAAATGAGCAAGAATCTGTTTGGAAATGAGCAAGAATCGCTTTCAAATTTTGTAAGAAATTAAAAATGAGCAAGAATCTTTTTAAAATTTTGCAAGAAATTAGAAATTTGCATAAACCAGTTTGAAACTGAACAAGAATCAGTTTGAAATGTTGTAAGAAATTGAAAATGAGCAAGAATCTATTTGAAATGTTATAAGAATTGGAAACGAGCAAGAATGTTTTTGGAAATAAGTAAGAATCTGTTTGAAATTTTGTGAAAAATTGAAAATGAGCAAGAATCTGTTTGGAAATGAAGCAAGAATGTGTTTGAAAATTTGCAAGAAATTGAAAATGAGCAAGAATCTGTTTGAAAATGAGCCAAAAAAAATGAAAAACGAGCAGGAACATTAAAAATCGGAGCCTCTTTTCCGAGGAGCTTGAAGAGCGACACTCACTGTAGCTTCAGGAACAGCACGCGGATCTTGATGGAGCTCTTCTTGCAGTACTGGCTGACGGACAGGAGAAGAAGGAGAAGAAGAAGGGATGAGGCCACGTCTCGGAGAGCAAAGAAGGAGCAGAAAACAACCTCAAACTTACTGGAGGCCATGGTTGGTTAACGTCAGATCGAGGGTGAACTTGTACTGCGAGAGGTTAGAGAAGGAGGATGTCAGACTTACGAGTGTGTGTGTGTGTGTGTGTGTGTGTGAGAGTGTGTGAGACGCTTACAGATCTCAAAGTTCGGGGCTGGATGACCGACGTGTTGGATATGGTGATTTTACCCAGGACCTCGTCCAACACCAGACCGTGAGCGGAGAAGGTGTCGATGTGGACGGGGACAAAGTTCTGGTTGTTGACCTTGATCAAACTCTGGTGTGTGGAAAGACACACACACACACACACACACACACACGCATGCATGCATGCACAAACATAAATCCAAGTTAAAAACATCTATAAAAAGAAAATTTGCCAGAGGTGCTGTGAAAATTTGCAAGAAATTGTTTGAAAATTAGCAGGAGTCTGTTTGGAAATCGGCAAGAACTTGTTTGAAATGCGCTAGACACTGGAAATAAACTTTATATCATTTGAAAATTAGCAATAAACATTAAAACTGAGCAAAAAAGTGTTTGAACTAAAAAATGTGCAAGAACCTTTTTGAAAAATTGAAAAAACACACGGATGCATACACACAAATTCTCGTTTAAAAAACCTACAAAAAATGAAAATTAGCATGAAACTGTGAAAATTTGAAAACACACAAATCCATGTTGAAACTATCTACGAAACGAAAGTCATGGAAATTATTTAGAAAATTTGGAGAAAAAAAACAAATCCCCATTAATATTATCTTCAAAGTGAAAATTAGCAAGAAATTGTTTGAAAATTTGAAAACACACACTTACATACACAAATTCTCGTTATAAAATCTACAAAATAAAAATTTGCATAAAACTGTGAGCATTTGAAAACACAAATCCATGTTGAAAATATCAACAAAATGAAAACCATCATGAAACTGTGTAGAAATGAACTAGAAACTGAAAATTACAAGGAAATTATTAAAAAAATATGGAAAAAAATCCACATTAAAAATATCTATATTTTGAAAATCAGAAAGAAACTGTTTAAAAAATGTTAAGAATCTGTTTGGAAATGAGCAATGGACTATGTGTCAATAACTGTAAAATGTGTAAAAATTCATAAACAGATTGATAGTTTTTAAAGAAATTGTTTGGAAAAATTGTTTGAATCTGTTTGGAAATGAGCAAGAATCTGTTTGAAATGTAAGAAATTGAAAATGAGCAAGAATCTGCTTGGGAATGAGCAAAAATCTTAAATTTTGAAAACACACACACTTACATACACAAATTCTCGCTAAAAATATCTACAAAATAAAAATTTGCATGAAATTGTGAACATTTGAAAACACACAAACCCATGTTGATAAATATCTACAAAATGAAAATCAGCGTCAAATAGTGTGGAAATGACCAAGAAACTATGAAAATTACGAGGAAATTATTTGGAAAATTTGAAAAAAAAAAAAAAAAAAATTCACATCAAAAATATCCATAAAATGAAAATCAGAAAGAAACTGTTTAAAAAAAATGGTAAGAATCTGTTTGGAAATGAGCAATGGACTATGTGTAAATAACTGTAAAATGTGTTTAAAATTCATAAACAAATTGATAGATTTTAAAACTAAAAGCCGTCCAATGCATTAGCAGCCCCCGGCACTGAGTAATGAGTAATATTATCTCTAAAGTAGTGTGCAAAGTACTTTGACCAGTACGTTGCGGTGCAGCTTTAGTCCACGACGAATTCCCGGGTGGACGGCGGGCGCCGCTCACCGTGACCTGGATGTTGGTGTAGTTTTCCTCAGGGAAGACCATGACGGACAGCACGGAGACGGGCGTCAGGGAGACGCTCCTCGGGAAGAGGAAGAAGAGGATGAGGAAGCACAGGAAGAAGCACGTCATCACGGACACCGAGACATACAGCTTCCTGGACAAAAAAAAAAAAAAACATAAAAAAGTACAATTAGTAGTAATAACAGCATCTCCTTGTGTTTTGGCAATAATATATTTGTTTATTGAATGAAAAGGATTTTTGTCTTTTGCGGATTTGCATCCTTCATAGCCGTCATTATAATTTGTTTGATTTTATTTTATTTTTTTTTAACCAAATTGTACTGAAATGCTGGCTTAAATCTCACAGTTGAAATGATTTTGCCTGCATTGCCGATAGTGTCCACTAGAGGGCGCACTTTCGACAAAACAAACCACATATATGGCACAATGTGTTTCGTTTTGTACACACACACACATATATATATACACACAGGACTGTTTCAGACAATGAGAATATTGTTATAAAGTTCTTTATCTTCTGTAATGCAATTCAAAAAAACAAAAATTACTTTTTCATGACATTCTAATATTTTGAGATAGGATTTTTGAGTGTTGTTAAGATGTAAGCCATAATCAGCAATATAAAATAAGAAAAGGCTTGCAGTATTTTAATTTCTTTAATTTTAATATTTTTTTATTCCTCTTCCTTCTGCCGCAAGGAATCTCAAAATTTTGTACTTAAAACCTTAAAACACTTTACAGCCTTGACTTTGAGACTTTATAGTTTTATTTGTATTTGTTATTCTCACACCCTTTTTTTTTTACTGTTTATACAATTTCCTACTATTATTTATCATTGTTATTTTTTACTTGAAACTGGCACAACAATGTTCTTCGGGATAAATAAAGTTGTCTTATCCTTATTCTTCTTATTTCAGTTGATTTGTAATGAATCCAGAACGTATGACATTTTTGTTTTTGCAATTGCATTACAGAAGATAAAGATCTTTATCACAATATTCTAATTTTCTGAGACAGTCACGTCTATACACACACACACACACACACACACACACACAGATATATTGCATATTTATATACTCTTTTTCTTTATAATAAATACAATTTGGCTCATTTTAAGTTCGTTTCCTGCTCACATTTACTTTTTCGGGTAAATTTTGTGTTCTATACAGAGTTAAATATATATGTATTTCTTCTCAATTTGGCTATTTTCCACAGGAACAGAAAATCATCTGCCTCCCCCCTCCATGTATTTATGTACTGAACATATTGAAAGTATTATTAATAATTAAAAGTACACCCCCGTATATCCATATTCCTCACGTGCGCGGGGGCTTCAGCCTGTTGTCGTTGCAGGGAATCACCGCCACCAACTGGTTCGCCTGGCCTGTCGAAGCAAAGCAGAAGTGAGGCGCCCTCGTCTCCAACGCCAAAGTCACCGCCGAAAACACGCCGCAACCGAGGATTCGCTCTTCGAAACTTGTCTTATTTCGGTTAAACCCACCTCTGGGGATCCGTCCCGTGCCGCGACAAGTGGGGCAGATGTCCGGCGAACTCGCGCATGTGCCGCTGTACGGCGGGAAGGATTTGAACAGTTTCTCCGTTTCCATGTTTTTCCCGCTGGTCTCGGTGCGGCTGCGACGCCTGCGGGGGGGAGACGAACGCCGCTCAGCAACTGCCGCCATCTTTAACCCTTTTCCCGAGGGATCCCCGACTTCCAGCGGCCGGATAACATTTTGCGCTAGCAACGAGATGAAGTTTGGAACCTGTCAGCTCCCAGGACATGCCAGCTAAAAGTGGGGGACCGCTTTCAAGTAACCACGGCAACAGGAGACCCTCAAGACACCTCGTCGGAAGCGAAACCGGCGCTACGAAGCGGACTTTCCCGGAGCGGCACCTGAAATCGCAGCTCATTTTCTGGATTTTCTCGCCACTTTGCCGCCGAAGACGATGAGAGAAAATCTCCCTGAGCTCGCCGGCTACTTCCTGTTTACCTTATCGGCTCGTTCGCCGCATGTATTCCTGTTCTTGCCGGTGTCCAGGTGGCTTCTGAGCGTCTTCCCAGTTCCGACTGGAGGATCGTAAAAGGGCGGCAGGTGAGTTTGGGACTTCCGTCCCCAACTGCCATCATTTAAAAGCCTGTTTTTATTGTCATTCTGTGATATCTGTGGGAGTGACGCGGCGAATGAGTTTTACTGTCCGGAAAGCGGAGCCTCAGAGCACAAAGACCATTTTTGTGACCGGAAAAAAGAACAGGAAGTGAACTCAGCTGGGGTTCCTGTTTGACGGAAACTCTTGATATCATCGCTCAGTTTCTCAGTTTTTTTCTTATGTATCTACACTTTATGGCCAAAAGTATTGGCTTACCTGCCTTGACTTGCAGAAGTGACATCCCATTCCTCATCCATAGGGTTCAAGTCCACCTTTTGCAGCTAGAACAGCTTCTGCTCTTCTGGGAAGGCTGTCCACGAGGTTCAGGAGTGCCAAAAGTATTGGCCCACTTGCCTTGACTTGCAGAAGTGACGTCCCATTCCCAATCCATAGGGTTCAATATGATGTTGGTCCACCCTTTGCAGCTAGAACAGCTTCTGCTCTTCTGGGAAGGCTGTCCACGAGGCTCAGGAGTGTGTTTATGGGAATGTTTGGCCGTTCCTCCAGAAGTACATTTGTGAAATCGCACGCTGATGTCGGACGAGAAGGCCCGGCTCTCTAATTTGTCCCAAAGGTGGTCTATCGGGTTGAGGTCAGGACTCTTGCAGGCCAGTCAGACTCTGTCAGCCATGTCTTTCTGGAGTTTGCTTTGTGCACTGGTGCACCATCATGTTGGGAAAAGAAGGGTCCAGCTCCAAACTGTTCCCACCAAGTTGGGAGCATGGAATTGTCCAAAGTGTCTCGGTATGCTGAAGCTTTCAGAGTTCCTTTCACTGGAACTAAGGGGCCAAAAACAAGCCCATACCATAATCCCCTCTCCACCAGACTTCACAATGCAGTCAGACAAGTAGCGTTCTCCTGGCGACCACCAAACCCAGACTCGTCCATCGGGTTGCCAGCGCGATCCTTCACTCCAGAAAGCGTCTCCACTGCCTTGGAGTCCAGTGGTCCCGACCACTTGCACTTGCACTTGTTGACGTGTGGCTCGGATGCAGCTGCTCGGCCGTGGAAACCCATCCTATGAAGCTCTCTGATCACTGTTCTTCAGCTCATCTGAAGGACACATGAAGTTTGGAGGTCTGTAGCCACTGACTCTGCAGAAAGTCTTCTCCTTTGGGCTTTTCCCTTCAGGGGAATCAACCCTCTCCATCTAACCCTGTTCTCTGGAGCCTCATCTCTCACACCAACTAACTTCATATCCTCTCTCACTACATCCAAAAGTCTTCTCTTTGGTCTTCCTCTAGACCTCCAATTCCTGCATCCATCTACCAATATATTCACTCTCCCTCCTCTGTCCATGACCCGACCGTGACCTTCTCTCCAAAACATCTAACATGATGGACTCCTTCCTGATCCTCTCCATCCTGGTCGCTCCCAAAGAGAACCTCAGCATCTTCATCCCTGCAACCTCCAGCTCTGCCTCCTGCCTTTTGGTCATTGTCACTATTTGTAGACCATCTCACCACTGTCTTGTCCACCTTTCCTTTCCTTCTGACCAATAGTCTTCTCTCTCTTCGTACCCCTGACACTTTTCTCCACCCATTCCAACCTGCTTGGACCCGTCTCTTCACCTCTTTTCCACGCTCTCCATTGCCCTTGTTGACCCCAAGTACCCCAAGATGTCCAACTTCTTGATCTCCACTCCCTGTAGCCTCACCTTCCCCCCGAGTTCCTTTCCTTCACACACAAACACTCAGTCTTGCTGCGACTAACCTTCATTCCTCATCTATAAAAATGTCTACGCAATATTTTTAGGATCAGTACATCGGACGAGGGGCTAAATTGTCCGGACAGTTTAGGGCACACGGCCCAATTTGGTGACCACTAAAATCAAAGCGTAATTACCAAGAAGTAACTTCAAGTCCAAATGTTTCCTTTGTTTTAGTGTAAAGGAGAACAGGGAAATGATAAAAATATTCATATATAATGAACAGTTCCTTTAAATAATGCGTGACGAACAACTCGAGATTGGTGAAGAAAGGTGCAATTTCAACCGCCCTATGCCTCACTTCTGCCTTCTCAGTTCTGTTATATTTGTTATATTTTTCACTTGCTGCATCCACACCGAGCATACAAGTTCCTTATTAACCCCAACCAACAAATAAGAAGTGGTCCATTTTTCTTGGAACACCCGACACTCCATGTTTCTCTTTTTCTACGAGCACGATGGGGATGTCGGATCCGACGGAAAAGCAGATACGTTTCTAACAAGACGTAAAAATGCTATTTCTGGACCCGGAAGCTACATTGCAGCCACTGCTGTAAGTTCTGAGTCCCATAAAGTGCCGTGTCGCTAACACTGACTTAACCAGCACTTCCCTAGCAGGCTTTTTTATTTAAAAAAAAAAAGGAGTAATGTTAATATATAATTGTTCAAATTGTAGATTTCTCCCACAGGCCGGATCGGACCACCTGGCGGACCCGTACCGGCCCGCGAGCCGTACGTTTGACGAACCCCAGTTTCCCATATCAGCAAAGATGGCGGAGGATTTAACGTTTAATAACACAGTCATAAGCCACTTTTGGAGACCCTGATCCAGGGCAGGTAAAACATTACCAACAAGCTCTCGTTGTTGTCCATGTTTTTGTTTTTTGTTTTTTTTGTAATAATCGACAAATTTGCATTATTTCAACCACGACCCTCCCGGTAGCAGGAAATCAAATTTTGTATAAAAAAATATAAAAAAAAAAACAATCAAAAAAGGATTACTCATGCTGGTTGCATTACGGAGGACATCTGGTTACACGTTTCGTTTTCTTTTGTTGACTCAGCAAACTCTCCACCAACCTCTTATTGTTATTTAACACAAAAAGGGATAAAAATGGATTATTTTAAAAAACAAACTGCGCACTGAATGCTCGGAACTCACCTGACCGGCCGCAGGAGCCCGGATGTGCGAGAGGGACTTCTGAAGCCTCCGCTGGCTTTTGGGAGGTGTGTGTGTGTGTGTGTGTGTCTGTGTGTGTGTGTATGTCTGTGTGTGTGTGTGTGTGTGTGTGTGTGTGTGTGTGTGTGTGTGTGTGTGTGTGTGTGGACCACTGTCACTTCCCGCTTTTGGAAAGTGTACGCGCTTTCTTGAGAAGGCGAGGCAGGAAGTCGGGGGCGCGCAGGTGACGTCAACGTACGCGCAATTTTATTTTATTTTTTTATTTTTATTTTTTTTTGGGGGGGGGGGGGAGTACTACGTGCACATTTACACGTTCGGCGGCTGCAGTACTACACTACTGCAGTATTCGTTCACGGAAAGTACCCCCCCCCCCCCCAAAAAAAAACCCCTCAAAAACTACAAATGCGAGGCTCCTGCCCCGCGCGCTCCACACATGCGCACAACGTGTTTGTGCAAAGCCAGGGCGGAAGTGTTGACCCGTTTGTTTTTATTTTTATTTTTAATTTCAAACGCCTGACACAGGGTAAACCCTTTAAATAATCTAGTTTTAATATTATAATTAAATTTATTTAAATGTTTTGTAACTTAAACTCAGAAATCGAAGTTCAACTTATTTTCCTTTGTATTAGACTATCACTTTTTAATTCCTCTCCCTTTGGCTGAAATCTCAAAATATTTGTACTTAAAACCTTAAGACACTTTTCTAGCCTTGACTTGTTACTTAGACACTTTATAGTTTTTGTATTTCTTATTCTCCCCCCTTTTTTATACTGTTCATACAATTTCCTACTTTTATTTATTATTGTTGTTTTACTTAAAACTCTGGCACAACAATTTCCTTCGGGATAAATAGTTATTCTTATTATTACATATATTTTCATACATGTGGATTTTTTAAATGTTGAGTCGATAGATAACAGAAATGATCACCTCATACTGGAAACCCTCAATTTAGTCACAAGGATATTTTATTGTGGCACAAAAGAGGAATGTTATAAATATTTTATTGATGGGAGAGTCAGAATCAACCATTTTAAATACTGAACTTTATTTGCTCATGCCCTTAAAATGGGCACCGGCGTGGAGGACCTGTTATCTCTTCATAAACGTCAATATTTAACCCGCCTTTTCTCCCAAAGACAGAAACGAGACAGCCGAGTGTATTAAGGTACGAGCCGATAAAACCTACATTAGCATCGTCTCAGCGTCAGGAAAAACTAAATGTTCCCGATTATGATCACTTCCCCCTTTTTTTACATAATCGCTGGTGTTTCTTCATTCGCCGCGTTTTATCACATCGTCATAAACGCTGACTTGCGAGTGATTTCAATTTTGCTCAACACTGGGCAGCACGATGTTAATTTCATGTTTGTTTCTGTCATTTCCAGTTGTCATTTCCCATGAGATGGGACGGTAATCCCCTTCTGCGTGACCTCTGAACCCTCTGGACCCTCTGGACCCTCTGAACCCTCTGAACCCTCTGAACCCTCTGAACCCTCTGTCCAAGCCAGACCTGCAGGCAGGTGAGAACCAGGTGATGTGCAATTAAGTTTATTGGTGGATTCGACAGCAGAAGGTTGGAGGTGTTTACATCCCTCCGGCCGTTGGAGGGCAGATTGAGAATCTATCCGGGGGAACAGGGGGGAGGAACAACGACAACGGATCGCGTGCGCACACACACACACACACACACACACACACACCAGTGAAGCTGATGATGCCAGGAGATGGAGTAGGTTTCTGGAAAGGCAGGTGTAGGATGGGCAGTGTGTGTGTGTGTGTGGAACAATAACGTAGATTATATTCCGCTGCGACCGTGCTAGCAACACGAGACATGCCACTTATCTCTACGCCGCAACCTGTCATGCAGGTGTTTGCTTGGAAAAACCGTCGTGTGTGTGTGTGTGTGTGTGTGTGAGAGATGCGATGCGCGTGAACGGCGATCCGCTCAGGAGTCGGGTATACATTCCACATGTCAACATCTAAAATAACAGTACTGCTGATACAGGAGAATTGCATTGTTCAGGCGGGTAATCTGTGATAATCTGGTGGCGCTACGGCGCCGCTCGGCCGTAAAGTGTGCACACTACCTGTACATGGCGAGCGGCGCCTCATCACACACACACACACGGCTAACATCTGCTTTTTTTTTTTTTTTTTCAATATATATAGTTTTCTACCACATCCCACGCTCTAAAGGTGGCTGCTCTACTCGAGGTCCCCCAGAGCCGAGACGCCGCGTCCCGGTAAAGCGGGCTTGGCGTGGGTCGGACAAGCACGGGTAAGGATCCTTTCGCCGCCGTGTCCGCGGTGCGTTCAGGGTCGTGGGAAAGCGGAGGGAAAAGCCAAATAATTCAGTCCATCTTGAAGCAAAAGTGACCCCCGTTCCTTTTTTTTTGTTTGTTTTTTGTTTTTCCAACCCGCTGAATGATTTCCACACGTTGGTCCGAATTACCAGTTGCTCCTCGGGAGATAAAATATAGAAAGACATATTCAGTTCAGTCAACACACACACACACACACACGTACAATGAGGGAAATCGCTTCCCGCTGTGTCCTCAGACGGGGGCGGCGGCGGCGGCGGCGGCGCTCTGGCCGTCCTCCGCCATCTGCACCAGCTCGTTGACGGTGTGCAGCAGGCTGTAGCCGTGCTTCCTCAGCAGCTGCTGGTTGAGCCGCTGGTCTCTGAAGCCCATCTCCAGCAGCATGGCCATCATGGAGGGGTCCTGCCGGCCGGTCGGGTCGATGCCGCGCTGCAGCCGGGCGGGGGAGGGAGAGGTTAAACGGCGAGGTCACGGCGAGAGGAACTTTCCGGCGGGAGGGGAACCCCCTGGAGCCCACCTGTATGGAGCAGTTGGGTCCGGTGAAGAGGGCCTTGTAGGCGGACGCCGCCACGGAGAGGGCGCCCTTGACCAGCCCCTCGGTGATGCCTCCCTGGGCCCTGGAGGTGAGGCACGCAACGCCGTCGTCACGGAAACATGTCAAGCGGATAGCGCGAGGCGTCTCCTCTCTGCGAGGCCCTACCTGGGCTGCAGCGCCTGGCAGGGCCTGGGGTTGTACGTCTCGAAGGCACTGGATGCTGAGCCGGCAGATCTGGACAGACCCGACGATACTGCGGACGCAAACAGGAAGAATAATAAAAAAAAAAAGAAAAAGGAAATAACGGCCGCTGAGGCTACAAACGCCCTCCTCCCTCCCTGGCTTCCTCTCCTTCTGCAGAAGCCACTTCCTTTTCCAACTTCTATATCCAGCTGGCGTGATAAATAATCGCCCCTGACTTGTTTTTTGGGAGGATCACATGACTCCAGAGAGGACTCGTGTGTGTGTGTGTGTGTGTGTGTGTGTGTGTTGAAGTTTCCACAAACACATTACTGCGTATTCATATGATCACTTGTACTTTTTTCCCGCCGCGTTCAGTCAGAGATACTGCGTCCGACCACCCTGTGGTACAAGTACACTCTTATACTACAACTTTTACCATTACTGCTTTTTTTTTTTTTTTTAATGAATTCCTATCGTGTGGAACAGGAAGTGGCGTGCACAGCGAGAACAGCTTGTACCATATGTACAGTGTGTATTGTTTGTAGAGTGTGTTGTGTCACTGCGTCCAGGAGGCTAACCGTTAGCGTGCCCCCTCGGCTGCCGTGGTTCACGGCCCTCTGGGTTCTGCTCCTCTGCCAGGTACAGCGCCTCGGACCTGGAACCCACACACACACACACACACACACACACACATTCATCTTCGTTCCTTGTTTCTCCTCCAGAAGGCGGCGCCTGAATGTTGCTGATGATCACCTGGGTGAGTAGAGGGGCGGCGGGGGCGGGAGGGGGTCGGTCGTGGCGGGCGGCGTCACCACTTTGGGCGCGAGCGTCGAGGCGTCGAAGGTTTGCGAGGCGCACGGCATCTGCCCGACGCCGTGGGCGTGCGACACCGGGGACGGCCAGGTGTTCGCCGAGGGTTTCCCGGCGTCCGGCGGCTCCGCCTCGCCCTCGCCGTCGGGCTGCAGCACGGCGGAGCTGTAGATGGACTCGCCCAGGGGCCGGCTGGTGTCGAAGCAGTCCGGGAGGACGATGATGTAATCGTCGCAGGACGACGCCGAGGACGCCTGGCTGCTGACCTGAGGAGGACACGGCGTCAGGAACGGCGTCAGGAACGGCGTCAGGAACGGCGTCAGGAACGGCGCCAGGAACGGGCGTGGCGATTCTGTCCGCGCCCACCTCGTCCCAGTCGTCCCCTTTGGCCTCCTGCCGCAGCTCCTTCAGGTTCAGAGCTCCGTCCAGGTCTTCGGCGTCCTCCTCCTCCTCGTCGGTGTCGAGAGGCGGGTTTTCCTCCTCTGGTTCCAGTGGACGGGCTTTTAAAATAAAATAAGACGGTAAGTATCTGTGAAAGGCCTCCCTGCGGTCCCGGAGGATCCGGATCCAACCTGGCCGGGTCTCCTCCTGCTCCTGGGCGGAGGGTCCGAGGGCCCGACCCCTGACCTCCTTCTCCCCCTGCGTCGTCTCCTTCTCGCCGCCGCCGCCTCTGGCCAGCACTGCAAACGTGTTTGGGTTTAGAGTCAAAGACTCTGAGAGCGGAGCGGCGTTGGGAGCGGCGGCGCCTCACGCTGGGTCCTGCCGGGCGGCGGCGGCGCCCTGCGCGGGGGCCGGTGGTCCGGAGCCTCCTCCAGGGTCAGCGAACGGATGACCGTCTCGCAGAGGAACTGGGCTCCGCTGATCTCCTCCTCCTTCTCCTCCTCCGTGGTCGTGGTCATCAGGGGTTCCCGAGGCTCCCGCTGGGGCCGCAGCCTCACGCCTGTGGAGGAAACGCCGCCGGGGGGTCGTCTTCTCGTCTCGCGGCGCGAGACAAGCGACGGCGCCGTCCTCTTACCGAAAAGCTTGCGTACGCCCGTCACCTCGCCGTCGTCCGGCTTCTCCAAGAGCGGCGCGTCGTGGGGCAGCGGGGACATGCAGGGGGTCAGATCTGCGGACGGGACGGGACGCGGAATCTGAATTGCGGCTGGCGATCGGACACGAGGCGGGCGGCGGCGGCGGCGGGAGAGGCTCTCACCCACGGGCGTGTTGTTGGGCACTTTCTCCAACTCCTGCACGATGTTTATATCCAGCAGCTCGAAGGACAGAAGGTCCTGGGAAGGAAAAGACACCAGACGCGGGGCGACGGTCACCAACGGAGAAGCGTGCGTTTGCCGGACTCGTCCGGACGGCGGCCGGCCGGAGCACCTGTGCGGTCAGCAGGTCGACGGAGGGGAAGTAGAGGTCGTCGTGGCTCAGGTCCGCAGAGAAGCCGCTGTCCCGCGACCTCAGCTCCTTCTCCGCCGGCCTCGGCTGCTCCTTCTGAGGAGCACAACCACAACGCCGTCAGTGGCGGGGAGGAGGGGGCGGAGCTCCGGCTCACGCCGACGTCGCGCCTCCGGATCCACCGAGGTTTTCGTCTCTTGGAACCGGTTACTGCCGCGGCTCCTTAAAAATTCTATCTCGGCGGACTTGCCGGTCGTTTGCTCTGCTGTTCCAGGGCGCTGCGGCCGTTGCCGGGGTCGACCACGATGCTGCACCAGACGCGCGGGCCGAACTGGCAGCCGCAGTGCGCCAGCCGCCAGTGGGAGGTGTACGTCCCCTCCATCACGGGGGCCACGAAGGCCACGCTGACCACGCCCACCTGCCCCGGGAGCAGCAGGGGCACCGGAACCTCCCGCCTCTCCTCCGACGCCAGGCCCAGGTTTCCCCACATGAACACTAGCTGGGTGCACGCACACACACACACACACACACAAAAATAGGAGTACACATCCAAAGAAAGCACAGACAGCGTTTGGATGTTGTCACACACACACACACATACATAAAAATAAATAGTACAGGGGTTGGCAACCCGCGATGTGACTCCCTGTGGCTTTGGAAAATAACTGAGCATTTAAGTTAATTATTTTTTAAATTTAAAGATCATGGCGATCGTGTAACATCTCATTGAAACGTGTTAAATTGTTTTTTTTCCACTCTTAAATGAGTGCACGTGTCAGTAAAAGGATGGCAGCACACGGCTGTCGGTGGATAATTTAAGTTCTGCTTTTTTTTTTTTTTTTTTTTTCATAAATACATGGACTCAAATAGACATTGGAGTATTTTGCTTAAAAGTAACCTTCGAGCCAATGTCTTTTGTTCATAATTCAAACAAACATGTGTATAATTACACATGTAATTTAATTTTCTTTGCAGGTGTTCATTGATTTAAAAAAAAAAAAAAAAAAAAAATAGATGCCGTGTTAATGAATTTTAAATTCCAAAGGGGTGTGAACGGGTCCAAATGGTTCTCCTGAGTGGTAAAGGTTGCTGATCCCTGAAATAGGAAAACACATGCGAAGAAAAGCGCAGACAGCGTTCAGATGTCGTCACACACACACACACACACACACAGAGTGAGTGACAGAAGGGGCTCGGAGGGCAATGGCTTCCTGTCAGGCCGGGCGTCTAAGCGGGCGTTAAGAGGAGAAAAGCTAGGCAATGGGTTGAGTGGAAGAGGGGGGGCGAAGAGCGTCCTCTGGACGGGCGGGAGGGGGTACCTTGGTCTCTGACGTCCAGCTGATTGTGCCCGAGTTCCTCATCTTCCAGTATTTGATGAACTTGGTGCCGGGCTCCAGACGCGTGCCGTCAGGCAGATTTTCATCCAGAAACAAGGCGGCCATAGTGGGCACCAAGGACGTGTGCGAGACCCCGGGACCCCTGGTTTCAAGTGTACAGAGCATTGTTGAAAACGGCCCTGGTTTCGTATAACACCCATCTCTTTCGTTCTCTACGAATCAAAAAAAGCAGGACCCCCGGATTTTTTTTTTTTTTTTTTTTTTTGGTTGTTTCGTTTTGTTTGTTTTGCAGCTCAAAAGCATTTCTCTTAGAAAATCTACGAAGCAGCAGCAGCAGCGGCGGCGGCGGCGGCGGCAGTTTTCACATCGAGGTAGTTCCGACATTTTCCACCACCCCGGAGCGGCCGGCGACACACGCAAACAGACTAGATAACAAAGATGGCATTTTCTTTTCTTGGAGAGAGAGAAAAAAAAAAAAAAAAAAAAAAAAAAAAAGGTTCGCATCCATGCTGGGTCCGAGTTACCCAGCACTTGGCGGACGCCCTTCCGAGGTGGCGCTTACTCTGGACTGGAGGCCTGGGGTTCGGGGGCCGGGGCGGGGACGGGGCCTTGGGCTGGGGCCGGACCCGAGGCAGTGTCTGAGGCAGCGGGCGGGGGCGGGGCGGGGGCCTGGGTGGAGGCGGAAGCCATGTTAGTCAGGTTGGCTCTGCCAGAGGTAGAGGGCCCGCTCCACTGCAGCCCCCTCTTCTCCAGTTTCAGTTTCTTCTTGATTTCCTTCACTTCGGCTCTGAGCTGCCTCCTTTCTGCTTTGAGGCGCTGTCGCTCGGCCTTGCGCACAGTCCTGTCTCCTCGCCTCGGGAACCTGGTTTGGGATGTTATCAGGAAGACCTATTTGTTGACTATCAAGAGTTTGAAATTCAAAAAAAAAAAAACAAAAAAAAAAAAAAAAAAAAAAAAAAAAAACATCATCAAGTACGCTAAGCTAGCTTCTAGAGTAATTAGCATTCCTGCCGTGTATCTACTTTTTTTTTTTTTTTTTTTTTTTCCTCCGTTCAGGTCAGCAGAAACAGGTCAGAATTGTGACAATCGGCGACGCGACGGCGGAGAGCGGCGCCGCGCCCGGGCGGCTTTACCTTAATTCTCCTGACGTGCCGTGCTCGGGGATGGAGAGCGGCGTCTTGGTTCTCACCAGGCTGTGGCTGGGGTCGTGGCTGTGCCTGCACGTCTCGCACAGGATGCAGGACGGGCAAACGCTGGCGGAGAAAGCGTGGATTATTCAAGTTGAATTCGGGGAAAGAAATTAAAAAAAAAAAAAAAAAAAGTCCTCTGGTATTCCGGCTGTCTCGGAAAGTAAAAAAGGGACGACGGAGTTTGCGGAAAAGAAAGAAATCGGCATGTGTGTTATAAAATCACAAAGTCAGAGGATTCATTTCTGAAATGACATTTTATTTGGAGACGGTTCTAGAGCGGCGAGCGGGGGAGCTGTCTCTTCAAGGGCTTTTATTGTGTGAAATGGAAAGTGAGTCATGGATGTGACTAACGCGGGCCAAAGGTCTGGAAAACAAATAAAGCACGTGTGTGTGTGTGTGAGTGTGTGACCTGTTGACGCCGTCAGTCTTTGACCTTCATCAAACTGTGTGTTTAAAACCTTTTCTCCTCTTCCTCTAGAGGCTTAAACGGCTGCGCTGCGCTCGCCGTCCGCGCCCACCTGCACTTGTAGGCCCCTTCCGAGGTGAGCTTGTTGCAGCTGCTGCAGCTGGGGGTGTAGCCCAGGGAGCCGTTTGGGGCGGAAGGGCCCGGCAGGGGGCCGAAGGCGCCCCCGCTGGCCTCGGGGGGCTCGTCGGGCGACTTGTGGGTGCAGCACTGGCCGGAGAAGTCGGTGCACATCCTCTCCACCACCTCCTTCACCACCTCGTCCTTAAACTGGGTCCAGAAAAGCGGCGCTTAGTAGGGAACGCGGCGGCGGCGGCGTTACACCGGCGCTGGCTTTTACCTTCTCCATGTAGGACCGGAACCACATGGGAGGGGGTTCGTCCTCGGGTTTGCTGCCCCGGTTGTCCTTCACCGCCACCTGAGCACAAAGACCGGGGTTACCGCCGCGTGGATCCCAAATTGTTTCCTCGAAACGCGGCGGCGGCTCACAGCTTCTCGCTCTGGCGTGACCTGCGTGCCCTTATCCACCGTCTTGACCCTGGAGGGGTAAGGGGGCGCCGGGCGAAGGTCCCCCTTCAGCTCCTTCACCTCCGTCTTCAGCGGGCCGCCGCCGCACGCCTGGCCCTTCATCTTGTACACGTTCATGTGCAACTGGTTCCCCTGCTTCTCTGCGCTCTGTGCGGACGACAAACAGCCTGTGGCATTTCGCGGGACAATGAGACGCCGGCAGGCGAGACAATGTGCGTGCGCTGCGCTGACAAAAGGGCCAGCGGAGGTGTTGATTTATGGCGGCGGCGTCATTGTGTTTGCCCGTCTTATTTATAGAGCTGTGAATCAGCGCTGGGAGAAAGAGAACCCGGCGCTCTTTGTGCGCTTAAAGGTGTGGATGTGAGAGTTTGTGATTCTGCCTGCGTTTTCCCTTCACGCCGGTTTTGAAAAGAAAATCCGGCGGCGCTTCCGTACCTTGATGGCTTCTTCGTACTCATCTGCAAAAAAAAAAAAAAAAAAAATCGAGAAACAAACCGTGAGTGTCCGCTATCAGCAGCTCTTATTTCACGGTATGATCACAAAAAGCGCCTGTTGTTAGGGCCGACGAAAAAAGTTAAGTTGGTAAAACGACAGGGGATAAAAACTCACCTTGGCTGTTTATGCAGATCTGCAACAGACAGACAAGGTTCAGAGTAAATAAATGCATTCAAGGAGTTGTTATGATGGATCGAGTTGGCGCTCACCTCCTCATTGTCCTCGTCAAAGTACTTCACTTGAAAGTGGTTGATTCCAAAGGACGCTTTAATCTGAAAGAGCAATAAAGCGGATATAAAACAAACAACCAGACTGTGCAGCAACCTTTTAATCCCTTCCGCAAACACAGGAATAGCGATGCTATTTTGTTTAAAATTGCAGCTGAAAGTTACAAATCCCACATCATTAGCAGCGTTACACCCTTATTCCCATTTGCACGGGGTGTTGTTTTTAGCTTTCCTGACCCTGCTTGGTGGGATTTTGAGGATGTGTTCTAGAAAAGTACACATTTAAAACACGTTCATTTGAAAGAAACATTGCAAATACTGGGACAAGTCGAGTGCACGTTTGTTTGTTGATGTGTTGCACTATTTTGGGATGGATTTCCACCGTTTGCGTGGCGTTTAAAACACCGGCCGCACGTCACTCCTACGCACTTTAAAGCCTCCGGGGCCAACTGTCCATTATGTCTGCTGTATCCCGCATCCCTCCAACCGATATATTTTTGGAGGAGAGATTAACAATTCATTAGTTTTGGATTATTTATGTCAAACCCAGGAGGAGGGGGGGAGGGGGCTGCGCAACATTAGCACCCGACCGGAACCGTCGAATAACCACCGTCGCCAGGTGTACCGACGCCCCCTCCTCCCTCGGGGGTACGAGCCACCCCGGATGCGGGGCTAGCGTCGAGTGTCGCCGTCGAGGCCTCGTCTGTGGCCTTCTCTCTCTCTCTCTCTCTCTCTATTTCTTTCTTTCTCCTTCTCTCTCTCTCTCTCTCTCTCCGCCAAACTGCGCCAACGTTTAGCCGAGTCGCGTTTAAGCTAGCAGCTCACCCAGGCTTCCACCGACTCCCACTCCAGCTTGTCCAGCTCCTGGGCCAGGAATCTCTTCACGTTTCCGCGGAAGTTCACCTTGATCGTGACGGGGGGGCCCATATCGCGCGTTCACGGGCATATATCGGCGATTTTTCGCGATTGTCGCCGTTTGCGTCCCGATCCCTCGTCGCCCTGCTCGACTGTCTTCTCTTGTTTACATCGTCAGCTGCGTCGAAGGAGAAGAAGGGGGGAGGGAAAAGTGACGTCAGGCGCATGCGCGTTGGATACCGGAAGCCTACGCTTTCGTCGCGAAGTGACGTCGTCATCTTTAAGCTCAGCAGTGTGTGTATGAGTGTGTGTGGCCGGTCAACACTAAGCCACACGTTTACAGGAGAATTTTTTTTTTTCTTTCATGCTGTTGCGACGAGCGCTCTTCGCCTCCCTGACAGCATAAGATGTCTTCACTCCTCAAGGTGGACAATGAGATTAAAACCAAGGTACGCCGCGACGCAGTAGCCGCTATTTGTTTGCTAGCGTGTTAGCATCCCCGTGTAGCATGGTGGCTCAGATAAGGCCGGGCTAGCGGCGGCTTACCGGCTCGCTTCCCGCCTGTTGCCGCGCTCTCTCCCGGGGCTGCCGGCCGGATCCCCGTCGTGGGGCCGGCATGCCGTGACCCGACGAGCCCGGCTCACGGTACTACGCGGCGGGATTCAACCCCCAACCCCCCCTTCGACCCCCGCTGTCCGCCACATGCGCCAGAAAGAGGGCCTCGGCTAACGAGTTAGCAAAGATGCTATCGCTATCTAGACAGGCGTCAAGTGGATAAATGACATCGTCGTCAATCTTTTATCGTCTGTGACGGCGTTAAATGTTTATTCTCTGCGCCAAGGGCCACAAACATAGTTACTTGAGCCCTTTAAATTCATTTCAACTACTGACACGTCTCATATATCAGATTAATGTCAATGTAAAGTTACCTAACTAGCTAAATCTGCCTGAGCGCCCCCCCTCTGTTGGTGCTTTAAAATATCATAATAGACAAAATCTTTGTGACACGCAAGATTTTCCACAGAGAAATCTATTAGTGGCATATTTTCTGCTCTAAGAATCAATAATGCAAAGGAGAAAATCAAGTCCGGTTGTCAGGAGAAGAATGTGAGAAGAAATAACCATGACCTGGATGACTGGGAACCTCCACCGTTAATTATAGAATATTACCACATCGTATTTTCTTTATTTTTCCTCACAAGTTTCAGGTGGTAGCAGACACAACGTGGTGTCCAGTCTCCATGATGGATGTCTGGATGCCTTCATAGCCTCCTCCTTCATGTTTAGAAGGTCCTTGATGTTACGGCGGTCCAGGGCTTCTTGTTAATCGCAAAGCAACGCACAGTTCTGTCCATCCGGACGGACGATACAGCTCGTGGCCTTCCTCGATGGCCCTTTTGCGTCGCCCCCTCACGCACGCGTTAAGCGTATTCTGGCTGTCGGATTTTTAAGACGAGGTGGGGATTTTACTGTTTAAGGAAACATGTCAAGGTCCAGAAAGGCATCGCGGGCAGTTAACCTACCCGTACTCCTCCAGCCGGCTCGCAAAATAACGAAATCCAGCATATTTAGCATTTTCCGTCCTAACGCTTTGACTCCTGCTCGTCCACAGGTTGATGCTTTCAGAGAACGTATCACGGCAGAGGTGAGCCTTGTTTGTCTTGCAAAGCAGGAACCCGTTTGTTATCCGCCCTCCGGTATTGAACCGTCGCTATCTCTTCCAGGCGGAGGACCTAGTTGCAAATTTTTTCCCAAAGAAGTTACTGGAACTTGACCATTTTCTCAAGGTCAGTGACTCGTCCGGCATTCTACAAGGAAAGGCCCGACCCAGCGGAGGGGTAGATCTCTCTGGAGTAACTGTCGCTGTCGTTTAGGATCCAATCATAAACATCACCGAGCTGAAGGAGATCCACTCGGAGATCAACCTGACCGTGCCAGACCCCATCCTGCTCTCCAACCTCCACGATGGACTCGAAGGGGTGAGGCTCCGCCGCACGGACGCTCTCATCGCAGAGCAAACGGCGGGAAGTGACGCCGAGATCTGGTTGTTTCTGTTTGTCCGCAGCAAAACGCCAAAAAGCGAAAGCTGGAGGACGGCGGCGGCGAGGACATGGGTGAGTGGGAGCCTCGCCGGATAATCGCCTGCCGCCATTTCACGGGGCTGAGTTTCAACTCCTCTTTGTGTCTCCGTCGGCCAGTGACCGGCACCAAGGTCTTCGTCATGCCCGGCGGGATGATGAAGAGCAACACCAACCTTGTCGACCTCATCGAAAAGGTCAAACCAGAAATCAGGACGCTAATAGAGAAATGTAACACGGTGAGTGTTCAACCGAGTCGGAGTCACGTGACCTCGACCGGCCAATCGGTGACGATCTGTGACAAGCGTTGATCGGCCGATGAGCCGCTTCGGATTTTGATTAAACTTCGGGGATTTGTGGCCAAAAAAACTTCCCGCGGGGCGACCGCATCGAACTCAGGCTAGCAATATACACACACACACACCTCATTACCGGGCGTATCATGCCATATTTCTTAATCCTTAAAAGTTGTGTGTGATCATCAAAACAGGTTTATTTCTATCTGTGGGAAAAAAAAATTGATATTTGCAAGAAATGAAAGCGATCCTCTCGTGGGTCGTCGGATCTCCGCCATCCCAGAAACCATGGAAACCATGTGAAAGTGTCAGGAGACGCTCACCTTAACCCTCCTCATGGTGTCACAGGTGAAGATGTGGGTCCAGCTGCTCATCCCCAGGATAGAGGACGGCAACAACTTCGGGGTTTCCATCCAGGAGGAGACCGTAGCCGAGCTGCGGACAGTGGAGGGGGAAGCAGCATCTTACCTCGACCAGATATCCAGGTGTGTGTGTTTTATATTTGTCTGTCACGTCCAACCGGGCAAACACCCGAGAGGCCTCCTCAGATGACCAATCGCCCATGTTCTTCTCCGTCCCTCCTAGATACTACATCACAAGGGCGAAGCTGGTGTCAAAAATAGCTAAATATCCCCATGTGGTGAGTAAGTTTGCGTGCATATAAACATATATATTCTATACATTCAGAAATAAAGTCATTTTAGAGTGACTGAGCATCAGTTGTGGTTGTAGAAGTGGCCTCACGGTGGCGCCACAGCAACTTCATCTTCTCATTGGTATCAGTGATGGAGTTAGAAGTCTTTATTTAAATCAAATTTTGAGCCTTAGACATTTATGAGCCGTGTTCTTATAATTTGTAGTATTATTGTTTTATTGTTATTGCTCACATAATATAAACTACACCCGCAATACCAAGGTTTCACCAGCAGAGGGCGTCTTTGTGTGACCCCACAGCAGCATGTAGTAATAATAATAGTTATAATAATAATAATAATAGTAATCTATCCTCTTTAATTCCTTTGGGGAAATTCGTGTTCTCTGCGATTTAATCCATCATGGACGAACCATGTGCAGAAGACATGTCGTCAACCTATTATTATTATTGTTATTTTTGTTACACAATTTGTAGGATTAACGTATTGTGAGCTGTAGGCTAAACAACAACACTACTTATTTAAAACTCGTTATTTTCAACAGTGCTACTTTATTTAATTGTACTTGATTAAAAAGAAAACGACAACCAAACAAACTACTTTTCTAAGAATCTAGAAAGAAAAAATTGTTTGAAATCACCAGATTGCTGGATTTTAATCGATGATTCTACTTTAAGAAAACCTAATAGCAAAGGCCGAGGAGGATTATAATTTTAATTTGTTTCCGGTGTTTCTCCGCCCACCAGGAGGACTATCGCCGCACGGTAACGGAGATCGACGAGAAGGAATACATCAGCCTGAAGATCATCGTGTCAGAGCTCAGAAATCAATACGTATGTCCGTCCCTCCTTCCGAGCGTCGATGGCGGACGCCGTCGCTCCATCCGCCCTAAAATCCACCGTTGTGTTTGTCTGCGTTCACCCTGGCAGGTCACGTTACACGACATGATCCTGAAGAACATCGAGAAGATCAAGAGGCCTCGGAGCAGTAACACCGACGCGTTGTACTGATCTTCATCCTGCCATCAGAGCCTCCGCCCGCCTCCTCGTCCTCCTCGCCACGCCTGCAGCAGCCCCTCGTCCTCCGGACCACAACAACTAGACATTCACCACCTTCAACACAATCACACACACACACACACACACACACACACACACACACTCATCTCCACCCGCCGCAGACGGACTCCACCCGGTTTTCTTTTAGCTGTTAAATACCTCTGTTTTAAGCCCTCTGCAGACGGAGCCGCCCTCCGACGCACCGCAAAGGAATATCTATTTTTTATTTTCTATTTTATTTAAGCGTTTTGTCCCGGGACCTTTCGCTGGGTGGTTTCCATGCCGACCAATCTCGGGCGCGCCCTCCCGGAGGCCGGTCATCTATCGTCCGCCCCGCCACAGGTCCGCCTCCCTCCCCGCCCTCTGAATGTTTAAATCACACGATTATAGTTGTCAAACATTAAAAAAAAAAAAAAAAAAAAAAAAAAAAAAGGAAAGGATTTTATGCAGATTTTACTTCCTCATGCTTGTTGGTTTGAAAAAAAAAAAAAAGAAAAAAAAAGTCTCTAGAACATCCTTCTGTCGAGGCATTGATTCTGTTAAATAAACAATTTTTTTTTTTTTAAGATTTTGATTTTTCTGCTTTGTTTGTGACCCTCCGGAGGCGCAGAGGCTCCTGCAGGGGGCGCCGAGGGACCTGCCTTCAGATTACACCTCGGACCGTTCAAGTATTTCTGAGAAAATCCTCCGATTGGAAGCGACTCGACACCGGCCCTACCCTAATTCCATTGGTTGATTAAATACGAACGCCGTTACTTAAAGAGACGGTGAATTTAATTAAACAAAATAGGATAAAATCAATAGGAAGAGACGGCATCTTGGTCGAAGGAGTGCCCACTTGACCTTGCGGTCGTAAATATCCTGTAAACCGTTGTCAGCAGGCGGCGGCGGCTGAATGCTTCGGTCCGCTAACTCACACAAACAGCCACAGATAATGGGTTTATCGATGACAGGCGGAAAGGACCCGCGAGATAAGATGGAGACGCGGGATTTGCTGATGTCACAAGGCCGCGGATGTTATGTCACAGTTATGGTGTCGTATTTCGTCGCCAATGGGCTCGGAGGACGTTAGATGAAGTGTTGGGCTAGGAGTGCAGAAAGCTTTTGAATGCAGGTTTAACAACAGTAGCCTTATGAAGCCGCACAAGTAACCTTAACCCTACAAGAAGTTACCCAAGTGAACCCAGAAGCAAAACCCCAGCAGATACCCTAACTGGCAGTAACCTCAGAAAACCCTAATGTAAACATGAACACTAGAAGAGAGCCGAACCCTAACAGACCCTAGCAGAGGCCGTGACCTGAGCAGAAGCACTAACCTGAGCTAAACCCTTGCAGAGACCTTAACCCGAGCTAAACACTAGTCCTAGCGGGCACCCTGGCTAAACCCAAGCAGAAACCTTAGCAGAGATGCTAATCCTAGCAGTAACGCTAGCTAAACTCAAGCAGAAACTAGCGAAACCCAAGCAGAAACCTTAGCAGAGATGCTAATCCTAGCATAAACCCTAGCGAAACCCAAGCAGAAACCCCAGCAGAGACGCTAATCTAGCAGTAACGCTAGCTAAACCCTAGCAGAGATGCTAGTCCTAGCAGTAACGCTAGCTAATCCCAAGCAGAAACCCTCGTGAAACCAAAGCAGAAACTAGGTAAACCCCAGCAGAGACGCTAATCCTAGCAGTAACGCTAGCTAAACCCAAGCCGAAACTAACCCTAGTAGAAACACTAAACCTTACAGTAACCCAAGCTAAACCCTTGCAGATATTTATTCTATATTATTTATACATATCATGTTTTGTTTTAATCATCACATGATATGTTTTAATTCAGTTGAAATCGCTCTGTGTGGTAGCGTTAGCATTCTAATGGTACTTCTACATGGTGTGGAACAGAAAGGAAGGAACTGGGTTCGTTTCCTGTTTCATTTATTGAGTCAACAACACATTAGCATGCTAACATGATATTATGAAATGTCTCCCAAACAAGAACTTTACAGCTTTTAGCGAAACGGTGCATCGGAGCTGCTGCCACCCCGTCGGATCCCCCTTTTCAATTTGATAGCATTTCCGGTTATTTCCGGTTACCCTCCACCCCAAATATAGGTCATCACCCCTTTAGAGAAGAGCTGCAAGCCTGAGGATCCGCCCAGCAGTTCACTCCCCCCACGAGAGGCGTTCAGGACCAACGTGTTCTCCCGGAGACACGCGGTGGCCCTTGAACCGTCACGTCCTTCCTGGCAGCCGCTGTCGGTGTCGCAGGGCCGGCGAGTGGAAGGAGCATGTTCGGGTTAATGTTTGACGGCTGTTCCTGGCCTGGAGCGAGTCGGTGCGAGGAGCAAAACAAAAGGGGGCGACGGAGGTTTGAGGAGGAAAATAATTAGATATTTTTATTTAATTAGTTTTAAATATAAAAATATAAATTTATACATATATTTAAAAATAAAAAAATTAACAGAAATTTGCTCATGTTTGTTTTTATTTACAAAGGAAATGCACTTGATTTTGCTGTGGGGAGTGTCAATCGTGAGCTGGAGAGTGGTTAGCCTAGCTTAGCATAGCTTAGCCTAGCTTAGCTTAACCTCATGTGGGCTGAGAAACATGGCAAACGTTTAGCTTCCGCTCCGATGTTGTGTTTTCCTTGAAGCAACTCAGATGTGATGGAGATAAAGAACAGGAGTGTGTACTTGTACAGCCGAGACGCAGTAGTACACGACTTTACTTCCTAAAAATACTCTTGACAGAGTTTCCTTTCACAAATCACACATTTGCCAAACATCTCAGTGTTGTCGTGTTCACATTTGCGGGACTAGAACCAGCTTCTTCTACATCTAAGCTAAGCTAGGCTAAGCTATTTAGCCGCACCCCTGTTACAAGTCACTTTTCCTGCCGCGTTAATCCTTTCACCCAGTACACTCTTACAGGATGTGTGTACTGGTACACACATACACCAGTTCCTTGACATTATTAATATGATGAATAAATAATAATACGAGTGGATTGATTAATAAAATTAAGTATTTATGACTCTTGGGGTCACCATGGGTCAGTGCATGAATTGCTTTTGACCCTTTGATAAGTTGGGCCCTTATATAAGATGTGCTTAGATAAAGTCCGCCCGAGAAGTTAGCATAAGACACCCCCCCCCCCCCCCCGGCGCTAACGCTAACAATAACGCTAGCATCTAACAGCGAGGTGTTGGGTGGGTAAAACAGTCCAAACAAGCAAAAACCTGCAGGAAACAAACCAAACCTCGCTGGACTTTGCAGCCCCCCGGATTAGCGAAAGAAAAACAGCCCCTCCTTCTTTTTCGCTCTCCTTTCACGGATTATCTTGTGATGATCCAGTCCTCGGTATAAACCGGGTCAAAAGTTCACTGTACCAAATCAATACGATGGTCGTAAAAGACGCGGCGACTTGACGGCTCAGGCGGATCCAATGCCCGGGCAGAAAAATTGTCCATGTTCCAGTTTCACAACAAATCCAGCGTTTAGCAACATCTGGACAGACTCTGTGGTTACATATCAAGTCAATCCCAGCTTCCCCTTTTCCTTTCCAGACTTTTGACGTTTAATTTTGCATTTAGAAAGCAACTGTGCATCCAGGAATATATGCTGATTTTTTTTCATATACAACTTTTTTTAATAATTTTTTTTAAATCATTTTTTTTTTTTACAAATGAACATTTATCAAACAAAATGTAATTTTTCACAATTTTTTACACATAAGTTTGAGACATTTTAAGACTTCAAAATATCTAAAATTCTATTTAAATTTTTTTTTTCATGAAGTGTTTTTTTTGTATCAATTCTTTTTATACTTTTAAGACATTTTTAACAAAATGTGTGCAGATTTATTGAACTAAATTTCGGACTTTTTAAAACAGATTTACAGATTTTCTTTCCAAATTGTAAATCTGTTTGGAATTTTTTGAGTAATGATTTTTTTTCCAAAAAGTGTGGTTATACCTCATATGATGAACTTTTTTCTTTTCACAAATTCATACTTCATTAATCCCTCATTGACAAAACTTTGAGACTTAAAAAGATACACATTTATTAAAAAGTTTTGAAACTGAATGTGAGACATTTTTAAAAAAAAATATTAAAGATTTTTTTATGAGATATTTTTGTTATCTTGACAAAAGTGCAAGATTAAAAAAAAATCAAATCTTGATGTCAAATGTATTTATTTCTTTAATTTTGAGTTTTTTTTCTAAAAATGTGGATGAATCTTACATAATATTTTTTTTTTCCACAAATTAATTATTCGTTTGTGGAGAAAACTTTAAGACTTAAAAAAAAAAAACATTTCTTAAAACAATGTTTGTAGTGAAATCTTAGATGTTTTTGATCAATTTTAGGCCATTTTCACACGAAATGTATAGATGTTTTTAAACAAAATCCGAGACATTTTTGAAAAATATTTCAAAATAATTTTTTTATAAAATAATCTTAAGATTTTCTTGACAAAAGTTCAACATACTAAAAAAAATCAAATCTTAATGTCAAATGCATTTATCATTTTGAATTATGAGTTTTTAAAAAAATATGGATATATCTTACATAATGAACATTTTTAAGAAATTCATGCTTCAAGACCTTAAAAAAACAAATTTATGAAACATTTTTTGGAATAAAATGATGATGTTTTCAATCAACTTTGGGCCATTTTCACAAAAAAATGTATGGGTGTTTTTAAACTGAATCTGAGACCTTTTTGAAAAATAATTTCAAAAATAACATAACTTTAAAAATATCTGGACAAAAGTTCACGGTTAAAAAAAAATTAATCTTAATGTCAAATGTATTTATTTTTCTAATTTTGAGTTTTTTTTCCAAAAATGTGGACATATTTTACATAATGATTTTTTTTCACATATTAATTTATCCCTTGCGGACAAAACTTTAAGACTTAAAAAAATATAAAATTTCTTAAAAAGTTTTTTGTGGTACAATGTAAGATGGTTGTGATCAACTTTAGGCCATTTTCTCACAAAATGTATAAATATATTTAAACTAAATCCCAGGCATTTTTAGAAAAATAATTCAAAACATTTTTAAAACATAATTTTAAGATTTTCTTGACAAAAGTTCAAGATTTAAAAAGAAATCGAATCTTAATGGCAAATGTATCTATTTTTTGAATTTTGAGTTTTTTTTTTTTTTTTTAAATGCAGACATATCTTACATCTTGATTTTTTTTTTCACAAATTCATTAATCTCTTGTGGAGAAAAAATTATGACTTTAAAAAATATAACATTTCTTAAAAAGTTTTTTAACTAAGTCTGAGACATTTTTGAAAAATAATGAAAAATAATTTTTATATTATAAATTTAAGATTTTCTTGACAAATTTCAAGATTGAAAAAATATCAAATCTTTATGTCAAATATATTAACTTTTTTTAATTATGAGTTTTTTTGAAGACATGGATATATCTTACATAATGATTTTTTTTTCATAAATTTATACTTCTTAAATCCCTTGTAGACAAAACTTCAAGACTTATAAAAAAATGGTAAAAAGTTTTTTGCTATAAAATATAAGATGTGTTTGATTAATTTTAGGCAATTTTCACACAAACATGTAGATTTTGTTAAACTAAATCTGAGACATTTTTAAAATATTGATAGTTTTAATAACATAATTATAAGATTTACATCAAATATATTTGCTTTTTGAATGATGAGTTTTTCCAAAAAATGTGTATAAATCTTACATTAAGAATTTTTTTTTCGAAATTTATACTTCATTAATCCCTTGTGGACAAAAAATTGATACTGGAAAAAAATATGAAATTTAATAAGAGTTTTTTTGTAGTAAATGTAAGATGTTTTTGATCAAATTTAAGCCCTTTTTCACATAAAATTTCTGGATTATTTTGAACTTAATCTGAGACATTTTTAAAAATAGTTCAAGTTTTTTTTAGAATATACTTTTAAGATTTTCTTGACAACGTTCAAGATAGAAGAAAATCAAACATTTGAAATGTATTTATTTTATAAATTACGATTTTTTTTCAAAACATTTGGATTCATTTTACACAATGACAAATTTATAACTTATTAATCTTTTCATAGGTGCTTACAAATTTTTATGCATTTTTTGAGACAGTAATAAAACTTAATCAACAATCTATTACATTTTTTAAAATTTTTTAGATTTTTCTTAAAATGTAGGTTTTTTTTTACCAAGGTTTGCTATTTTCCATAAATTTCCATCCTGTTTTTTTTAAATAAAATTTACTGATTTTTCTTAACAAAACAGATTAAGATAGAATAACATTTCTAATAGAAAGTCTACTAACTGTTTTTTCATTAAATGTAGTTTTTTTTTCTCCAAAAAGTGTTTTTAAATCAATTTCATTCCTGTTTTTTGAAATAAAATCAACAGATTCTTAAGATAAATATTTTAACATTTTTTGAAAAGACAATAGCGGTTTTTTTTTACAAATGCTACAAGTTTTAGTACTTTATAAATTATTTGATGAAAATTTATATTATGTGGTTTAAAAGATTTTTTTGTAAAATGCATTTTTTAAACAAAGTTTGAGTTTACGATTTTTTTGAAACATAATTTTAAGATCCTTGTTACACATACTTAATTTTTTCGGAAAAAATTTACAGCTTAAAAAAATATAATATATTCATAAAGCTGTTTTGGATTTTTCATTAACTGTTCAGTATTTGTATAAAAAGTGCGATGTGTTTGATCAATTTTAAGCTTTTTTTCACACAAAATGTACAGATTTTTTGAAACTCAATTTGAGACTTGATGAATATTTTGAAACATAATTTAAAGATTTTCATGACAAAAGTTTGAGATTAAAATACATCAAATCTAAAAATTAAATGTATTTTTTACTGTTTTTTTTCATCAATTGTGGATTTATTTTACATAATAACTTTTCTTTATCATATTTTAAACATTTTTCAAATACATAACTTTGAGATGTTCTTGAGAAAAGTCCAGAAAAAATTAAAAAAAAAATCAAAATTGTATTGAATAAAAAAATTGAAATCCTTTCATTAAAAATGATGATATTTTTACATGATTTAATTATGCAGAATTCTGTTTTAAAGATATGTACTTTTTTTAAACAAAATGTAAGAGTTAAAGACTTAAATAAAATCTCAAATTGATTAATTTTGAATTTTTTTCAATGAAAAATTTATTGATTCAAAATAAGTGTTTTTAAAGCACATTTTTTTCATTATTTTTTCAAAATGTACACCCCCATTTAACACAAAATGCACAGAGGTTTTTTAAACAAAATTGACGATTTTTCAAAATTGAACCAAATTTTAAGCCTTTTTTGAGAAAATTAACACACTTTAAAGAATTCTGAATTGTACTTAAAAACAATCACAGAATTGAAAGATTTTTCATAAAATTTGAAAAAAATATAAAAAAAACGGAATTCCAGATTTTCTTACCATAATTCAAGCTATTTTTGAAACCGTTTTTTTTTATTTTTTTTAACATCAAAAGAGTACTACATACAACTTTCTATATAACATTTTTATTATGCTATTTCAAGACCTCTCTTGAAATAGAAAGTATTTTTCTCCAAAATGTAACCTGTTTTCAACAAGTGTTTTCAGAAAACTTTTGATTTTTTTTTTTGTTACAAACCATTAAAAGTTATATTTTAACAAAATTTAAAGATTTTACGTCCTTCCATCGCCTCGTATCTCGCTCATATCCCCAATGCGAAACCCCCAGTGTGTGTGTGTGTGTGTGTGTGTGTGTGTGTGTGTGTGGGGGGGGGGGGGGGGGGTCCTCCGCCTGATCTATTCGTCACACTTTCCTTATCAATGGCCGCCTATCTGAGCTCCACAGCGCCGATCACTTAATCATTGATCACCTTATGCAACCCAGGTCCTTTCGACCAATCATCATCCAGGGAATGAATGAAGGCAAATTACATAATCTATGGATAATTGATCGTACAGGATTACGAAATGGCAGCAATGTCAACCTGGTGTTCATGGTTTATAGATTTAAACATTTTGATAAGAAACTGCCGACAGATCAATTATCTGACAAATTAAAAAAAAAGGTTAAAAAAAATGAATTAAATTGTAGAAATCAGGAAAATATTGAATCAATGAAATGATCAATATTACACTGAAATGCAAAAATAAATTAATTAAAAATAACATAAACAGGAAACTGGCGTCAGAGATGGTGAGTGCTTCCCCTTTGTGACATCACTGCTTCCCCTTCCTTATGATCCCACCGCTTACACACACACACACACACACACACACACACACACACACACACGTTCAGATGGGGTCGGCTGTAAATGACATCACAGGACGACAGATAGCGTTTCCCCTTCGTAGCCTCACCTTTTCCGTTCCCCATGTTTAGTGTCACATCTTTGAACAGAACTTCATCCTTTGGTTCTCAAGAATATTTTACATTGTTCTTTATTTATTTATTTTTTTACAAAATGTTCTATTTTTTTTTTTATTTTTTTTACAAAATTTTTAATTTTTCCACAAATCTCAAGCCAATTTTAAAAACCAATATGAAGATTATTTTGAACTTTTTTTTGAATATTTAGCATATTTTGAAACATGATTTTCAGATTTTTCTAAACAAAATTTTAATGCCTGATAACAAAACAATTTCATTTTTTTTAAATTTGCATATTTTTTACCAAAAAAAGAGGTAAACAAAACATGCAAATTTTTTTTTTGAATTTTTTTTTTCATTTCAAAGAGGAGCCAGTTCAGCAAGATAAGCGGTAGGTGGCGCGAGACCGATGCCGTTACCATAGAAACGAGTCCAGAGCGCGCTCTCTTGCGGCGTCGCCTCATTCGTCGCGTCGCGTTTCCGATAATTCGCGTTCTTGCGGCGGCGGCCATTTTTTAAAGGCCATCAATCATTAGCCCTAAGCGCTAATATTTCGCTAAAACAATACTTCATCACACACACATAGTGTATTACCATGGGGTTAATGGTTAAATTAAAACCTTCAGGTCAGGATTAAACTGACAGGACACACACACACACACACACACACACACAAAGCTTATTGATCAGCTGATTTCCTGGTTGGGACTGCAGAGGGCGGTGCGCCCGTTATCTCCTGGCCTTGTTTGTGTGCTAAAACGCCGCCAAACTCTCCCGACCGGCGGCGCTTTACTGCTCGTGTGCAAGGTCCAAAGATCAGCGCGAGCATGCGTCGGGCTGGTGGGCTCCCCGGTTATAAAAGCCGACGGCTGTCGTCGCCCGCAGACACGCTGGCGTTCTCCACAAACGCGCGACGGCGGCGGCGTTGGACGCTCGGATCATCCAGATGGACGCGGTGATGGACGGCGTGCAGGGGTTCGGCGTGAGCGCCACCCACTACCTGCAGACCAACTACCAGGACGCGCGAGGCGTCTTCCTGTGGGTGTCGTGGGCGGCCGACCTGAGGAACACCTTCTTTATCTTCTTCCCGCTGTGGTTCCACCTGCGGGCGTCGGTCGGCATCAAGCTGATCTGGGTGGCGGTCATCGGCGACTGGCTCAACCTGGTGTTCAAGTGGTGAGTCCCGCTAGCGGTCGGACGGGCGGCGCGCGGGTCGGCGCCGCCCGTCCGACCGCCGTTGTCGTCCTCAGGGTTCTGTTCGGGGAGCGGCCGTACTGGTGGGTGCACGAGACGGCCCATTACGCCGACGGCGCACGACCCCACATCGAGCAGTACCCCATGACCTGCGAGACGGGGCCAGGTGAGGGACGCCGTCCGCTACAAACATTTAGCAATTAGCATTTAGCCATGAGCAACAACTTCCCCGGTTGACCTCTGACCTCCGATCCCGATAGCTCGCCATCTAGCGTCCGACGGGGGGGAACCCGAACGTGCTAATCACCGCGGAACTCAAGCTAGCTAGCACGTGCTAGCTAATCGGTAGCATCTTTTTTGGCTAACCCAAATGTAAATATTTGGTGGTTTGTTTGTGTTTCCTGCACGCAAAGAATTTAAATACGACTTGTTATATTTGAAATATGTCCAGAGTACCCTCATAGGTATTTCTATAAGAGTACTACACCAAATAAACAAGTTTTTCTTCAGAATGACTTCAAAATTACTACAAAATTAGCTACATGGAGGTTTTGGGCAGCACGCATGTAAACAAAGCCAAAGAAAAAGGCAGCATCTCTTGGCGAGAAGTTAATCATCAAGCGGCGCCGTGCAAACCTGATTAAATGCCTGCTCACACACACACACACACACACACACACATTGTTGATGTGCCTTCCTTGCGTTTGCGCCGCCAGGCAGCCCGTCGGGCCACGCCATGGGAGCCGCCGGCGTCTACTACACCCTGGTCACCTCCATCCTGGCCATCAGCGCCGGCGGGCGGAAACACGGAAGCAAGAAATCGTCGGACCGGGAGCGGTGAGTCGCAGGCCGACGCTCGCGCTTATCACGCCGCGGTCGATCATTGACCTCCGGCGGGGAAAAGGGGGCGGGGCTTCAACGCTTGTTTCGATGCAGGAGCTTCACCCGAAATCGAATAATGGTTGGGACGTTTGCAGGCGAGCTTGTGTGAACCGCCGCTCGCCAGATAATGCAGAGTGTGTGTGTTCTCAGGTACCTGAAGGTGGTCCTCTGGAGCCTCTTCTGGGGCGTCCAGGTGTGTGTGTGTCTGTCCAGGGTCTTCATCGCCGCCCACTTCCCTCACCAGGTCATCGCGGGCGTCGTAACAGGTCGGCTCTTTATTTATTTTTTCCATTTGGTGTCAAACTCATTTCCGCCGAATCAAAATAACGGTTGCCTTGAAAGGGCCATATGGAACCGTAACAGTATAAATGTAAATACATGTAATGTAAATTAAATGCAATTACTCCTTAATGTGAAATATTTATACAATTATTTATAAAATACTGTAAAACATCTTTTTTTTTTTTTTTTTACTGTTTATACAATTTCCTACTATTATTTATTATCGTTATGTTTTACTTGAAACTTTGGCACAACGATTTCCTTCAGGATAAATAAAGTTATTCTTATTCTTAAATAACTGAATTTATGACTCATTGAAATCCAAAATGTTATATTTGCATTTGCATGAATGTAAAAAAAATATGTTTACTCGTTGCTCCGTTGCGGCATAAATCCTTTTATACTGTCGGGTTAAGAAACACACATAAGATCAAACTATCCAAGTGAAAAAGTAAATGATTGTTTTATATTAATATCAGTTTGTTTTTTCGCAAGGCTAACTGTAGCATACTTAGCTACGCGTTTGGTATCAAAACGCTGACGTAGTTCGTTCGATTTGCACATTATTCTTTAAACATCCTTCCAGTTTCTGCAGAAACTTTTCTTTAGGGATCATTTATTTTTCTCAATTCCACTTTGAAAATGATGTTAAGGTGGATCATTGCCATCCGATGGCAGGATGCCGTCACTTGGCGGCTAACATGATCCGCATGGTAAATGTAGTTTTTGGTCAATGCACGCGTTTGACTTATTCATTTTAAGACGATCGTCGTTTCCAATTTTAGTGCATTTTTTGAAACCGTTATAGGACTTAAACAATCAACAATCAGTTTTTTTTTTTTTACTTTTCATTACATTTTTGGATTTTTCCTAAAATGTAGTTTTTTTTCTTCAAGATGTGTTATTTTTAATACATTTCTATTCTGTTTTATAAATAAATGCACTCTTTTTTTAACAAAACAGACTAAAAAAGAATAACATTTTTAATAGGCGGTCTATTTTTTTGTCATTAAATGTATTTTTTTTTTGCCAAAAAGTGTTTTTTTAATCAATTTCCTTTCTTTTTTTTTTCAAATAAAACTAACTGACTTTTTTAAATAAATAAAATAAATAAATAAATAAATAAATAAATACAAATGTTACAAATTTAATTGGTTTTCAAATTAGTTGCTGAAAATTTATATTAAGTATTTTAAAATATTTTTTTGTAAAATGCATTTTTCAAACAAAGTTTGAGTTTATGATTTTTTTGAAACATAATTCTAAGATTCTTGCGACACATAATTAATTTTTTGGGGAACATTTTTAGACTTAAAAATATTCAATTCATTTATAAAGTTTTTTAGGATTTTTCATCAATTGTTGATTTTTTTGTATAAAAATTTAAAATGTGTTTGATCAATGTTAAGGCTTTTTTTCCACACAGAATGTACAGATTTTTTAAATTGCCGGCTGACATGATCCGCATGGGAAATGTAGTTTATGGTCAATGCATACGTTTGACTTATTTATTTTAAGACAATCGGACGGCGTATGGCTCCCAGACAATTTTAAGTTGAAAAAAAAAAAATCAGTTTGGAGGTGATTTTAAAATACTTGTGATGTTTCTTCATAATATCGTGTCATTTTAAAGTAAAGAGAAATTAGTTATGAAGATACATGTCACGGGTCACCAACTAGTTTATCCGCTTCAACGGAAAAGATGGCGAAAAGAAAAAAAGAGGATAATTACCGTACATTCCAGGCTGCGTGGAAAGAGGAATTTGCATTTTTATCTGCAGTTTGTCTAATAAGCAATGATAAAATTGCATTAATGAAACTTCAAACAAATCCATGCGGCACCAGAGGTCGCGTTAAAAGTAAGACATATTTAATTTATTATACATTAAAAACACTATATGGCTCTCAATGAAATATATTTTGAAATATTTAGCTTTTATGGCTCTCCGAGTCAAAAATGTTACTTACCCGTTTTAAGACGTTCTCGCGGGCGTGGCTTGGAGCCAATTAAAAGAAATGGAATAAATAACATGATTAAAATTGTGTTTAATTATAATAAATAAATATAGATTATTTTAAATAAATAGAAAAAAACATAAATACAATTATTGAAATATGAAAAAAAAATTGAAAAAAATGAAAATAAAAAATACAAATTATTTGACTAAAAATAAGAGATTAAAGCTTCTAATTTGTGGAAATGATGACAAAGGGAGTGACCTATAAATAGAAAATAAATAAAGAGAAATAAATAGAAAATAAATAGAAAAAAAAAAAATAGAATAAAAATAAAAATAAATAGAATAAATAAATAAATAGAAAAAAAATACAATTATTGAAATATGAAAAAAAAACTGAAAAAAATGAAAATAAAAAATACAAATTATTTGACTAAAAATAAGAGATTAAAGCTTCTAATTTGTGGAAATGATGACAAAGGGAGTGACCTATAAATAGAAAATAAATAAATAGAAATAAATAGAAAATAAATAGAAATAAAAATAAAAATAAATAGAATAAAAATAAAAAATAAATAGAATAAATAAATAAATAGAAAAAAAATACAATTATTGAAATATGAAAAAAAACTGAAAAAAATGTAAATAAAAAGTACAAATTATTTGACTAAAAATACGAGATTAAAGCTTCTAATTTGTGGAAATGATGACAAAGGGAGTGACCTATAAATAGAAAATAAATAAATAGAAATAAATAGAAAATAAATAGAAATAAAAATAAAAATAAATAGAATAAAAATAAAAAATAAATAGAATAAATAAATAAATAGAAAAAAAATACAATTATTGAAATATGAAAAAAAACTGAAAAAAATGTAAATAAAAAATACAAATTATTTGACTAAAAATAAGAGATTAAAGCTTCTAATTTGTGGAAATGATGACAAAGGGAGTGACCTATAAATAGAAAATAAATAAATAGAAATAAATAGAAAATAAATAGAAATAAAAATAAAAAATAAATAGAATAAATAAATAAATAGAAAAAAAATACAATTATTGAAATATGAAAAAAAAATGAAAAAAATGAAAATAAAAAATACAAATTATTTGACTAAAAATAAGAGATTAAAGCTTCTAATTTGTGGAAATGATGGCAAAGAGAGTGACCTCAGGTTCTCGCCGCCGCAGGGATGGTCGTGGCCGAGGCCTTCAACAGAACCCGGTGGATCTACGGCGCCAGCATGAGGAGCTACTTCTACACCACGCTCTTCCTCACCTCCTTCGCCGTGGGCTTCTACCTGCTGCTGCGCGCCGTGGGCGTGGACCTGCTGTGGACGCTGGAGAAAGCCCAGCGCTGGTGCGAGCGGGCCGAGTGGGTGCACCTGGACACCACGCCGTTCGCCAGCCTGCTGAGGAACATGGGCAGCCTGTTCGGCCTCGGCCTGGGGCTGCACTCGCCGCTCTACGCCGAGACCAAGAGGAGCGGCGGCGCGGCGGCGAAGGCGGCGTGCGTGGTCAGCTCCCTCCTCCTGCTGCACTTGTTCGACTCCTTCAGGCCGCCGACGCACACGGCCGCCCTCTTCTACCTGCTCTCCTTCTGCAAGAGCGCCACCGTGCCGCTGGTCACCGTCAGCATCATCCCGTACTGCGTGAACGCCGCCATGAGCCGCCGTGGCAAGAAAGCACTCTAGGCGGGGAAAAGACTGCGAATTTAACAAAGTGGTGCTTTTTTTTTTTTTTTTTTTTTTTTTTTTTTGGCGGGAGCTGAGGATCGACTGCTCAGTGAAAAACGCCAAAATCCAGGGCTGAAACACACACAAACATTAAACGCACATTTTATTCTTTTTTTTTTTTATTTTTTTTATTGACATATTATCTCTAGTCATGTAGTTGTTAAAGGACTTTTTCAAAGTGTCCTAATATTTTTAATAAAAATCTTTTAAATGCAAAAAATGTTGTTTTTTTTTTGGCGGGAGCAGAGGATCAACTGCTCTGCAAAAAAAACGTTAAAATCCAGGGCCGAAACACACACAAACATTAAAATGCAATTTTTTTTCTTTATTTTTTTTATCAACATATTATCTCTAGTCATGTATTTGTTAAAGGATATTTTTCAAAGTGTCCGAATATTTTTAATAAAAGTCTTTCAAATGTGAAAAATTGTTTTTTTTTTTTTTTTGGCGGGAGCTGAGGATCGACTGCTCTGCAAAAAAAATGCTAAAATCCAGGGCTGAAACACACACAAACATTAAACCCACATTTTATTCTGTTTTTTTTTTTTTCTTATTGACATATTGACATAGTCATGTCTTTGTTAAAGGATATTTTTCATAGTGTCCAAATATTTTTAATAAAAGTCTTTCAAATGTGAAAAATTGTTTTTATTTTGGCGGGAGCTGAGGAGCAACTGCTCCAGGCCCGAAACACACACAAATATTAAAATGCACATTTTCTTCTTCTTTTTCTTTTTTTTTTATTGACATATTATCTCTAGTCATGTAGTTGTTAAAGGACTTTTTCAAAGTGTCCTAATATTTTTAATAAAAATCTTTTAAATGCAAAAAATGTTTTTTTTTCTTTTTTTGGCGGGAGCAGAGGATCAACTGCTCTGCAAAAAAAACGCTAAAATCCAGGGCCGAAACACACACAAACATTAAAATGCAATTTTTTTTCTTTATTTTTTATCAACATATTATCTCTAGTCATGTATTTGTTAAAGGATATTTTTCAAAGTGTCCGAATATTTTTAATAAAAGTCTTTCAAATGTGAAAAATTGTTTTGTTTTTTTTTTTTTGGCGGGAGCTGAGAATCAACTGCTCAGCGAAAAATGCAGAAATCCAGGCCGAAACACACACAAACATTAAACGCACATTTTATTCTTTTTTTTTTTTATTGACATATTGACATAGTCATGTCTTTGTTAAAGGATATTTTTCAAATTGTCTAAATATTTTTGATAAAAATCTTTGAAATGTGAAAAATGTTTTTGTTTTTTTTTTTGGCGGGAGCTGAGGATCGACTGCTCCGCGAAAAATGCCAAAATCCAGGGCCGAAACACACACAAACATTAAACGCACATTTTATTCTTTTTTTTTTTTTTATTGACATATTATCTCTAGTCATGTATTTGTTAAAGGACTTTTTCAAAGTGTCCTAATATTTTTAATAAAAATCTTTTAAATGCAAAAAATCTTGGTTTTTTTTTTTGGCAGGAGCTGAGGATCAACTGCTCTGCAAAGAAACGCTAAAATCCAGGGCCGAAACACACACAAACATTAAAACGCAAATTTTGTTCTTTTTTTTTAAAATTTTTTTTATTGACATATTGATGTAGTCTTGTATTTGTTACAAGATATTTTTTCAAAGTGTCCGAATATTTTTAATAAAAATCTTTCAAAAGCATAAAAATTTTGTTTTTTTGGAGGGGGCCGGGAGCTGAGGATCGACTGCTCCACAAAAAACACTGAAATCAAGGGCTGATAAAAAAGCATTTTTTTTAATTTTTTTTTTTTATTGACAAATTATCTGTAGTTATCTGTCAAAGGATATTTTTCAAATTGTCCGAATATTTTTAATAAAAATCTTCAAAATGTGACATTTTTTTATTTTTTTTGGCGGGAGCCGATAATCAACCGCATCACGAAAAAGGCTGAAATCCAGGGCTGAAATACACACAAACATTAAAACCCAAATTTTATTATTTTTGTCTTTTTTTTGACATATTGATATAGTCGTTGATTTGTTAAAGGATATTTTTCAAAGTGTCCAAATATTTTTAGAAAAATTTTTTTTCTTTTCTTGGGGGGCGGGAGCTGAGGATCAACCGCTCCACGAAAAACATTGAAATCCTGGGCCGAAAAAAATGCAATTTTTTTCTTTATTTTCTTTATTGAAATATTATCTGTAGTCATGCATTTGTTAAAGGATATTTTTCAAATTGTCTGAATATTTTTTAATAAAAAAAAATCTTTCAAATGCAAAAAATTTTTTTTTTTTGTCTTTTGTTTTTTTTTAATTTTTTCACTGGATGAAAATAAGGAGCTGCTCAACGTGAATCAGTTTTGGTAAAAACACCTTTATCCTTTCCAGGAGCCGAGAGTTCTTCAGGGCGTTTTGGGCGCCAACAAAACGTGGAAAAGGAGGAAATATTTAAAATCCCGTCGTCCAATCAGGGTGCAGCGCCACTCGGGGGGCGGGGGGGGGGGGGTGTTAAAAAAAACAAAAAACAGGCAGTTCAAATAATAAAAGCTTTTGTCAGTTCACATTATTTAATCTGAATACAACCATTACACTCTGTATTAGGCAATTACAATATTAAGTGCAGGAGTTTTTTCAAATTCTTATTTTTTTTCAAAATAAGATCCAGAAGGTCGAATGAAAAAAATTATTGTATTAAGAGTTTCTTTATTTTAATCAAAAGTTACATTTTCTTATAAGTACTAAAAAAAAAAAAAAGAGAACTGTCATTCATCCTGGCAGAAATTGCAAAATCCGGGCTAGCAGAGCTGCAGATAACATATGCAACAGTATTTAATCGGAATACAACAATTACACTTTATATTCAGCAATTACAATTATTTTGCATGATAATAAATAAATGCTAATAAATATTAGAGTTTGGAGGGTTCCATTAGCTTCCTTAGCTAGCCGCCCACGCTTTTGCCGTCTCGTCGGTCGTTCGTTTTCCGGCCACTTTATATTTTTAGCTCATTATGTTTTTTCCAGCGCTAGCTTGCGATAGCAGGACGGAGTTGGGCGCGGCGGTAGCGTGAATGAGGCCGGAGAAGACGGACTCACTTTTTCACATTCCGGTCCTGGAAACCCCACTAAGTTGCTCTTTTGTTCCAACGATGCACGTTTTTGGAGCGTTCTAATATCGCCGTCATTTTAAGCGTTATTTGCTTTGTTTGTTTTGATGCCTTGGTTATTAAATTCTCAATATATATACACAAAAATATAAAATAATTGATTTCTACCATGAGTAGAGAAACACAAGTGGTCTCATGTTGGCCTGTTTACAATGCGTACGCCAAAACGATGAGTTTATAAACGTTATACGCCCATTGTCCTCGTACGAGGACGTGACCTACATTGCGTTTGAAAACAAGACTTTATTATTACGTTTATCGAGCTTCACCTCGTCTCTGTTTACATTTTATCCAGTTTGTGAATTCGTGCAACGACACCCAAACAAGATCCAATAAAAGAATGATCTGACCTTCTTTTCTTGTTCATCTCCCTCCCGTTTGAATATTAACCCGGTTTTTGGCGAAACCGTCAGGGGAAAGTTCGGAAACGCCGCGAGCATTTTTCCTCGCAGAAACATAAACAGGCAAATATTGAATGTTTAGCCTCAAACGGCGGCGCGGCGGAATCGGGCTAAAGGCCGGCGGAGTTAATGATTCGCGGTCGGTTGCGGATTTACCTCTGTTGGTTTCTGTTCCTCCTGAGTCGACAAACCGATAGCATTTTATAGCATTTTGTAGCATTTGTCCTCAAACAAGGACGACAGGCTCTTCTGACTCATCATACGGGTACGAGCTAATTAGCATGGTAGCTTGTTTGTAAGTAATGTCCTCTTACTTGGTACCGTCTGTCAAAAACAGAAGCTCACGCCGCGCTCCGTCGGTCGCCGTGCCGCCGGTGGCGTGCACGGACCGGAGCGCACGACACGTGAGTCGCTGTGCACGTTGGCGTTGCCATGTCAACAGCCTCATCTCCACCGGAGAAATGTTTGACGCGCCGACACAACGCTTACGTCACGAGAATAAGTCATTGTAAGATATGACAGCGAAATCAGAATATTGAAATATATGTACTTACCTCACTTCGGTGAATTCGTCAAATTAAATAAACTTTATTTTAAAATACCGATCAATTCATTTACCCCGATAAACACCTAAACGGCAAAAATCTGAAAAAATAAATAAGACAAAGACGACAAAAAATAATTATTTCCGTCATTAACGCGTTCTTTTCTTGTCCGAATCCAGATTATTATTATTATTGTGTCCCAGCGGCTCTTCCAGAAGCTAAAAGTGTGTGTGGATTCAAATCCAGAGGCCTTTAAACACTTGCATTTTTATTCCGACGGACTCCCGAGACCCTCCAGTGGACAAAATTAAAAACGCATTCAATGGCTCGTCTGCCCGTGATGCACAAAAATACTTTAAATAAAATTTCTCTATTTTTAGTTAGGGTGACAGAAAATTCGCCAATCTGATTATATGAAATTTAAAAATAATAATAATAAGATAATACATAATAATTTTGTGTGTCACACACACAAAATAGAACTATCAAATAAAACTATAAAAAAACTAGAAATTGTTTCAGTGTATTTTATAATAAAAAATAACATTGCATTGTCAGCTTTAAAATATTAATGTTATTAATTCCCTTGCTATTTTGTCATTAATGTTTAATGAATAATTAATATTTAATCTATGTTGGAAAAAATAATGTAAATCCACTTTGGGCTTTTCATGGCAAGCTTAATAAAAACTGAAAACTTATCGTAATTCCACCCCCAAAAAATTAAGTGGGAAAGAACATTTATTTTGAGTCACATTTTTGAGACAAAGGCGCCGCAAACATCCGATTTGTAAACTAATAATATTAGCGCTAGCTAACATGATAATAGCTTCCATAGCTAGCATAGCCAAATTATTATTATAGAGGTGTTTTTTTTTGTTTTTATTAATTTTCTTAGCAAATGAGTATATTAGAAGATCAGCAAAGAATGAAAATCCTATGAAAATTTACAAAATTGAATTTAAAAAAATAGTGTGATTGAGTTTTGGTGCCGACTTGAACATTTCAGTTTATAATGTTATGATAGTTTTCGCCTAGGTTTTGGACATAACACTCTTCCAAAAGTTGGATTTTTAAAAGAGGTTTGTCAGACGTCAGCTTGCAGATTTTCAGAATCCTGGAGAAAATGGACGCCGTTAAATAAAATATTTCAATTTCATTGTTTTTGGTGTGAAGGTCGTTGCATTCTTGTGCAAACACAAAGAAAGAGACATTTCATTTGTTGTTTTTTCAGCCAGCCTTTTTTCCAGATTCTAACAATGAATTTAATTCGGCCAGATCCCGACATACGTTCATGCAAACCTCCACACCTTCAACTGGCCGGTAAAAACAAGAAGAAGAGTGGCTCAGTCAATGTTAATCTTTGGTTATTACGCTGTAACTAACAACCCGTTGGTATAAACACGCTCAGCGGCAAACAAAAATCACACAAAATCACAATGAAAAGCAGAGAGGTCGAGTTTAAACACAATTTATTTGCTTAAATAATTACTCGGATCATCCAGTGTAGGCTATGTTGGTCATACATGTCGGTACCAGATGGTTACGTGGTTTCGTACGAAAAAAAAAAAAAAGATCGTATTTAGAATTTTTAATTATTCTTTTTTTTTTTTTTTAATCAGCTATCAATATTGTTACTGGTGCGATTCAGCCGTTAGTAACGGACAACCAGTTAAATATAAGATCGACCGGTCAAAATGAAAGCAGTTAAAAACAGTGGATTAAAAACCTAAACCCATTTTTTTTTTTCACACTTGATGTGGAACACGCAGCGGCGGCTAACGTGTGTTTATCTATTTATTTTATTATTATTGTTTTTTTTTTTTTTTTTTAATTACCGTGCCGGGGCGTTCAAAAACAAAGCTTTGTACCGAGTGTTTTCGGCGCTGTAGAAAAAAAAAAAAAAAAAAAAAAAATCAAAGGTGACGTAACATGCAGCGAGAGTCGGAGGCGAAGACGCTCCGGAGGTTTTTCCTCGAGGAAGAAGGATTTCTTTTTTGTTTTTCGTGAAACTCAAGCACTTACTCGCTTCTCGTTTTACATTCTCACTCTCTCTCCAAGGGGGGGGGAAGATCCCTGTCAGGCCGGGCGCCGCCGACCTTCAGCTTCGAGTCAGTGCATAAACCACGTCGTGTGAAGCTACGGTTTGTTTTTTGTACAGTGTCATTTATATACAAAAAAAAAAAAAAAAAAAAAAAAAAATCACCCATTTTGTGTTATATTTCTTTTTTTTCAAAAAATAAAAACAAAAAAAAAGAAAACAACCCACGCCCGGTGAGGGGGAAAGCAAAGGAGGAAGCGCGATTCTTCTGTCGGCGGTTTCCTCTGGTTCGGCTTCGTCCGGTTCCGAAAAACATGGCCGCCGCGTCCGTCGATGCCAATATATATACATATATATATATATATTTTTCTTTTTTGAGTTTGGTGACATGCTCATGCGAAATCAAATTGCTTTCTGAAAAAAAAAAAAAGAAAAATGTTATTTGATTTTCCGGTCTTGCTGTAAACCATGCACTCTCCAGGGCCTCTTTTATTTGATTTTTTTCTCTATTTTCTGCTTCCATCTTCCTTTTTTTTTCCCCCGCCGATGGACAAGGCTCCCGCCGCTCCGCTTCCATTTCCCCTCCTCCCGGGAGAGTGTGTGTGTGTGTGTGTGTGTGTGTGTGAGTGTGTGTGTGTGAGATGACGCCGGTGGACGCTTGGTGGACCTGCAGGAGGAACAGAACAGGATCCACATTGCAGAGAAAAGATCCCAGAAAAACAACCGGTTTGTGCACTAGCGCCCCCTAGTGGCACGGGGAGGAACTACACCATTAAATAGCATCAAATGAATCCACAAAAGTGAATGTTTTGGCCACGAACCTCACAACTATTTTATTATATTTATAGTAACATTTTTTTATTCTTCCACAAACTCACTATTTCAGTTTGTGATTTTTTTTTGGTTAAAAAAATGTAATGAATGAAACAAACAAATAGAACTAAACACAACAAACTACCGTATTTTTCGCACTATAAGGCGCACTTAAAATTCGTACATTTTCTCACGGTCTGCAAAATACGGTACTCAGCACTCGTTTCCATGCGCTGATGTTACGGCGAACATTTCGGAGCGCGACTCCGACTCACCAGGTGTTAGTCCAGAGCTCCGCTGTTACGATTGACCCTTCCTTCCCTGTTTCCTGTTGGTGCCGTCGGCCTTCTTTGTGGAGGCCACGGGATCCACGGTAAAAAATACATGAAAGAAAGGGAGCGAGAAATTAGAAACGTGATTTGCCAGGATGCGTTTCAGAGAAGCAGGCTCGGATTCCGCTAAAGTCACTGCTGGAAGATGGGCCGGAGGCAAGGGGGAGGAAGGGGGTTAGTTTGCTGGAGTCAAAAGAGTTAAAAGAGAGGAACTATGTTAGTGAGAACACCGTGTTAGTTGCCGAGTTCACCGCATTGGCGCAATGCTAAGCTAATATTCTACCTGCTAGCTCAGTGCAGGACAGAGGAAAACACAGCCGCCACAGTCGCCCGTAAAGTACCGACTACACTGAACCCTTAGCTTGTCTAGCATAGCCACGAGATGCTGATGTTCCCTTCTGGTCCCAAAAGACAAGGGACGTTCCAGAAGGAACCACAGAACCGCAAGTCGGGCTGATGCTTCGTTTCCCTGGAGGGATATTTTAGCGCGCCAGGATGTTTCCTTTCTTTATCTGGGCTAACTTGGTACCAGACAATTTGGTTGCTAAGGACTGACCCCAGGAAGTCTGGGCCTGCTGAGGTCCATTCCTGGGGTTCCGGTAGCTCCTTCGCTAGGTACCTCTAGTATTCTGCGCCGGCCATTGCTCCCAAAAATTTCTCCTACAGAGACGTCATCCTGGGCTTGAACTCTCATCAGGCTAACTGGCCAAGAGTATGTGCAAATAGAAAGGGAGGCAGGGCTTCCATTTATTAGAAGCAATAAATAAAAGAGAACCTCTATTGTTGTCTTGCAGGTTCCATAGTGCCTTCACTTGCTAACACGTAGCCTATCGCTCTTTAGGCTAACGCAAGCGGCCCTGCACCTCTTTAAGACGAGCGTACGGAAACTTTTCGGACTCCGCGACGAAAATCTGTCCCGCCGAGACGCAAAAACCAATGTAACGTCATAGAAAACGGCGTGATGTTCCGCCGTCCTGCACCTGTAGCTCCAGAGGAGTCGCGCCTCCCTGGACGGCAAACAACCTCAGCTCATGCAGAACTCATGCTAGGACCCCAACCTCTGCTTTCCCCTCTCCGGGCTTCTCCCCCTTGTGTCGGGAGCGCTTCCCCCTCTTCTTGCTCTTCCCCCCTGCCGGCCCAGAGGCGGCGGCGGCGGCGGGAGCAGCGTGGCGAGTGCCGCCACCTCCTCCTCCTTCTTCTTCTTCTTCTTCTTCTTCTTCCTCTTCGCCTACGGTTTCCCTTCTCTCGTCTGAGCCGATCACGCGACGCACCACCTTTCTGATCACCTGCGGTCAAGGAAGGGGGGGGAAGGTCGTTTCGGTTGGCACGTTTGTTGCCATGACGACAAGCTTGCGGGAAGTGCCTGCTACGAGTCGCTTTTAGGCTACATTATCTGAGTGTGTAAAGATGGGGTGAGTGATGGAGGGTTTATGGTTACTTTTCTGGTGACCAGATTCCCGTCTTCGTCCGTGAACTGCTCCTCCGTCACGGACTCGCCGGGGACGTTTCTGGCCTCCTCGCCCTGAGGTGAAGATTCGAGTTTAGACGTGGGAGTGGGTGGAGGTGGGGAGGGGAGACGGACGCACAGACATTTGTAGTCTTTGTTAGAAAAAAAAAAATGAAACCAAAACACGGCGGTATTTCCACTCGGGCAGTACGGCGGCCAATCAAATCAAGCCAACGCAGCTTCTATTCATGACGTTTCTTATAATAACAAGAGACGTCGGGAATCGGGCCTCTGAAAAATGTGGGTGCGATTAGCGATGAGACGCCTGCAGGAAGACGCCGGCCTCGCCAGCTTTTGGGAAGCCAAACACAAAACAGAAACGACACACCAGAACCAGGCGGCAAAAAACCAGGAAGCGAACACGGCGGGCGGTAAGAGAGAAGAGCGGGTAACCGACGGCGACCACAGTCCACAGTCACAAAGCTAATGCTAACGGTAATGCTAATGCGTACGCTTTTGCACAGCACACTGCCACGAGCCGCCCGCGCACCTCCGGCGGGCGGAGGCGGCTGGAAGGCACAGACCTTCAGAATGACCCGTCTGCGGTACACCCTGGTGACGGTGGTCTCCTCGCCGGAGCTGGACTCCTCGGTCGGGAGGCTCTCCTGACGGGAGCAGCCCGGCGTTAGCGTGTGACGGCGTCACGTCACGGGTTGAACCGACTCTTCCCGGGAACGAAGGGGGATTCTTGACACCCGAATGTCAGTTTCCGCCAGTTCGAGCCTCACCTGGACTCGCTGGCGGGCCGGGTCGCCTCCCTCTTCTTTCTCGGTGCCTCTGCTGGAGCCGCTGACTTCCTGTTGCACCTTCTTCCTGGACTCTTGCTGCGCCTCTTCTTCCTTCCGTTTGTCGGCGGGCGTCGGCGGCTGCTCCGGCGACTCGGCGAGGCTGTCGGGGCTTGTAGGGGCGAAACAGGCCGTGAGGAGGTGAACCTCCGCTTGCGCCGAAGGAGGAAGTACGCGTAGAAAGACGAAGCACCTACCTGCCCTCCTCGCCGCCGGCGATGACAGCGGCGGCTCCTGCGGCCGCGGCGCCGGACGCCAACTCGCCCCTCCAACCTGGAACTGAAGACAAGTCTTTTTCGGCCTGCTGCACTTGCTCGAGGATGGCCTTCACCCTCTCCTCCGTCATCTCCTCGTCCTCCAGGCCTCCCTCCAGCTTTATATCCTCCAGCAGACTCTGTAGCCTCTCTTGGGTCATCTCCTCTTCCTCTTCCTCCTCTCCACGGGCGGTATCCTCCACGCTCTCCTCCCGAAACTCAAAAACATCACCTCGGCTCTGCGGCTCCGCCTCCTTTCCACGCTGCTCCACCGCCCTCCTATCGTTATCAGGCCACTCGCAGGGAAACGACGCCATCTGCTCTCCGGCAGACGTCTCGCTCGTCTTACCGGCGAAGGGTTCTTCTTCCTTGACAATAGGGGGCGCCGCGGGGCCGGCGTCTCGGGGTTGGCAGGTGGTGTGAGTGAGCGACAGGTCGCTAGGCCTAGTGAGGACAGGGCTGCTAGCGGAGTCTACTCTACGGTCGCCCTCGCTAAAGAAGTCGTCTGAGTGCAGCGGCGTTGGGGGCTGGTAGAGGAGGTCTGTGGGGGTTTGCAGTTCCAGGTCTACATTGTCGTAACCTGGGTGGACGGCAGGGGGGGGGGGGATGTGGGGAGCGGAGGGGGGGTGGGGGTGGGGGGTGGGATGGGGTGGAAACAGAGGCAAAGTGGTGGAGGCGATGATGTGACAGGCGAAATGTCTGCGACAAACTAAAAATACATTTATCGTAACACGACCAAAGAAAGGGGTCCGGGCGGCTCGGGAGCCACGCAGAGGTGCGACGAGCAGAAGAAGAAATCCAAGATGGAGGAAGCAGCTCGCTACAGATCGAATGTGCTGCTCTCAGATTAGCATATTGGGCTAAGATGTCGAACTTAAATAGCTGCGTAAGCTTTCACTTTGCGGGAACCGGTCAGATTGTACACTTTGCTTTTCCGATTCCTGATTGGTTCCTCAGCTGTTTTCTTTCACGCTAACGGAACGGTGACGGCCGTCACTGTGCACGACCCCCCAAACCGGCTTGGACCGGTTAGCATCCGAAGCTTGGGCGGACTGTTTCTGCTGATTGGGCGAACCTAAGCCATACCGGTCATACCGATGAGATTAGCCATCTGTGACCCTTCGGTCCCCTAACTTGGGACCTCTCGCTCATTCCCCCTTCTAGCGGTCCGAGGTGTCTGGATGTTTGAGCGACTTTGGGGGGTGAACTTCCTCACGTTTAGCTGACCATTTAGCTGCTAGCTTCTCCGGCGTACCCCTGTGTGGCTCCTGACACCGGCGGCGCTAAGAGGACACGCAACCAGATGGAGAGTATCGGAAGACGGCCAGAAATCGTAGAGAGGGGGTGGGAGGGTAGGGTTGGGGTAGAGGGGCTGGTGGGTGTCGCGCGGGGATCGGTTTTTCGACATGAAGCGTTAGCATTTAGCATCCGTGACGCTAAATGTGGACCTGGGGAGTAGCGAGGGACACCTTGGGGCATCGATGACCCTTCGGTCCCCTCACTTGGGACCGGTCGCTCATCGCCCCCTCTAGCGGTCAGAGGTGTCTTGATGTTTGAGCGACTTTGAGCGATGAGCTTCTTCACGTTTAGCTGACCATTTAGCCGCTAGCTTTTCCAGCACCTCTGACACCGGCGGCGCAAGAGGACCAGATGGAGACGAGCGTAACGGTAGACGTCCGCAACGTGGGCGGGGGGAGGGTGGGGTATCGCGCGAGGATCCGTTTTTCGACGTTAGCATTTAGCATCCGTGACGCTAAATGTAGACCTCGGGGACGGAAGGATCCTGCTTGAGGTAGCGGGGGACGCCGTGGGGGAGCGGCGAAGAGGGGGGTGTAGTCGGAGGGGGCGGGGGAGGGGTGTCGGGAGGCGGGGAAAGCGACAAGGGGGAGGAGGCCGGGGCGGGGGAAGCCGGGGGCGGAGGGGGAAGAGGGGGAAGCGAGGGCGGAGGAGGCTTCTTGGAGGCGGCGGGGGGGAGGCGGAGGACGAGCGGAAGGGGGGAGGCCAGCGAGGGGAAGCGGCGGGGAGGAAGAGGGAGGAAGAAGGACGACGGCGAGGAGGTCAGGGGAGGGGAGTAGGGAAGGTCGTCCATGTGGGGGAGGACAGGGGCGACCGGGAGGAGGTACACCGGGGGCGTGGACGGAGGGGAAGGGAAGACGAAGACGGAGGGGGGAGAAGAGGGGAAGAAAACACGTCCGGCTCGGGCGGAAAGAGGGAGCGGGGAGGAAGGAGAGCCGGCGAGAACGGGGGGAACGGTTGGAGGACATCTGGGTAACGTGGAGGATCTACGAAGCTTCGGGGCTACCGGAGGGACGGGGAGAAACCACAGAAGAGGAGAGAAGAGAGGAAGGTGTTAGTGGACGCCGGTGAAGATGACGGTCCAGAACGTCGGAGCCGCCGGAGGGGAACCGTCTCCGAGCTTTCCCTGGACGTAAACAATTCTTTCGGCGCTAGCTAAAGTACCGCTAGCGCATTAGTTTCGGTCGAGGGCGACGCGGTCACGTGACGCACCCGTCGGAGATGATAGGGGAAAAAAAAGGTGGAGGAGATGGAAATGGAGTTGATCCGGAGGCAGTCGTTCAAGAGAAGCGCTACAGAGGGGAGAGGTAGCTAGCGGTTAGCTGGTTAGCTGGTTAGCGTCGGTTAGCCGCCCTGAAGCGAGGAGGAGGAGCGAGGCGGGGGAGTCTGCCGGTCTCAAAGCGGATGGAGGCTTGGAGGAACCGGGGAGATGACGGCTACAGTGCAGCTGACGGCGGTGACACACACACACACACACACACACACACACACACACACACATACACAAAAGCATTATTATACACTTGATTATTTGGGGAAAACAAAGATAAATTTCCGGTGTTTTGTTTTCAGCCCATCTTTGGGGACGACACCTTAGCCGCGGATGCGTTGAAAACAAAACACCCGCCTGAGGAGGGGAGGTGTGTGTGTGTGTGTGTGTGTGTGTGTGTGTGTGGGGGGGGGGGCAGCCGTGCATTTTGCTCCGCTGTCAAAACTGGTGTAACGACCCCACCGTTACACGCTAGTTAATAGGTAACTAAGCATTTATAAAGCGTTATTGCTACTTTATTACATAAGCATGTCGTAGGCACGCGGCGTCAATCCTTCATCAACAGGCTCGTCTGTGTTCGTGCAAAGACGGTTGTTTACACTGTTAGAAAACTGCATTTCACAGCTTTTGAAGGATTTGAAGTGAAACGGTCTCTCGAGGGAACCTTGTTGATGAAGAATCGAACTTTGTTTTGTCTCGTCATTAACGCGCCGAGAAGGGGGGGGGGCATGCCGTGTCGGGAGAGCGTGCAGCGGAGGGTGCTGTTTCGGCCTCCATGTTGGGATGAGGCCCATTTCAGACGACCGAGAACTCAAACTAGAAAAAAAATAAAAATAAAAAAAAAAATTAAAAAAAATAAATAAATAAAATTGGGAAAAAAAAATAAAAAAGAAAAAAAAACAGAAAAAAAAATTATATATGGGTGTGTGTGTGTACATCAATAAATAAATGTAATTGCTGTCAGAGATATTCTGGTTATTTGCTTCACATCCAGAAGATGTTTGGATTGTTGAAATAATATCATAACATTTTCTCATAATAATATGATAATTTTCAATATAATAATTATAATAATAAAAAAAACATGCATAACAGTTTTGTCGATTCAAAAACAAATTATTCATGGCATGTATATAGATATTCTGTATATACGTTGTTGTTTTTTTACTGGTGCATGATTTATATTAACAAAAAAAAGGGTTTGATGAAAATCATGAACTGTAAAAATAACTATAATTTTTAACATTCATATTATCACTGAAAATGACTTGACAGAGCGAAAAAAAAATATGTGCACAACTTATTGTGGATATGAATTAAAATCAGAATCGTATTTATATCTCAGATATCCATGATTTAATCAACAGCCGATCACAAAATATCAATCACATGATAATTAACAATTTCTTATCAATGGCGGTGAAATAAATATCACCTGGCCGGAAATGTTGAATTTATGCTAATTTAAGTGATTGAAACTTATTTCTAAAAAAATAAAGCGATCAAACCGCACACATTTTATGTGTGTGTGTGTGTGAGAGGTGTGTTTCAATATATAAATAGTTAAAAAACAAAACAAATGGAATTCCTTGGAGGAGAAACGAAACTTTGCATTTTATTTTGAAAGTCTGAAATGGCTCTCATGTGAAAAGAAGAAGAAGAGTTGCAGCTGCCACATTTGATTGTCACCAGAGAAGAAGAGAGAGAGGAAGAGAGAGTGAGCGGTGGGGAGAAAGAGAAAAAAAAACAACAAAAAAACAACAACAAAAAAAAAAAAAAAAACGCCGGCTATTTTGGTGAAGCGAGCTGCCCGATCGGCCAATCGCGGGGCGGTATTTCACTTTCTTGGGATATTAATTCTCCAATAAAACAATAGATAGAATTGTAAGGTCGGGGGATGCCGATGGGGAGGGGGGGGACGGGGCGGGGGGGGGGGGAAACGATTCGCTGAAAGGCGAAGCTCCGCCGCGGGTCCGTTAGCACGTTAGCACGTTAGCACCCTGGTTTTGGCGGCACGCGATAGGGGGTGGAGGGGGTGGAGGGGAGGGGAAGCAGGAAGGGGACAGACTGAGAGATAGACTGAGAGTCTAGACAGCTTAGGGTGGGCTACACTTTACCATCGGACTGATCCGGGAATACTGCGTTATCATCGGCAAAGCAGCGTGTGCCTGAAATGTTACCGTAGTCAAATATGGGCCCTTCCAGCAAAGTCACAATATCCAAGCGATTGATCTTAGTCAGCACCGCCGTTAAAACATCCGCTGTGGAAAGGAAGGAGAGACGGTTAGCGGTAATTCCGATATGTGGGGTTCGGGTACGGTGGCCCCCAGAGGGTCAAAACGTGACGCAAAGCGGGAAATTTGAAAAGGTATTAAAAAAAAAAGTAAAGATAGCAAAAAAAAAAAAAACAAATTGAGTAGAATAGTGCTATGATTTTTCTTAATTTTTTTTTTTTTGCAACTGCACCTTAAAAATTAAAAAACATAGTCATATTTACCCCAGCATAATTCTCTGTGACAAATTAGCATTTAGCATTTTTTGTATTTTTGTAGGTCTTAGAGCAGGGGTGTCAAACGTACGGCCCGCGGGCCAATACCAGCCCGCCAGGGGGTCCACTCCGGCCCCCGGAATAAATCTACAATTTGAAAAAATATATAAAAATCACTACTTTTTTAAAATAAAAAAGGAGTTCCTGTCAGTGTTAGCAACACGGCACATTATGTGACTCAGAACTTACAGCAGCGGAAATAGCATTTTCAATAGCATTTTTACTTCCTGTTAGAAATGTAAGAAACATGGACATGGAGTGTCGGGTTTTCCAAGAAAAATGGAGCGCTTCTTATTTGTTGGTTGAGGTTAATAAAAAACTTGTATGCTCGAATCTCAAGTTGTTTCGTCATGTATTATTTAAAGTAAAAGTTCTTTAAATATCGATATTTTCACCTGCTCTGATTTACACTAAATACTAAAGTATTCTTACTTCTAGGTAATTTTTATCAGACATCAAATTAGGCCGAGTTTGACACCCCTGTCTTAGAGTAACGCCGTTTCAATGCTCTGTGCGTGTGAACGTTTGGTAGCATTTATTGACAATAAAGTTGAAAAATAAAAAAAAGGGAAAATAGTGAATTGAATCCCCTCAAAATAACAGGAAACGCCTAGAAAAGCCAGTGAACTCACCGCTTCTGGGATTTTCTTCCCCCCCTTTGCGGTTTGACCCTGCCGGGCCACCGTAGCTCCACGCCGGGAAACTTACTTGTGGCGTTTTTACCGTCCCTGTGCACCCATTTCTTTAGCAGCATGAAGCTCTGGGCTGTCAGGGAGTTGGGGTTCTCCACACGGATGAAGTTGATCTCCTCCACTGAGAAATCCAGCTCCCTGGCCAGCTCTGCACACACACACACACACACACACACACACACACACACGTTTACACACACCGTGAAAAAGTAACATCAGACTGCAAAGTGAAAGAACAACATCCCTGTCTATAGAAGGTCTATGGATCTCATTTCAAATAGCATAATAATATTGAAAAAAATGAAGGATAAACAGCAGAAGATGGATGGATGAGAATTAATAATAATAACAAAAATAAATGATGATGATTATAATAATAATAATAATATTTGGGCAGAATAAGCAGCAGAAGATGGATGGATGGATGAGTGATAATAATGATAATAATAATAATAATAAATCATGATAATAATAACAAAAATAATGATAATTGTGCAGTATAAGCAGCAGAAAATGGATGAGAAATATAATAATAACAAGAATAAATCAGGATAATAACAACAATAATTATAATAACAATAATTATTATTATTATTACAATTGTGCGGGATAAGTGTCAGAAGATGGATGGATGGACGTGTAACAATAACAAAAATAAAAACAACAACAACAACAACAATAACAACAGTAACAACAATAATAATAATCATAATAAAAGCCCTCTTCTAAAAGAATCTGACAGAGCATTCAGCACTTGTTGACTGCAGCTCTGCAAAACATTAAAAATGGATTAGATCCCTTTCCACTGCCGAGTGTGCATGTGTGTGTGCGCGCACACACACACACACACACACACACACACACACACACACACACATACAAATGCACTGCAGTGAGCATACGGCCACTGATCACACTCATACACACCCTAAACAGATCCATGCAGACGGCATGCTTTTCTCTCTCTCTCTCTCACACACACACACACACACACACACATACACACACACACACACACACACAGACAGGGGTGGGGGCGATGCTGCAGTGCAGGTGGTCGGACTTGAACTCGGCTGCAGATGCCACGCCCTTTCCCCCTCCCTCCCTCCCGCTTGGCGTGCAACAACCGCCTCGCCGTTGTCTCCAGAACACACACACACACACACACACACACATACACACACACCGTTGGAGGCGTTTACACGAGCTGTGTTGCTTTCACAGATTATTTTCATTTATGTGTTTTTGTCGGGACTCCTGATAGAGTGAATGTTGTCATTGATAAAAATACGGCCACTGCAGTCCTTATAAATCACCAGCGGGAATAAAACACACATCCACAAGGTGGCAGCAAATGCTAACCCCCCCCCATCCCACACACACACACACACACACACACACACACACACACTGTTACTGTGGGTGTGTCCGTGGATGGATCTGGAAAACACTGGCAGGATCCTGACTTGGCGGAAAGCGCCTTAGCACGATGTCATGTCTGCTCGCGGGTGTTCGTCTGGTGGGTGATAAATGAGGCGTGCATGCATGTGCATGTGTGTGTGTGTGTGTGTGTGTGTGTGTGTGTGTGTGGAGGCTCACCAGTCCAGCTGAGTCCAAGGTGGTCGGCGACTATCGCCATGCGGAGGTCTGTTCTCTCGCAGGGGCTCTGAGGGCCTGAACACCGAGGCAGGGACAAACAGTCATACGTCAAAAATAAATTTTAAGAAAAAAAACAAAACAAAAAATAATAAATAATATATTATATTATAATAAATAATATAATATATTATTATTAATAATAAATAATAATAATAAAAACACCTAGATGTTGTTCTTGGAATGAGACTCCGTAAAAAAAACACACAAAAAAATAAGGTTGTAAAATAGTACTAAATTCATAACACACGACTACTACTAATAACGGGACCGTGAACTGAAGGTTTGTTCATTTCCGAATTTTTCTGCCGTAAAGGCTTCGAAATAGCGTGTGTGTGTGTGTGTGTGTGTGTGTGTGTTTCGACAAAATTCAGCTCACCGTCCCAGGTCTGATCTCAGACGTAAACACAAATAAACAAATATAAAAAAAAATAAATAAAAAAAAATAATAAAAAAGAAAGAAAGTCTTTTCTGGCCCAAATATCCCTGGGAGTTACAAACTTGTCCGGTTGGGTTTACGGGATTTTGATTATTAGGGGTCATGAAACGCACGGCCGAGATCTCGTAATGTCATGATGACGTTTTGAAAAAGAAGAAAAAGAAAATATATATTTATTGCTCCGTCATTGCTTATAATTGTTCAACATTGATCGATGTGATTCATAGACAAATTACATAAATGTATAAATGAAATGAATTAAAGTGAGGGGATGTGAGAGGCCAGAAAAGGAAAATATGAATATGTAATAATATGTTTCATATATAATAATAACATTTTAAGAAGAAAAAAAAAAAATCTCATGTACGACATCAGTGCTCGGTACAAGTCACTGGAAAAACAAGCATCTAGTCAGGCAACATTCCCTCCCGCTGCGAAAGGACAATTCACGGCCGCAGCTTGAAGGCTCGAGTCGGGTCGGCGTCGGCGTAGCCCCGCCTCCTGCGCTCGCATGCCCGCCAAGTTTGGCCCGTCAATTGTTTTCGCAGGGTTTCCACACAGCAAGAGCACCACGAGTCCATCTCCACCAACCAGGCAAGCAGAGAACGGAAGCACAGCTAACCCCTCCCCACTTCCACGCGTCGTCCGGCGGCGTCGGGGTCATGTGACGGGCGGAACGCCGACCTGCGGTATCCTATCCCCTCCGGCGTCGAGGCGAGATACATAAAACTGCAGTACACGGGTGTAAAACTCCACGTTTAACAGATTTCGCTTCTTTTTAGCTTCCCACACGACAGGCATACCGACCGCCGTCCGATTGGCCGGAGGAAGGACGTACCCGGAAACGATCGCCGCCGGTAGAACCGTAGGAGACGCGGCATTTTCAGGAAGTACCTCGAGTTGCCCGGGTAGCCCGACGTTATCGGTCGGCTCTCGAAAGGCGGGTATTCGTGGGGAACGCTCGACGTAAACGAAACCGAATCGTCTTCCGATATCGGATTCGGGCGATTCCAGCGAACCTCGGGCCTCTTGTCCGGGAGCGACGGCGCTCGGGTGGACGGAGAACGACACAGAAAGGAAGAAGAATCCGACGGCTCCACTTGCATCACATCACGAAACACCCACAACAGCGACATGCACCAGAAAGAGAGCTACATAAGGCAGAACAAGGGTTTAGAAAGAGGTTACAAACTAGTCTCCGTGACAGGAACCGGGATTGGCTGATCAACCTTACTCCCTCCTTGAGTCCGCCTACTCTTCCTCTCGCTCCTCCTCAGCCCCTCACTGCCGGCATGCCCGACCTCGGCCTTCGCGTCTCTAGGTGTTGATGTGGTGGTGGAGGTGGAGGTGGAGGTAGAGGTGCAGGTAGAGGTGCGTGGAGGGCAGGGACGTCTAGAAGGCGGCTCTGACGGGGTACCGTTCCTGGAGGGTCTGCGGTTCCCCTGGTCCACAGGTCCGAACTCTGATTGGGCCACCTTGGGTCTCCCCGGCGTCCCGGCTACTTTGCTACCGCCGGACGCCGCCGGTTTATCCACGTTTCTCCCGGCCTTTCCGTTTCTGCTAGCTATCCCTGGGGTTTTGGGCAGAGCTTTGAGTCTGTCTTTGGTTGGCCGCTTACCGCCCGCGGAACCCGAAAGGCTTCCCGTACCGAACCCGGAACTGGTTCTGACCTTCTGCTCTGAGCTCCTCCCGGTTTTCAGCACCGGGATTCTGGAGTCTAACCTCTCCCTGATTGTACACCTTCCTTTCCCTGGGTTTAGGAACATGTGTCGCTCTCGCGCCGCTCCCGTGCCGGCCACCCTCACCGGTAGCCGAGACTTGCATATCTGACGCGCGGACTCTTTGGTTCCCACGCTTGTTATTGCTACGCTATCGAAATGGCTCTCTGAACGGGACGATTCGAACCCGGAAGCCTCCCGCCGGGTTGGGGGCGAAGACGGAAGGAGGTCGAAGGTAACGCCGCCGACCTGGATTACGTCCAAGCGGACGCACTGGCGGTCAAGGCTATTGCTACTGCTGTTAGCTTTCTGTCGGGAAGGTGCACATAAGGAATTATTTTCCGACGTATCAAAATAATCTCTGCCGAAATGTACCGAGTGAGAATCGGCGTCGCCTAACGCGTCAAAAGGAGCGCAAGGACTACCTACATCTTTACCTGAGGTGACGCCATCAGAACAACGGAAGGTGCATTGCGCCTCTGCCGTTTTACCGGACTTGAAAGTGGAGAAATTCAACTCCGTGGTTCCGCGAGCGCTGTACCGGCCCGCCGCGTTCGCTATCTCTAATTGGACGGTCGTGGTCTGAACGGGGACCCGGGGAACCGCGATGACGTACGTGGGATCCCTAGTCTGAACCCGATCCCCGTGACTGACCCGGTACCTTCCCGCCGAGCGGAGATGCTCACCGATCTGAAAAAACTGGAGCCTCTCCTCCACCATGTCCCTCTTGCTCATGTCAATCGCACCGCTGCGCGTCATCTCAAACATCTTCCCTTCATGGAAGGGAAACGGGTTCGGCTCGCTGGTGGGGGTGCTATCGTCCGTCGGCGTTCGAGCGGGGGTCGTGTCCGGCGTGGTGGCCTGGGACTGGTCGTCGACCGCCAGTCCGAAAGGCTTGGGCTCGCCGTTGCCGCCCCGCGTCCCTCCCACGTCGACGACTTCGTCCTCCGCGCCTTTGCTGGGCCAAGGGTCGAAGTCCAGCCCTTTGGTCGCCACGGTCTTAAAAGGCGAGTGGAACTCCTCGTCTAACTTGTAACTGAAGTACGTGTCTGAGAAACCCTCCTTGTCTTTACCCTCCTGACTCTTACCCCAGTCGTTCCCGAGACCGTCGGGTTTACCCCCGTTGGCGAGGACGTCCGCCCGGTCCTTCGGGCACTCCTCCGGGGTCTTCTCTTCTTCGATCACTTCCAGTTTAGTCTGCGGGAAAGAGCGGTCCGAGGGCCTGAAGGCGTCGGCGGCCCAGACGTCCCTCCGGCTCTCGGGGGGCCCCAGCAGCCTCAAGTCCGTCTGCTCGCACAGGCCGTCGTCCTCGTCCTGGAGCTCGTACCCGTCCAACGAGTCGATCTCGGTGGCGTCGGTGTCATGCGAGAACTCCGCCGTCGTGGCTATGGAACAGTCCGTTATGGACTGGTCGTTTCCGTTCTGCTCGTATTCGTAGTCGTCTCCTTTGTTGGAGCCGTTGGAGCCGTTGGAGCCGTTGGTCCCGTTGGTCCCGTTGGTCCCGTTGGTCCCGTTGGTCCCGGGTTCTTTGCCGTTGCCGTTTTTGTCCTGTTTTTTCGACTGGCTTCCCCTGTCCTTGTCCGCCTTCTCCTCCCCCGCCTCCTCCTTGGGGCCTTTCTTGGAGAATTTCTTACAAGGGATCGGGTGGAAGACGGAGCCCTCGTCTTCGTCGTTCGACTGGCTGCCGTCCCCGTCCTGGGCCACGGGGGACGGCGGCTGGATGTGGATCACCGGCTCGGTCCGCAGGTGCCGGTCGTGCTCCTCCTGCAGATTCACCTCCATCATTTCCGTCTCGGTTTCCGAGGAGGCGCAAGAACCTTTCCGTTCCGTGTCCGACTTTTCCGAGGCCGAGTCCAAAGGCGGAGGGGGAGGGAACTCGATGTACGCGACGCCCTTATCTTTTAATACTTCTTGCCTTCCGCGCTCCGCTATTTCATCGTACACGCCGTTACCTACGAATTCTTTCTGGATTAAATTATCGGTAAACTCCCGCCGGTTGTCGGCGAGCGTCGCTTCTTGATTGTTAGCGTTAGCGAGATCTGCCCGGGCGGCCTGAAGACTAGCTTTGACCTCCGGAGGGGCCTCCTTGAAGGAGAACCTCCCTTGATCGTCTTCCTCCGATTCTTCGGACACCTCCATGATCGGGCTCGGCTGCCCCGGCACGAATCCCATGAAGCCGTCGGGCGTCCGCGAGGTGAGCTCGTAGCTGACCTCCTCGGAGCTGGGGGTCTCCGGCGTGATGGGGCTTTTCCCTGAGCTATCCATGAAAGAGACCTGCTCTAAGGTGTCGTCGTCCGGGCTTACGGGACTGAGCGCCAAAGTGGACTTCTGCTTGACCGCGTAAAGGGCCGACTTGGCCTCGCGCTCGGCCTGCCGGCCCACCTGGACGCTGACGTAAACCGGCAACGTTTTGATGCCTTTGAAATTTTCTTTGGTCGCGACGGCAGCCGGGGGGGTCAACACCTTCTCCAGGATCTCCCCTGGGCTGAGGAGGTTGTTGGAGTTGGAGTCTTTGGGCGCGTTATCGAGAATTTCGAACGACAGATCGTCGTCCGTTTTCGTCGGGGTCGTGGCGGGGCTTCTGCTTTTGCACAGAGTCGGGATCTGCGACGGTTTGGCCGCGGTTGGTTTCTTTGCGGGGTCGTTGTCCAAGCAGGCGGTCGTCCTGACGGGAATCTGAGATTCCGTTTTTTTTCGGATGTTTTTGTTGAGCAACTCCTCGCCGTCTTTTCTCAACACCTCGTCTTTCGATTCCTCGGACTCGGCTTTTGCGGCCGGTCGACTAGCTTTAGCATCTCTGTCTTTCTCTAGCGACCTAGCGGTTTGAAGGCTACCGGGCGTCTGGACTTTCTGACCTAGAGTCCCGCGGGCGTCGCCCGCCCCGGGAGCCGCTCCATCGGCCCCGGTTTCGGCCATTTTTCTCGTCGCGGGCGCCTCCTGCAGGTTTTTGTTGGCCGACTTGTCTGCCGCGGGCTTTGGGGGTACCGAAGGCGCCTTCGCGTCGTCCCTTACGGGGATCTCCTCCGACGTTTCCGACGCTTTCGGTGTTTTCCCCCCTGCAAGGAACTGGTAAACCGGGAGTTTGCTCTCCTGTAATTTCTTCACCGAGGGCTTGGGCTGCACAGGAGGGGGCACTTTGGCGGGACTGGACTGGATCGGTTTCTGGTCTAAACTTTCAAACTTCATCCTAACGGCGCTGACTTTCGACGTGGACTTCGCGCGAGAGGGCGACGTCGGCTCGGACTCGGCGCTTTTAGTTTTAGCCTCGCCGAAACGCGGAAGCGTGCCTTTCTGAGGACTGCCCGGTAAGCTAACGCTCTTCTTGTCCGCCGCCGTCGCCGCGCTACCGAATGGCCCGACCACGGAAGGCTCCCGAAGTTTGGTCTGACCGAACGCGTCTTTTGCCGCCGCCGGCTTCTGCTGGGTTTTCTCTGGGCTGCTGCACGCCGAGCTGGGCCAGGACCGGGGCTCCTTCAGGCCTCGCCTTAGGGGCTTTTTCTCGGGCGACTGCAGCTCGTCGTTGAGCTTCTCCGTTTTGTCGCGGAAGAACTGCGACACCTCGCTCAGCTTCTCCTCGGCTTCCTTCACCGTCTGGTCCACCCTGTCCTCGTAGAGGAGCTTGTCCCGGCTCCTGTCGTGTTTATCCTCCGTAAATCGCATCCAGACGGCGTGTTTGGGGCTCCCCGGCTCGGTGGAATAATGGAGCACCGTGACTTTATCGAACTGAGACGCCTCGTCCCTGCTAAAGTATTTACCCGATTTCGGGGAACCCTCTTTAGACGGCTTGGACCCGAAGTCCCTTTTGGGGCTTCCCTGCTGCTGACCGAAGCCGCCGCCGCCGCCGCCGCCGATCTCTTCGGAAGTTAAGCGACGATTTCTGTCGGACGCCGTCGGCGCGTCCTCGGCGTCGGATTGCGGCGCCGAGGACCCGTCGAGCTTCTCGGACAGGAGCATTTTCTCCGCGAACCTGTAGGACTCGCCCCGGATCTCGGACAGCTCGTCGTCGCAGTATTCCACCGACTGCTGGCTGAGAAGTTTGAGGGCTTTGTACGAATCGTCCGCCACCAGCTGGGCGGAACTCGGCCGGCTCTCCTCCTCCGGCGGCACCGGCGTGTTGACGCCGGACGTTTCCAGGAAGGAGGGCAGGGACTCTTCGGCGGCGAGCTCCTCCTCTTCCTGCTGAGCCTCGTCGTACTCCGCCAGTTCCCGGATCCCGCGGTCGCCCTTGTAGACGTAAAGCTCGGGGCGCTTCTTGGTTTCCCGGATGAAAACCTCGGTGGGCTCGGCGGCGCCGTGACCCTTCTCGATGTGGACCTCGATGATCCTTTCCACCTTGGGCTTCGTCTTGACGTCTCTGTCCAGAAACCTGGGCGTCAGCTCGTCCCCTTTGATGGCGTCTTGGCCGGTTTTGTGCTCGAAGAGTCCCGCCAGCTCTTTGGACGGGTCCCTCCCGGACTGGAAGGCCTTCATGATGTCTCTCACCGACATGCCCTCTTCAATCATCTCCGCGCCGTCCGTCAACTGAGGCTTGTGGTAGACCATCCTGGTGGTCGTGGTGATGTGGGTTTCCTCTTTCAGACACATGCTGGTGTTCGTCGCGGCGGACTCGTCGGCGCCCGGCTCTACGGACGGGAGCGCGGACCCGACCTCCTCGGCCGCCGGCGAGGCCTCGCGAGGATCCTCGGGCTGCTCGTAGCTCCGGATGCGGACCACTTCGGTCCTGGTCTCGGTGACGCTGGGCGGGATGGGCGTATCCGCGAAGAGGGGTTTGGGTTCCGTGCTTTCGGCGCTCTGGGGAGCGGAGGGAGTCTTTTCGCTCCTGGTCTCGAAGCCGCTGTCCGACAGCGGGCTTTTGTCCTGCTCGTGAGACAGATCCTCGGGCGATTCCAGAATAGTGTCGCCCCCCTGGTACGACTCGGCGAGTTTGCTCAGGTCCTTCTCCGACGGAGATCTCAGCATGCCCGATGCGGGCGGAGGCATTTTGAGTTTGTGCTCCTGTATGGACATGGACGGCTTGAGAACCCGTTTCTGCTTCTCCTCCCCTTCGCCCCGGGCCTCGTCCTCCTGCCTGGACTTCAGCTCCGCCATCTTGGACAGGGAGCCGGCGCCCGCGTCGTTGGTGAGAAAGTCGATGACTTTCGCCAGGTCCAGGTCCTTGGCGGTCTGGCGCCTGAGCGGCAGGGCGCTGTCCTCAAAACGGGGGTGGCCTTCAGAGAGGGCGCCCCGTTCGGCCTCCTCGATCTCCTCTTTGGAGAACTCCTCCCACTCGTCCTCCGAGGGCTTCTCTCGAACCGAGGCGGCCTTACCTTCGCTCGCGTCTTTCTGCAGGATCTCGCTGACCTTCGCCAAATCTTCTTTCACCTTCTCCACCAGGGCGTAGGGCTCTTCGTCTTCTAGCTTGGACTCTCCGGGGGTGCCGTTGCGCGACGTCTGGACGGTTTTGACCGCCGTCGGCGTGTCGGTCTGCAGGATCGCCGTCACCCTCATCAGATCCTGTTTCATGTCCGCGACGTCTTTCAGGATCTCCCGGTTGGAGGCGGCGGCGGCGGCGGCGGCCGCGTGGACGACGCGCGGCGTGATAAACGGCGGCGACTTCAACTGGGACTTTATCTTCGACGAGGTGACGCAGGAGGACGAGGGCGAATCGGGAAGGGACATTTTCAGGGAACCCGGTCCCGGTTTGACGGGGGTCTCCGGGATGACGTTCACCAGCGAATAAACGGGGACCGTCACCGAGTTGGCGGAGACCCCCGAGCCCGAGGAGGGCGCCGGCGATCTCAGAGAAGGATAAGCGGAACTCGCCGAAGCGGATCTGTGCGAGGAGGACAAAGATTTCAGCGTGCCGTAGCCGGAGACGGAGCAGGAGTCCATCGCTTCGTTTATGGCGGCTCTCGCGCTGGACGTGGCGGCCTGGGTGGTGGCTTGGATCCTCTCCTGAAGGCTGCAGCTCCTCTCGGAGAGAAGACGAGACGACGGGGAGGAAGGCGTGGAGGAGGAGGAGGAGGAGGACGGGTATTTGACGGCGGACAGCTCCGCCGAGGGCATCGTCGTCTGGCCCGACGAAGACAGCGACGAGAGGCCGGACCTCCCGCCCCGGGGCGACAGCGTGGAGTCCGCCGGGGTTTTTAGCGACGACAGGCCGGAGATGCTCTTCACAGAGGAGGCCCCGACGTCCAGACGGCCGGAGGCGTACATGTAAGGCGTCTTGGGCGACGCCGGGGGCGTAGTCAGAGGCGACGACCTCTCCGGCGCCGAACCGTTCGGGACGGCGCGAATCGGGGAAGTCCTCGACGGGTACGCCGAAGCGAGGGTTTTGATAGCCGCTGGATCGGGGGGCGCGTAGCTTGCCGGGCCCTGGGCGGGATACGGATCCTGCCGGGCGGCTGTTTTCAAAGGCGAAGGCGTAGTCCTGTAAGACCTCACGGGGGATGAGGACGCGACGTCGCTAGCGGATTTTGCGGGGGAGGACATGCTGGGCGCCGGCGGCGCGGCTCCCAGGGTGGCGCTAATGGGTGCGGGGCATGCGGGTGACGGGGAGAAGTGCCAGGCGGATTTCAGTGGAGAAGCAGCTGGTGAGCCTGCCGGTGAAGCGGCAGAGCCGAGGGGACCCCCCACTCCGACGGGCCTTGTTTGGCCAGAGACGGTAACAGCACCAGTCGACCACGGTGGGTAAGGTCTGGTTGGAAAGACAGGTTTGTGAGGGTAACCAGCAGGCAGTGCTCTTGTTGCTGCTGCTGCGCTTCGCTCGACTGTTGTTTCTTCGGACGAATTTGCGGGAGTTATGGCGTAAAGGGGATGGAGGAGGGAGGGAGGGGGTCGAAATAATAGGGAATGGCAAAGATAACGTAAATCATGTCGGGGGGAAGGAAGGAGGAAGAAAACGTGACAGAAGAAGAGAGATCAGATGGGGGGGAAGAGCTGGTCAGTGAAGCAGATCTGGTCATTCGGGGCTCATTTATGCTCGACGTTCATTTCGGCGCGATTCCGTACGTTCCGAGGGAGCTAGCTAGCGTACACGTAGCCCACGGAAGTGCAACGTTAGGCGGTATAACCGAGTGTGACCAGTAAAAGGGACAAGAATTCTTCGTCCACTTGCCGTTTTGTTCTCAACGGCTGCACGTCTTTCTTTTATCAGCGGCTCCTCCACCGCCGCCGTCTTCGTTTTTGCTCGGACGCGAGCAAAAACGGGTAGAGCTAGCGCTAAAGCTACCGCGGGAGGTACGCGGGCAGTTTACGTACCTTAACGTGAGCATAAACGAGCCCCGGGGAAGGAAAAACAGCAGTTTCGTGAAGCGCTCGGGTAACACGTTTGAGTGCCGTGAAATGAAATGAGGGACCGGAGGACGACTGAGCCGCCGACAGCAGTTAGACGCTAAATGTATGAACTGAAGGGGAGGCACACGTAGCAGCGAAAAAACAAAATTCCAAAGATAATGGGGGCCGAGTCACGGCCGGTGGCAGAACGATGGCGGGACAAATGCAACGGGGTCGACACGGAAAAAAACACAAAAACAACTTCTCTCTTTGGAGTTCAGGTGATCTACAAACCAGCAAATGGATTCTGGCTCAAAATTTCATTTTTTTTTTTTTTTTTTTTTTTTTTTTTTCAAAGTGCCTTTTATCTGTTTGGTCCAAAACGACCAAAAATGACAAATTCCCCCCCGAAAGACCGTTTAGACACTGTGGTACAAACAGAGCCAAGGGCCGCGGGACGATCCATTTCCCCGTGATTGCATTACCAATGAACGATGACAAAATGTGACTTCCAAGATGTCCGGCCTCCATTTTGTCATGCCAACGATTGGAATCATCGGTGCCAAGCGGAGATGGTGAAGGGAGGACAAATAAAAAACAAAAAAAATCAAACGCAGCCAAACTCAAGATGCGTTTCCTGACGCTGCATCGTCACAAAGCCGAAAGAAAATCAACCAAAAACAAAAAAAACCCCAACAACAACAACAACAACAACAACCGGGTATTTCTTTGACCACCTTCCCGAATGCCTGACGTCCTCGTTCCGGAAAGTCAAAGAAAGACTGTCTGGCTCCTCAAACTCAGCGGTGGAAATGGGGGGGGAGGAAAAAAAAAAAAAAACAACCAAAAATCGATGACACAAAGGAAAACCCCGGAAAAAAAAAAACCAAAACAAAAGCGGGACTCACAGCACAGGCAGGCACAGCACACAGAATTGAGGAACCACTCATGAACCCATGCAAAAGTATGTACCATGTCGGAAAACAAGCATGTGGACGGTGCATGTCGTGTATGGAAAGAGAAAGGCATTGATTCCACTACTGTTTGGCTCGGTTGTTAGTGAGCTAGCTAACCCGCGACAGTCGGCATTATCATACTCATTGGTTTTGTTAGTGAAAACGGCAAACTCACTCAGTGCGGGCTCGGCCAGATAGCTGTAGCGCTTACGTAAGGCCAGAGATGCAAAGGTATGACGTCGCTCTGGCTTTTCAGTCTGCAACAATAGCAAACAACACAAGAAAGCTATCAGTCCTAGCGAACACCTGGGAGCCGCCGGGGTTCGTTCGGCGCCTTAAGTGACGTCGAATCCAAACAGACACAGTGATGGGTAGGTTAGCCGGTCGCTAGGGGAACAAGAGAAGCCGGGGATTCTCCTTTAAGAGCTTCCCCCGCACTCGTGTCTGATATTCTGACGTGACGCTCCTACTGCGAGGTTTCAGTTAGTCGATAATCTTTGCTAGCGGACGGTGCAGGGATCCCTAAATCGCCACGCAGGGGGATAAAGATACGGCATAAAGTTTATCGGATCTACGGCTTATCATGCAAAACTGAGCAGCTTAAGGTCGCCTTGGACAAGGGAAACCTGGAGTTTCCCTTGAAGGAGCGGAGAGAATAAGGCTAGGGTAAGCAGAGCAGGGCCGCTACAGATCTAGCACAGGGTAGCACATGGTGGGGAAGGTGCGGTTTACCTCGTCCTCGGCATCTGAATCCATTTCCTGGTTCCCAAGATGCATTGCAGAAACAGGAGTGGGTGGTAACATAATGGAAAGCAGGAGGGGAAGGGAGGGAGAAACATCAGGGTGTGAAAAAGGAGTGATCGACAGGAGCTGCCGCTCGGAGGAGAGGCCGCGGTAGCAAACGAAAAAAGAAAGAAAAAAAAAAAAAAAACACAAAGAACAAACACCAAATGGAAGAAGACGCGCCGGTAGCGAAAACACAGCAAAGGAAGTCAAGCCAGTAGAAGCCAGCCTCGGAGCAAAACAAGCACAAAGCCAAAAAGCCAAAAAAAAAAAAAGCATGTCCATCCAAATGAGGAGGTCGATCGGAGTAAAATGACACAGCCAATGAGGAGAAACCGCCGCGTGGGTAACCGGCGTACGTAGAGGGAAGCCTTAAACAGATAAAAGACACAGTGGCGGCGTTTTTTGGCCAAAGTCTAACTCTGTCTTTGTCAAAGCTACGGGTCACGGACACTACCCTGGAGGTTGGGGGGGGCGTGGGTTCATGGAAGTGACGACAGAGAGCGGCCTTACCTTCTTCACCGCGGGGAGCGTGATGTTCAGGTTGCAAACGGCCGTCTGCGGGAGGCCTTTTGCGGTCTTGCACTCCTTGAGGAAAGTGAGGCGACCACAAGGCTCCTGGCTGGGATCTCTTACCTGCGGAGAGAACATCGTGCTACTTTACGCGCTAGCGTCCCGTCCGTACGTCCGCGAGTCTTCAGGGGGCCGACGCTCGTACCGCAGAGGGAAACTTCAAAATACTTGACTTTTTTTCGGTGTCCGAAGAAGGTGGAAGGGTAACAAAAAGTGAGGTGACGTTAGAACTGCATGGGACAGAAGGTAGCCTATCTTAGAATGAAGAGTTTCCGTTAAGAAGACGATCCCTCAAAGGACTATTTCCCTTCTTCTGCACATCTCCAGAGTTAGGAACCGGTGGAAGGCCGAGGACACATCGGGCATTCTTTTCTCAAATTGAGCAACTCAAACGTACGAGCTCTTACGTCATCCCATCAAATACATTGGAAAAGCGCCAAAAACGTGACCTCCGGGCCATCCAGAGGGATTGATCACAGAGATCATGAGGTCAATGGATTGCTCGATATATCGATGGCGTGACATCATTTGGCAAAGGGAAGTAGGTTAAACCCCGGGGTTGTGGTCTGACAGAGGAGTGGCGGCGGCCGAGGTGACCTCCCCCGGCATGAGGGAATCCCTGGTCATGGCAAGGACGGCGGGAGGACGCTGACCCCTACCTTGACGCAGAAAGGCAACCGGTTCTCCTTGAAGGCGTAGAAGTTAAGAAGCAACTGCTGACCAGCCTTGGTCAGCGGTACCAGGTTGCCGTAGCAGTCCACGTAAATGGGCCTGCCCTCCAGGACCTGAGGGAACATGACAAGGTCAGAGCCAAGGTCCTAGCAAAGGCTTGCCGCTCTCACCACCTCATTTTGTCCATCCTGAGGTAACCACATTGTTCATTTTACTCCAATCGAGTACCCATTTGAGGAGTCTGGACTCACAACGTTGGAGATAAAGCTACTTCAGAAGGTGCACCTCTATGTCTTTGCTCCTGGCCACTTCCTCAAAGTTCTCCTGCTGCTCCAGGGTCTTGTCCACCTTGTCGTCTGTCATGCAGAAGCACCTCAGCCTGGACTCCACGGGGTCGTTCATCTTGGCGAACACCACAAACTTGGCCATGTAGGGCACGCAGATCAGCTCGCGGTACAGCTGCGTAGCCAGACCCACCGTCTCCGGGATCTGGTGACAGTCGGCCAGCCAGAACCTGTGCGGGGCGGCGGCGGCGGAATTAGCGACGGGGTCGAGCGGGGGTCATCGCTGAGCGAGCGGTTCGAGGCGGCGTCCCCACCTGGCAGAAACATTGGTGGTGAAGGAGACGCAGTCGTTGATGAAGGTGAGGGGAGTCGTTCCCGTGATGTCCTCCCACTGGGCAGGCGAGGTGCCGCCTAGCGGACGGTAAGAGCAAGAAACAGTGAAGGGTACTTGCAAGCATACAAGTACAAGTTGTACAAACGGCAGTGAAAAGATTGCGGCCGTATGTCCACCTTCCTCGCGCCCACCTGTGATGCTGCAGAGGAGGCGCAGGCAGGGGGTACAGTCTCCTTTGTAGCCGTTGGTCAGACCCTCCCCGGACAGGGGCGGGACTGGGATCGTCATGGTGATGGGCTTATGGAACTTCCTCCTCCTGGGCTCCACGGTAACGATGGGGCTGAAGGTTGCTCTGTTGCCCAGGATTTTCTTCACCGCCTCATCGGGAACGGGTTGGGCCTATGGGGGAGGAGATGTGACCTAGTGTCCCTTCCTTCCCGCTACCCCCCAAAAGGAGGCGGGGCTCCGGTCCACTCACCTGCAGTCCAACCTTGATCTTCTTGGTCAGCGCCCCTTCGGGGAACGACGCCTGAACCAATGGGACGCTTCGGCTGCACAGAGTCCCGCCCTCGGGTCCCATCTGGTTGGTCTCCTGTCGGATCCGAGACACCACGGCGAAGTACTGCGGGAAGTCCTTGGTGATGATACGGCAGATCCTCTTCCTCTGCAGCTCCTCGGGGCTGTCCAGCTCTGCAACGAGCACGACGCCGCTTTCAGCTACCGCACTCTGGCATAGCTTAGCTTCACTTGACGAATAAGCATCCGCCTTCGCCTGATCTATCTAATTATGGACGGTCACGTGTCCGCCCGCCGCACCTTCGTCCATCCCGTTGAGCAGCTGGTTGAGGTCGTCCGTCTTGCAGTCGTACAGGTGCTCCTTCCAGGCTTCTCCGTTCTCGCTGCGCAGCAGGATCAGCTCGCGCTCCTGCCCACGCATGGAGCCGAAGTGCGGGATCTCCACGATGACGGGCCTGCGAAGGCAAGGGGCGACACTCGATATCCAAATTTACACCTCCGCGAATACATCCGGGTTGGAGTCGCGAGGTGAGGGCGGCTGTTTACGATGGCGGTGAGAACATCTCCGATGATCTCCTTTAAGCCCCGCCCACAACAGAAAGTATGCAAGACACGTATGCTCGATGGTCTCAGAGACGGAGGCGTGAAAGATGGCGCCGTTCTGCGATGACGGAAGCCATGGGATGGATGTGGGCGGGGTAGGGGGGGTGAAGAAAGCTGCGCAGCCCTTTTAAAACAAAAAGAAAACATGACATGGTTCTTCTTAAACCCTTTATTGATTATCGATTGGGTCCCATGTTCCGGATCACACCGAGCACGCGTTACTCTATCGCGATTTCCCATCCAGGCACGATGGAAGCGGCGCCGCGAGGCGGGAAGTCAAACGTCCAGTTGGTGTATTTTCGGCGGAGGCAGCAGCCGGCGTCGCACTTGCCTTGTTTGCGAGGCGTTTTAGCTTTCAAAGTCCAAAGCAGCAACTTCCCACTCGGGCGCGGGCTAACTCGAGGCTAGCACGCTAACCAGGAAAACGTTAAAACACCCAGAGCGGCGTGAAAAACGCATCCACGTCAATCAAACTTACATCAATAATAAGATATAAGTGCAGAGGCCAAACTGTAGCGTCTAACTGCTTGCTAACATTCAGAGAACTAGCTGGTGTTTGGCGCTAGTGCTAGCGTCGTATGTTTGAGTTCTACTTCATTCTCCGCATGAGTTGCGCGGACGTTAGCGCTGTCCCGCGCTACCTTATGTAATGGGTCTGATGGAGTGGAAACATGGCGGCGCTAATAATTAGCATCCTGGTGCAAAATCAGGTCGCCAACTGTTAGCAAACACCTTGTGTTCTGATTAGCATAATCAGAGTAACATGAGCGTAGCATTCTCTGCCTGAGATTTTAGCCAGGAGGCCAGTGATCTCGGAAGGAAGGTCCCGGAAGGAACATACCGTGGAATCAAACGCTAACTTTTGCAGTCTTAGGAAGAACTAAGAGAAAACAAAAACAATACAAAAACACCGCGAATTCTCAGATCATCCCAGAAGGGATTTTCTCCGGGATTTTCGCCTCATTTCCGACGCTCGGAAAGCATCTAGCTTCCCGAAAACACCTCGCGGCGCAAACGAAAAAGCCCAAAAATCAAACAGACGAAGATGGGAAAAGTAATCGTGTCCATCAGCATGACTCAGCCTCATGTCGTACCCGTGAGGGGGCGGGGATAGCGGTGGCGGTGGGTGTGTTTGGGCGAGGTGGCGGTGGCGGTGGCGGTGGCGGTGGTGGTCAGAGGGGGAACAGGACGGAGCAGATGTTTTGGTTCCTACCCAACAAATCTAGTCCCTCTGGGTCCGAGCTGGAGCACTGGACTAACCAGGCTCTCGCCTTCATTAAGGGCTGGCAGCTTTCTGGGAAGATGGAGTTTACTGTGTCCACAAGACAGAGAGACACACACACACACACACACACACACACACACACACACACACACAGATGGACGCAAACAACACACACGCGCAAGCACCCAAAGTTGCAGAGTCAGTGAAAACACTCAGAGAGCTCTGTTTTGCAGCCGCCAGAGGAAGACTCTTCCTTGATTGGCCGGCGGTTGCCGGCGGCGACGGCCACCGAGAGATTTGGAACCCGGAAGGGCGGGAAAAACGGACCAATCGGGGCCAAGATGGCGGCGATTGTCGGATGTTTCGGTGCAGAATCCAGGAAGTGGATTGCAGAAGGGTGGAGTTTCAGGCGGGAAAATGAATGTATGAAGAAACAGTGCAGGAATCAATAATAATGATAATTATAAAGGGACGGGTATAAACAGGATGTTTTGATGTGAAATAAAAAATAAAAAGTCTCCTGTAAAGCATGAGCAAATCATTCTCAAATATCATTTTCACCCATTCCAGACGCCGATTGTTGATCGGCCGTAATCGATCGGTTCTGTTTACGCTTCTAAGACGCAAAAGTCGGAGTTGTTAAATCCCGGCTCATCGCAGCCGGTTTATTTTTATGAAAATATATTGAGGATCTTCGGGTTTCGGACGTTTTTGGACAAACTCACTGGTCAATTCCAATGACTGTTAACTGTTATTACTAGGTCATAAATATGTTATGACACAGTTATGTGTCATAACATAGTTAGTTATGTGTTACATGTTGAAACACAGTTATGGCTTAGTCATAACTGTGTTTTTACCTACTCTTCACTTTTATTACTAAGTCATAACTTTTTTTTAACCAAGTCAAAACGGTGTTATGACTTGGTCAGAACCACTTGTACTTAGTCATAACTGTTATTACTTATTAATAACGGTCTTTACTAAGTCATTACTGCTTTTACTTAGTCATAACTGTGTTATTACTTGCCCGTAACTGTTTACTAAATCATTAGTCCTATCCGATTACTTCTTCATAACTTTTATTACAAAGTCATAACTGCTTTTACTTAGTCATAACTGTGTTTTACCAGCTCATAACTGCGTAATTCTTACAGGTAACTATGTTTACTAAGTCCTAACTGTTTTTACTTAGTCATAACTGATGACTTATTCATAACTGTAATTACTAAGTCATAACCGCTTTTACTAAGTCCTGACTATGTTATGACTTAGTCATAAATAGGTTTTTGTGCTCTTCACATTTAGTCCTAAGTCACAACTTTTTTTTACCAAGTCATAACTGTGTTATGACTTAGAACCACTTGTACTTAGTCCTAACTGTTATTACTAAGTCATTACTGCTTTTACATAGTCATGACTGTGTTATTACTTGCCCATAACTGTGTTTACTAAATCATGAATCATAACTGATTACTTACTCTTAACTTTACTACAAAGTCATAACTATGTTATCACTTCATCATAACTGTTTCTAATGATGTCATAACTATGACTTAGTCATAACTGTGTTTTTACTAAGTCATAACCGCTTTCACTAAGTCATAACTGTGTTTACTAGTTATAACTGTTTTTAGTCATAATTGTTATTACTTACTCATAACTGTTACTAAGTGTTAAAGTTATTGTTACTAAGTGTGTTATCACTGTGATTTGATTTAATCAAAAGTGTCGTTGCCAAGTTTTGCTGCAGGAATAAAAGAGTCTGATCAGCTGCTGAGCTGTGATTGGCAGGTGGGGGTCAGGTGGGCGTCAGGCCCCGCCCCTCGCCCATGTGACCTCCGCAGGAGGACGCCGTTTTTTTCACGACAACACACACACACACACACACACAAGCGCGCTCACACTCTGGGAACAAAACGTGCACTATAAACGCGCTATTTAGCCCAAAAAAAGACGACTCACCCGAGGAACTGAGCCCCGGCCGGTCCCACCTCCACCAGCCTGCTGGCCAGGCCCTCCCCCTCCACCATGGGCGGCGGCGACGCCAGCTTGTGCCTCTTGACCAGCCGGCACGTGATCCGCGTGGGCGCCGTGCACTTCCGCGGCGGGATGATGATGCGCATGCCGTTGTGGCGGCTCCCCCTCATGGAGCCGCCGCGGGCGTCCACCATGAAGCTCACCAGGAACCTGCAGACACCGGAGCGGAGGGAGGTGTTTTAACTTCTACAGGACACACACACACACACACACACACACACACACACGCGCGCACGGTTGAACTGAGTCGTGTTAGTCGAACGGAGAGTCTCGTCACACGTGTGAACTTAGGGGGTCCAAACATGGGGTCGGGGAGGGGGTTATTTTGTTATTTTGTTTATTTTTAATTAGATCCTATAGATCATATTCTCATCTTCAGCTTTTCAAAACAAATGCAAAATGTCTGAAATCTTAACAATGTTTATTTCTGTTTTTAATGTGTGTCTGAGCTCATTATAATTGTTATTGTATATCATTATCATAAAAAAATAAAACCAGATGTTGAAATATAAACATGAAAAAAACTGATTAATGACAAAAAATGTACTCTGACAATGAATCAAAAAAATAGGAAAACATTTTAGGAATAAAATAAAACAAAATAAAAAAGTCATTTTTTCACTGTTTGTTAAATCTTATCTGTTGTCTAAATGTCCATTAAAATGAATCAGAAATTAGAAAAATGTTTATGTATAAAATAAAATAAAGCTGCAATTTTTCACTGATTTTTCTAATTGGTTTGCCAAATGTCTATTGAGAAAAAAAGAAAAACAGAAAAAGGTTAGGAATGAGATAAAATAAAAATGAAATAAAATAAAATATTTTAGGAATAAAATAAAATAAAATAAAATAAAAATGTCATTTTTCCATGTTTGTTTTACTGAATCTGTTGTCCAAATGGCCATTAAAAATTCATCGGAAAATGAAAAAAAGTTAGAAAATTAACGAAAATGAATAAATGAAAATAAAATGAAAAAAGTTTAGGCATAAAATAAAAAAATAAAAAAAGTTAAACAGTAAAATACATGAAAATATAAATTTCCTTTTTCGTAGCTTGTTAATAAATGTGATCTGTTGTGCAGAACATATTGTAAAACAATAACAAAAAGTTGAAAAATAAAATAAAATATAATAAAAAGTTCATTTTCACTGCTTTTTAAGTTAGATTTGTTGTGCGAAATATCCATTGAAAATTACGAAAAAAAAAAAAAAGCTGTAAAATAAAATGAAATAAAATGCACAGTACAAAATTAGAAACGTTCTTCTTCACTTTTTGAATTAAATTCCAACTTTCAAATTCGGATGTGTGTGTCGACAGGTCGCGACCCCACTGAGTTGGGACCCCCCCCCACCCCGACCCCCCCCCCCCCCCATCGGACGGCGCCCGCCCAACTGATGCGGCGCCGGTCCGGACGAAATGCTGGACGTCGCTCAGATCAATTGGGAGGCTAACGGAACACACACACACACACACACACACACACACGTCGGGTCACGGTTTCACATGTGAGGGCACGACAAACATGGCTGTTAGAGGTGAGGGAGGCGTGACGTCACAAAGACGACAACCAATCACGGCCGAGTCACCTGCTGTCGTACTGCGGGAGCGGCGAGGAAACGCTGCAGGACGGGGCGACAAAGCAGCGCAGGAATCACGGGTCAGACCTCCAACCGACAAAACCCCGAACCCCAAAAACATCACCGACACACGGACGTATTCGCGGATGCGTTGGTTCATTCGTTCGTTCGGAAACGACAGGAGAGGAAAGAGACGTCGGGCTAGCCAGCTAGCATTTAGCGGCGCCGCGGATCGAGAGCCGGCGGGACGTTTTTGGTGGATCTTCCGGAGCGAGGGATGACGACGCCGCGACTCAGGCGGAAGACGGAGGGGAGAGAAGGATGGAGATAAAGGAGGGAGGAGAGAAGAGGAGGGGAAACCCATTCAGGATGATTGAAGAGAGAAGAAATGAGAGGAGGAGGAGAGAGAGAGAAAGAGAAGGGTGGAAAAAGGGAGAGAAAAAGAAAGAGAGAGAGGATGAGAATGGAGGATAGAGAGAGGGAGAGATAAAGAAAAAGAGGAGGAGAGAGAGAAAGAGAAGGGTGGAAGAGGGGAGAGAAAAAGAAAAAGAGGATGAGAATGGAGGATAGAAAGAGGGGAGATGAAGAAAGAGGGGGATGAGAAAAGAAGAGAGGGAGGAAACTGAGAAAGGGAGAGAAAGAGGAAGAAAAAGGGAGGAAAGAGAAAAAGAGAGAGGGAGAGAGGTGAAAAAAAGGGAGAGAAATGGAAAGAGGGAAGGAGAAAGAAAAATAAAAAGAGGGGGTGAGAAAAGAAGGGAGAGAGGGTGAGAATGGAGGATAGAGAGAAGGGGAGGTGAAGGAATAGAAAGAGAGAGGGAGGGAGAGAAAAAGAAAGAGAGGATGAGAATGGAGGATAAAAAGAGGGGAGATGAAGAAAGAGGGGGATGAGAAAAGAGGAGAGGGAGGAAACTGAGAAACGGAGAGAAAAAGGAAGAGAAAGGGGGGATAGAGAGAGGGAGAGATAGAGAAAAAGAGAGAAAATGAGAGAAAAAAAGAGAAAAAAGAGAGAGAAAGTAAAAAAAAGAGGGAGAGAGCGAGAGCCCTCTAAGGACACTGAATCCACTTTGCTTTGCAACCCTTCCTCACACACACACACACACACACACACACACACACACACACACACACACACACACACACACTCACACACACACTCCCAGCTCTTACCCGGAGTGCACGGGCGAGGAGACGAGGTGCACGTTGTCCATGGCGTCCGGCGTCCAGCTGTATCTCCTCAGGGAGTCGCTGTCTCGCTCTTTGGCGGCGGCCAAGTGCTGGGGGGGGAAGAGGGGGGTCACTGAGAGGACGAGCACGAGCACGTGCACGTGCACCGAAAACAATGAAGAGACGGGATGATGGAGGCCCTTCGGCGTGCGCTAAAATCAATCAATCTATCAATCAATATATTTCTAAAAAAACGAGGCCGATTTCGACCAATAGAATCGCCCGGTTGATGCGTCGGCCGGGGCTCCGTTTGACCCCCAAATGACCCGATGAAGGTTGATATTTAAAAATATAAACACATAAATAATATGTATTAACAAAACAAAACATGACTCGTTGCGTATGTAATTACACAGTAATTACACTGTAATTACGATGTAATTACACTAAAATCACACTCATTGATAACAAAGATACATGAAAATGGCGTTTTGTTTGTTTTCTAGTTTCTTCTGTGGTGCCAAAATGAAAATGACCAACGGCATGCTAATGACCAAACTGAAGGGGCGAAAGTGAAAGTGAAAGTGAAAGTGAAAGTAAACTCGGTGGCGCGAGTACCTTGTTGTGATGCTCTAAAATGAAAGACTTCTCCTTGCAGAGCATCTGGAGCGGCAGGGGGAGCAGACAAGCCCGTCATCGTTACAACATCTAACCCGTGTATTTATCTTTTTTTTATAAAAAGCGGCTTTCGACGGCACTTTTGATTTTTGGATATTTTTTTTTTTTTTGGTCATATATAGAGTTCAGGGCGTATGTAAAGGTGATTTGAAAACAACTGTACGCAGAATTCGTTTCGAAGCCCGTGACCTCCTGGTGCTCATAGATTTAGCTCGGATGCTAACGTTAGCTTTGCAAAAGCACACAAAGTTGTGGTGAATAGTTGCAGAATCGTAGCAGAAGTGTATCCGCGGGCCGTCCTCCGGCCGCTGGTGTGTTTCCCGTCCAAGCTAAGCGCGTCGCTCGGCCGTAAGAGGATTGGCCGCTGTTTAGCCTAGCACGTTTGGGGGCGGTGGACCCCTCCAGAGATTACCCCAGACTTGTATGCCAGTCGTCTACGCGCGGTAAACCTCTTGGGAGTAAAAACCGCTGTGATTAAAAGTTAATTAGCTTGTAATCACATTTAAAGGTGTTTACGTTCACAACGTTTGCCTCGGTTGCCCCCCCGGCACTTATTACACGCTTATTACAATGCTATTACCGTGTTATTACACACGTATTACACCATCGCGTTCAGTGCGTCGGCCGTCAAACGAGGTGTAAAGCGAGGGCGGCGTGGCGGGCGTACGCACCATCTCTTTGCTGGGTGCCAGGATCTCCTCGATCATCATGCTGTCCCGCGTGAACGAGCTCCTGTTCAGAGTGTTGGACCTATCAGAACTGAAGGAACGCAGGCTGGGTGCGGTTGCCGCGGCGGAAGTCACGGGTTTACCACGACACACACGTCACAATGATGGGAGGCGGGAAGGACGGGGAAGAGAGGTCGGGGTCGGGGTGGGGAAAAAGCAAAAAACAAGCACAATCACATTAAAACGCATGCAGCTTCCAGGAACCTGAATGTGACACCAGTGACACAAACAAAGAAATTCAAAAATAAATAAATCAAAATTTCTGGTTTCTAAGAGTAAAACTACAAAAGCCCAAATGAAGAAGAACCAAACGTGTGATGCGGAGGAAGGCTTCCCGGAGGCCGGAGGGTGAAATTTGAAGGCGTGTGTGTGTGAAGCAGAGCAGCTAATGAAGGCGTGTGGAGGGGAGGGGGGTGGTTGCCATGACAACCGCGTCGGAGGTGACATCAGCGTTAGCGGCTATCGGCTAGCAGCTTTCGATCACCCGCGAAATTGATTTGGATTTTTCAAGATTCACTTCTGGGGCCTCCCAAGTGCGGGAAATTCAAGCGTGGGATTTTAAGAGGACGTTAAAACACGAGGCGACGACACGTGACGACGACGGCGGCGGCGGCGAGACGTCGGCCTGTCGCATCCGCCATTTTTTCCTCTCATAACAAAAGTCCTTGTCGGCATTTCAAAAACAAAATGTCCTGGTCGCCCGCTCGGACAATTCCATCAATCGCGTCGGACCGCCGCGTTCAAGGACGCTGGGAAATCCCAGCGCTGCGTTGACACTCCAAACATCCTGCAATAAGGACCCATAATCTGAATTTAAAAAGCACCAACTAGCGGTTATTACACATTTATAAGACGCTATTACACAATACCAATTCAAGTATTCCCATTGGGAGTATGCGAGTACTGCATGTGCGGGTGTGTGTGTGTGTGTGTGTGTGTGTGGGGGGGGGGGCGGTGGAGTACTTTACGAGCACTCGGGAGTTAGCGGCGTGAGACGAAACTGATGGAAGGCAATAGCGCCCCCTATTGCCCGCAAGTATCAGTTCAGGTCCCTGGAAGCTGGATGGCGTGGGGGTGATGGAGGGGCGGACATGATGCCAAGCTGCGCCTTTTTGCACCGGCGGCGGCGGGGGTCGGAGTGGGGGGGGGGCAAGACGGCGCCCGGTCACAAAAAAACGTGTTAGCGAAGGCAGCGGGAGGTGGATGGCGGAAGGGGGTGCGGGGGGGTCGGGAGGTGAGGGGCTCGTCATGCCTTCAGCCTTACCTGACTTTGGGACTAACATTAAGAACGCACATGAGGAGAGAATAAGAGATGATGAGCGCACACAGCGGTGGCGGTGGCGGTGGCGGCCTTCCCCCCGTCGCTATTACTGTGTAATAACTGCTATTTCCCGTGTAAAAACATCTATTACCATGTAATGACTGCTATTACTATGTAATAACTACTATTACTGTGTAATAACTACTATTACTATGTAATAACTATTACCGTACATTCCTCGAAGTTGTATTTACTTCTATTACCATGTAGTAAATTCTATTACCATGTAATTACAGCTTTTACTGTGTAATAACTATTACCCTATAACGCCACTAATGTGTATTTACTACTATTACACATAACTGGTATTTATGTGTAATAACTAGTAATAACTAATACCATATAACTACTCTAATGTGTATTTACTACTATTACACATAATAACTGCTATTAATGTGTAATAACTGCTGTCACATGTTATTACTGCTATTACCATGTAATATCTGTTATTAACGTATATCGACTGCTACTGATTAATAACTGCTATGACACATAATAACTGCTATTACCATGTAATAACTGCTATTTCTGTATAATAACTGTGTAGTAACTATTACCATATAACTACTTCAATGTGCAATTACTTCTATTACCATGCAATTAATGTTCTTACCATATAATAAATGCTATTATCATGTAATAACGGCTATTACATTATATCACTGCTATTACTGTGTAATAACTACTAGTCCTGTGTTATTAATGTTAGCGTTGGGCAGCGGCGCGATGGAACGTCAAAATCAATTTGTTTTAGTGATATTTGGTTGCTAGGATACCGTTTCTGTTCGACTACGACCATGAAAATATAAACGACATAAATAAAACCCGAGTTTGTGGGTTCGATTCCCCGATTTCGATTAAAAGTCTGATGTTTAAACCAACTGACCGGAACGCGCTTTGGATTCTGACCCAGTTACCCGTTAAAAGGATTCTAAAGTAGAGTTGCTCCGCACACACACACACACACACACACACACACACACACACACACACACACACACACACACGAATACAACATCACACTCAAACGTTGCCCGAGGGGGAAGGAGCGGGGGGGGGCGCAATCGAACATTTCTAATTTCCTGTCGCAGTGTGTTTGCCTGTGAGTGTGTGTGTGTGTGTGTGTGTGTGTGTGTGTTCCCTGGAGAGTGTGTTGCACAAGTGTCAATATTTTCCCTCAGCCTCGACACGAAGCGAAAAGTTCAACAGCCCCCAGGAGCCTCCTGTGACCTCCAGTGTGTGTGTATGTGTGTGTGTGTGTGTGTGTCTGTGTGTGTGTGTGTGTATGTCATGACGAGTCGTTTTGTGGGGATTAAAGAAAATAATCCTGCGTTTGACATGTAAGTAGCCGACGACGCCGGCGTGTACGGAGCCGGGGCGTGACCTCGAAGGCCACATCCTGTCCGCCATCGAAGGCCGCCATTGGTGGAGACACCGGCCGCCGCGATGACATCACACGACCGGGTTCCACGTGCGCGCTCCCTGTCTCTGACCACCACTTTTTTTCCCCCCCGATTATTATCACGGCATCACGCCCCCCTCGACGCACCGCTCCGCCGCGCACGCCGCTTCCACCGCAAAACTAGCGCCTCGGCTCGGACGCCGCTTCTGCATCTCCGGGGTTAAACCCAAAATATCACGCGAATCTGACGAACCGCATCACGGACATGGAATCAAACCCGCGGCGGCGAAGACGACACACACCTGGCGATTACCGTGCGATAAACAAACTGCATTGTAATAACGCTCGGGTATCAAATATCCCTTTGGAGGAACTCCCTCGCACGCGTTCCCGTAATTCGAGGCGCGAGAAGGGTTTCCACGGCAACCCTCATTGCATCGGGTCGTGCAAACTGACACTTTAAGAATTCTTTCTGCCAAAAAAAAAAAAAAAAAAAAAAAAAAGTTTTGCTCGACAGGGCAACGCTAACGCTAACGGTGCTAGCCCCCTTTGCGCCGCCGCCGCCGCCGCTATCGAGCGAGCGGATTCCGGTGTGATGCGTCTTACCTCTGCGACCGAGCCCCCACACTGAAGCCCATGTAGCCCTCCTGGGGGAGCGAGTCGTCGCCCAGTTCCCGCAGGTCCTGGGGGGCCAGATATTTGTCTGTATCCCCCGTCATTGCGTCATCACCTAGCAACACACAGCGCCAACAACAGTTAGCAGAGAACCGGCGAGCGAGGGCTCCGCCGCCACTGTCCACGGTGACGGGGAACTTTTTTTTTTTCGACACCCGCGTTCAGGAGCTGCTCTGCTTCCCCTTTCGGAAAGGGGGGGGGGGTGGGACGACCCCCCCTTCCTCCCTCGCCCCCCCCCCCTTCGTGTTGTCGGGGCGCTAGCCGGTCGATTCACCCGTCGCACCAATGGGATGTTTTCCAGTTCAGCTCTCTCCGGTCCCGGCCTTCAAAAACAAAACCAATCACAAAGAAAAGCTCGGGGGGGGGAGGGGGGGGTGTCGCCGGGGGCAACAAGTGCAGAGAGAGAGAGAGGGGGATGAAAGAAAAGATGAGCGGCGGCGGCGGCGGCGAGGACGACAGGAAGTGGAGAAGGGCGAGGGAGCGGAGCAGGAACAGTTAGCGGCGTGGTGGAAGGGGGGAGAAAAAAAAAAAAGAGGGGGAGGCCGGAGCAAGTGCATGCAGGCGGAGAAATGAAAGAGGGGAAAGAGAGGGAGAGCATTCCTGCACACACACACACACACACACACACACACACACACCCAATGCACAGTGTCACCTCATCCCATGCTGCTACAGCACCCCTCCCCCCCTGAAATTGCCTCCCTCCCTTACACACACACACGCACGCACACACACACACACACACACACACACACACACACACACACACACACACACACACACACACACACACACACACCACAGACCCCCGTCTGGCAGCATTCCATGGCGTGTTCACAGGGGTTTCTTCTCATTCTGTCTGAGGTCGCGAGTGTATGTATGTACGTATGTGTGTGTGTGTGTGTGTGTGTGTGTGTGTGTGCTCACCTCCCGCTTTAAAACACTTCATCCGTCCGTTCGCTGCACTCCTTCTCTCACTCCCTCTCACTCTTTCCCCCCCTGAAAAGTTGCCCCTGTGCTCACACTCCTCCGTCTGAGCTCACACAAACAGATCGCCTTTCTCCCGCCTCCCCACCCAGCTCCGGGATTATCCACTGTTTGCATGTGTGTGTGTGTGTGTGTGCGCATGTGTGTGTGTGTGTGTGTGTGTGTGTTCCGGAACGGACACCTAGATCCCACTGCAGGACAGAAATAGTAAGAGTGTGTGTGTTCTCCCTACCTATGCAGAGTCAACAGGAGCGCTAGGGAGCGCAAACTTTGACTTCTCTTTCAGCACACAAACACACACACACACACACACACACACACACACACCTATAAACCAGCCCATACTGAGTGTGGGAGTCCACACAGCTCCCTCTTGGTGCCCCCGAAAGTTTACGTGTGTGTGTGTGTATGTGTGTGTGTGTGTGTGTATGTGTGTGTGTGGGGTTACAAAAATAACTCCACCGTTTTGGAATCACAATCAGCTTTATTGGGCAGGTATGCAAACACACACACACACACACACTCACACAGACACACACCATTGTTTTTTCCATTGATCCAGTACAGAGAACAGACACGGACACAAAGTACACATAGTACTACATAAATATATATAAATATACTGCATGTGTATGCACAGTATATGTACCACATTCCCAGCGGTTGGTTAGGGTTAGCAGAAACCAGGCTTTGGTTAGTTTTAGGGTTCATTCGTCGGTTAGGTTTCGGGGTGTCAAACGTACGGCCCGCGGGCCAGTACCGGCCCGCCGGGGGGTCCGATCCGGTCCGTCAAAAAAAATCTAAAAAAAAGTCATGAACTACTTTTTTTTTTTTTTTGAATAAAAATGCAGTTCCTATATTGCCTGCTAGCGGCGCATGCTATTAGTTTAGTTTATTTTAGCGTTAGCAACACGGCACATTATGTGACCCATAGCTTCCGGGTCTGGAAATAGCATTTAATATACTTATTACTACTATTACTTATTGTTAGCGATGTATTAGCTTTTCCGTTGGCCCCGACACCCTCATCGGCAAGATGTGGTTGTCAAAAAAAGAGAAAAGTGGACCTGGAGTGTCCTGGTTTTCCAAGAAAAACGGACCACTTCATAATTTCTTGGTTGAGGTTAATAAGGGACTTGTATGCTCGGTGTGGAGGCAGCAAGTTTCGGCGCCACTATGAGATACAACATTTGGACTGAGTGTTACTTTTAGGTAATTACGCTATAATTTTACTGGCCGTATTTGGCCCCCGGACTAAAATGAGTTTGACACCCCTGTCTTTAGCGGTTAAACGGCGTCCCCGACCCCCCTTCCCTCCGGAAGAGCGCCCCCTAGTGTCCGGAAAGCAGAACGCCGACCCGAACCGCGGGGAATGTGCCGCCCCTCGTCTTTACAAACAGGACGTTTCACAGGGAACCAGGAGATAGACAGGTCCATCAGGGGTCGGGATTAGATACGTGGGATTAATCCCCCCCCCACACACACACACACCCAAAGCCCTGATTGGATTATTGATCATGCAGTACATTTCCATGACAACCGTGTACACAAAAAAAAAAAAAAAAAAAAAAAGAACAGCAGACCGATCCAGGTCACACATTCGAAGGAAAAACGGCGTTCCACCGATAACGGCGGGATTAGCGAACCCCTCGGGGTGGAATTCGGGGTGCAGGCTGAGCGAGAAACTCCTAAGAGTTCATTAAAACTATAAATAAAGTGCAATATTAGCTTTTTTTAAGACAGAATTCTTGCTTTCTCAAGCGTATTATTTTCCACAGCGATAATAATATGAGATTATATGAGATTACACGACATTAGATTATATGAGATTACATGATACATGATACTTTATGCAGTTTAAAGTTCTGTTTATATATTCTGCAGTTACGTCTTTCCTGATTGGCCGAGCGTAATCTATCAGTAATCTGATTGGTTGGGATTAAACTGCTCCTTCCGGTAGCTGTTTACCGGAGCGGAGGAACCCGCCGAGCGAGCGTGTGTGTTCCGCGGCGCGTTGTGGGTGTGTGTTATCGGAGATGTTAATCATTGCTGGTATGTGTGTGTGTTTTCGGATGCCTAGGGTTACACACCATACAATTTTAGACCGGGGAGTCAGAGGCGGCCGAAGCTCCATGGCAACGCCACCCGTCGCGGCACAGGTCACATCAAACATGCACATACACACCGATAAATATGCATTTTTTGTACAATGGCGACACACACACACACACACACACACACACGCACGCATGTCGGGTTTAGTTCAGTCGGTTTAGCGGCGCCACCTCAAGCTGGTTATTCGAGTTAGTCGAAGTGAGGCGTTTGGGACTTACAGGAATAGTTGACGCAGATATTCCCACAATCCATCTCTGTTTGGACAAAGCAGAAATTCACTCATTTAAATTTTTTTTTTTTCTAATTGTCTTTCACGTCGCGCCGATCGGGTTTGGAAGAGCCCGTGACAAACACGCAAACGCACAAACACACACACACACACCGAAGCGCAAACATTGAACGCGACGGCGCGGAGGAGCTCCTGCTTTTCTTTGAGTGTTACATTCAGTGTCCTTTAAAAAAAATCGTAAATCGGACGCACGGTCACCCGCCTTCGTTCGAACTGCTTGCTTTTAATATCTAAATAAGAACAAATGAATCCGAAACTTTCCCCGTCACTGTCTTGTTACTGCTACTATTAATATGGTGCAAAACTGCACGTTTTTTTTTTAATAATTATTATGTGTAATTATATTTTCCACAGGTCATTGAACCCACTTCCTCGCTCACGGTACTTTCCGTGTTACATTATTTTTACTGATTACAGGAAGTGATAAGAAGTAGATTATTACATCAGAAAACAGGGCTGACAGAAATGAAAAAGATTTAACCATTAATTAAATTTAATTGAAAATAATTTCAGTTTATTTTAAGCTTTGTAGGCTCATCCCAGAAGGAAAAGCCATGAAAAAAAAATATATATATTGTCAGGAAAAAAATGGGCGGAGCCTAACGGGCACCATCACACACTTCAACTTCCTGTTGCACACACACACACACACTTGCGCGCACACACACACACACACATAGAGCGCAGCTGGTTGGTATTGAATAAACCGAGTTTTGCGAAGGGGGGGTTTGACGTCACGGAAGCGAAAAGATACCCCCCACGGGACGTCACCGTGGAAAAAAAATGGCGGCGAGCGGAAAACAAAACAAACCTGGCGCGTCTTTTTTCTTTCTTTCTCGTCTCTCGGCTTGGTTGAAGACGAGCAGACGACCCCCTCCTCCCCCCCGATGGCACCCCTATGCTAGCTTTGCCCCCGGCTGTGTGTGCAAACACAATGGAAGCGTCACCGACCAGCCACCGAAGACAAAGCGTCGAGTGTGTGCGCGCGTTTGTGCTTGTGTGTGTGTGCGTGCGTGCTGAATAGCAAGCAGCCCGCGTCGCCTTACTCGAACGGTTGCCGTGGCAACCGAGAAAGAGATATAAAATTCCCGCGGTAGGACGCTAGCAGAGCGCGAGGCGGCTAATCTATCGCCGGGAGATGTTTTTTTAAAAAAAAAAAAAAAACAATATAGTAATAAAAGAATTGAAAATTAGGTTCGCACATGCAATAGCAGAATTACAGGGAGTCCCTTTCGGTCCTGGATCGTCTTAATCCCGCTTTGTTTTTATCTCGTTCCCACAATTTAACAACCCGAGATGATCATCTTTCGTATCGGTAACACGGTCGTAAGGGCTCAAATGCCGGGTGAAGTTATTATCTCGTGCGCACAAGATACTCCCCTGCCGGGAACGGGATGATATGTTGTCGTGACGAGACAATAACCGCCGCTCGGGCAGCCGATCGCCTTTTCGGGACTCCGTGTAATTATCGGTGAGGTGAGGAAACAGGAAAGGCTTTCAAATCCACGCTAATGCGAAGGGGTTAGCGGACGGGGACGGAAGCTGTGAGCGACGGACGGATGGACGGAGGAAGAGAAGGAATGAGTCAAAGAAAAGGGAAAAAAAAAAAAGAGAGAAAATACCTTCGTCAACATCAGACAAATAGTCTTCTGTGATCAATTCGGGAACATTGGCTTTACAGACTGTGATCAGGACGGAGGAGAGGGTTAGCGGGGGGGGGGGGAATAAAATTAACAAATAAATTAAATTAAAAAATATTATTATTATAAAATAATAATAATGATAAAAATAATAATAATACGATGATGATAATAAAAATAATAAAAACGAGAAGGAATTAAATAATTCCCGGATATTAAACTCCCGACTTTGAGCTAGAACAAGAGGTTCCAGTTGAGAAGAACTACATTACCCACAATCCTCAGCTCCGCTAGCAACACCCAGTTACCCCGCAACCATCAGCTAGCATCTCCCCCTGCTAGCGTCTCTTAAAAATCCCACCCGTCCACGACAATACTTTGCAAAGTTTTCAAAAGAATCCGTCTGGGATGGAACCCCGGGTTCGCCGGGGGTCGGTGGGGTCGTAGTTCTTCGTCCCCTCTTTCACCGTCCGCTCGCGCCACGTTTGACTCTACAATCCCGATCAAACGTTGAAATCATGATGGGGACGGAGGCGGCGGATGACATTTGAAAAATGGCGCCACCACGTCTCCGTGACAACAGCCGTGGTTGAAGAAAAGAAAGAAACGCGTGGAAGTCGCTCCCCGCTCACAGGCTGAAGACGCCGCCGGCGCCGGGATCCTTACCTTCGTCGTCGGACATGTCCAGCACCTCGTTCATGGTCTCCGGGACGTTCATCTTGTGCTTCTCCGTCAGCGGCTGCTGGAAGCAGGAGGACAGAGAGAAGATGCGTGCTTAACTTAGCTTACACCAGCTAGATTTCATTAAACATTAGCATATCTCTATCGTTAGCGTTAGCATATCTAACATTTCCAACTTTGCCATCGAAAGCCGCCCATCCAGACCCTGGTGACTTTAGCTTAGCTGACTAGCTTGCTACTGTCACTAATAGCCACTCACGTTAGCTTTAGCCTGGGCTAAGCAGCTAACACTTTCAAACAGCAGAGTCACTACAGTTGAAGTCCCGCTGTTCCTGGAAGCAAACAAAGCTGAGCTTGTGGATCTTCTGAGAGTCCAGCAGGTGTGAGGACGTCCATGTAGCTTCGTCAAAAACCTATACTTTGAGTTTTGTTGATTTTTTTGGGGGGGAAAGCGACTGAATAGCATTTCTTCTTTAAGACGCTGCTGTTAGCAAAGGAATTCCCCAATGAGGATCGATAACGTTTATCTTATCTTAGCAGGTGTCACCAGGAACAACGTTTGACAATGACCTGGACCAGAGGACCACCAATGAATATGAAAACTGAAGACGATCTAAAAGTGTTGCATCGGCGTTGGTAGACGCAGCTAAAGGGCAAAGGGTGCATCTTCTGGCCATTTCTGGACGGATTTTAAGCTTAACCAAGATCTCCAGGTGTTTCCCTGTTTTGTGGAGACCTTTGAACTTGCGCCTTCTGCGTCCATTTATATCCATAATTTCAACATTTTCATCAGATGATTCCGGATGATGCAAAAATGACCAGTTAGCGGTTAGCATTTCTGCCTCGCAGCAAGAAGATCCCTTGTTGGAGTCCCACTGGGGGGCTTTCGGTGTGGAGTCTCTATGTTCTCCATGTGTTGGTGGGTTCACTCCAGGTTCCCCGGGTTCCCCACATTTACCGGAGCCCTAACCCCAACCCCAACCTTAACCCTAACACTAAACCTAACTCGCCGATGTTAAGTCGAGCAAGCTTGGGAGTGGTACCGTTGGAAAGCCCACCCAAGACAATGTGGGTAGGCCTAATTTCCACATCTCTATCTCAAACGGTGAGATGAACAACTTGAGGGTTGCTACATTGGTGACGATGGTTATAACCGACTTACCGAACCGAAACCCTAATGATCAATCTTTCCAAACTATTTGTTAATCTTCTAAACAATGGAGCAGAAACTTGGTTTTGGTACCAATGGAACATGGACCACATCGATCAGAACCCTAATGCTAACCCTCACCCCAACTCCCGCGCTAACCCTAAACCTAACTGACCAACCGGAAGTCCGGCAGGCTTTGGATTGGCGCCGATTTTGAAGAGCTCAAACTCGACACTGGTCGGGTTCTGGTTAATGCGTTCTTTCCATTGGTAACCTAAACCTGTACCCACCTGAGCCACAGCCGTCTCCTCGGTGACCACCTTTAGCGTGTCGACCACGGAGATGTAGCCTAGCCTCCTGGCAATGGAGAGAGCGCTGTTCCCGTTCTGGAGCCGGGAAAAAAACAAAAAAAAAAAGTGGTGATACACAGCAGGGTATGGAATGAGTTGTTTTCCCCCAAAAGTCAGATGAGTAGAAGACAGAAAACTAGATCGGAGTTTCAAAAATGTATATGCTAAGTGCGCAAATGAAAAGTGAAAGTTAAAAAAAGATGCTAATGGCTAACGGCTAATGGCTGCAAGGTAGAATAGGCAAATGGAATAGCTTAACGGCACCAGACGTCTGCACGTGAACAAAATAAAAAGAAACGCTGCTCTTCACAGCTTCATTCATGTCAAGCAGTTAGTGTGTGTGTGTGTGTGTGTGTGTGTGTGTGTGTGTGTGAGAGAGAGAGAGCCTGCTAGCATGTGCTTTTAATTCCAAACCTCCCAGTGCTAAATGCTACGCTGACATGTATTCCCTCATGTAACTGAAAGCAGATTACAAGACACAAAGGTCGCGGTCATGTGTGTGTGTGTGTGTGTGTGTGTGTGTGTGTGTGTGTGTGTGTACACTGACAGCGGTGAGTTCATTGGGCGACGCTCCTTGGTGCAACAGCAAGTTTATGATGTGTGTGTGTCCCTGCTGGGCGGCCTGGTGGAGGGGGGTGTAGCCGTTCTGCAACACACACACACACACACACACACACACACATTAGAAACATCCTGCAGAGTCAGCAGGAGGCACACACACACACACACACACACACACACATATGACTGGTGTGTAGAATTATTACCCTGGTCTTCGCGTTGACCTTCGCCTGGTTCTTCAGCAGGAAGTTCACCATCTTCACGTTGCCATAGTGACAGGCCACGTGGATGGGGGTGTAACCCAGCTGGCGGCACACAAACCCATTCACAAAAATAAACGCCCCCTCTTTTCTACCATTTTTGTTTTTACATATATATTTTTTAATCTACTAACCTTGGTCTCGGGGTCGATGTCGGCGCCGTGATTGACCAGAACCTCGGCCACGTTGACTCGATCCTCCTGGGCGGCCAGATGGAGCGGCGTCAGGTTGGACTGAGGAAGAGGAAAAACAAAAAAAAATGGAGGTCACTCATCCAGGAATGACATTAAAATGTTTTTGGAAAATTGCATAAACATTTAAATATGTAGGTTTTTTAATGCAAACGAGCCCTCGAAACTGGGAGCCTCTGAAAGATCTTACATCGCCTGATTTAAATACCATATAATATATGTTTACATATGAAGATATGGACTAACTGCTAATTTCCATTATCTAACCTGAGCAACGGTTCGAACCCAAACTGTGGCTCCTGATAATTATTTTTTTTTTTAGTGCAACCGTGAATGGTGATACCGTCATTTCAACATATTTTAAACTTTTAATTAAATTAAACACACCGGTAACATCCACAAATACGTCCGGGAAATGGTTTAATTTCTGAACAGTGCCTGTCAACACCATGAAAAGTTGTCCTATTCCAGCTGATCGCTATCTTTTTCTTCCTCCTGCACGCTAAAAAAAAACGTAAAAGTCGTCGTCTTCGGTGTCGGAATTGGAAAAAAATCCCTAAATTAGCCGCATCGTTTTTTTAAGCCGCAGTGTTGATGGTTTGATGGTTTTAAAAACTCCGGCGCTAAAGTAAATTTAGCCGTAAAGGGTAGCAAAGTGTGTCATTTAGCAACACAATGTAGCATTAAGTGTGCGGCCAGTAAGTTAAGTTCAGCCAATGATTGTCAAATCGTGGTTGTGATGCCAGCGGGAACATGCTAACGGTGTACCATTAGCTACATTAGAGCTAATGTGTAGTGCTAATGCTACACATTAACTCTAATGTAGGATTAGCTACATTAGAGCTAATGTGTAGCGCTAATGCTACATGGTGTTTTGCACCGAGCGTTCGCACACAAAGCAAAGAGCAGGAAATATAAAGTGCGGAGAGCAAACCTTCAAGACACGCCATAGAAAAATATTTATCAAGAATGATAAGAAAGGCGGCGAGAGACGGAGATAATGAGACAAACGAATGTCACCCGAAAGAGGAACGAGGAAATACAATTTAAGACGAGGAAATACGACGAAGCGAATGTAACGCTCGGCTTCAAACGTACCGAATGTTGGCGTCTCCGGTTTTGTGTTAGCAAAGTTATTCTTTGTTGCAAGTTGATCTATATTTCTTTCTTTTTAAGGATACGATGTTGGCAGAGACGCGCACAGAATAATTCTATAGACGAATTATACTGTTTTTAGTTGCGGCGGAGAGAAATACATCTAATCAAATCGCTTCAGTTACTCACATTTAATACATTATTGTTTATTTTTAAAGTACATTTTTTCTTATTTAAACCAGGGGGAATGAACAGATTAATAGCGATTAATCAGATTAATTTGATCCTCGCCGGCAGCCATATTGGATCGGACCGGCCGATTTGATTGGACGTGGCAGCTAACACGCTAACACGCTAACACGCTAACACGCTAACACGACACACCTTGTTGCCCATGTTGACGGGAGCGTCCCTCGCCAGCAGCAGCGTCACGATGTCCACGTTGCCCTCCTGGGCGGCGAGGTGCAGCGGCGTGATGCCCTGCCGCGTCACGGCGCCCGTGGCGGCGCCGTACTCCAGCAGCGTGGTGGTTATCTCCATCTGGTTCTTCTTGGCGGCGATGTGCAGCGGCGTGTAACCATTCTGGGAGTCACAATTGATCGTTCATGAATTAGTTCATTAATCGTGTATGGATTAACTGGGCAGGATTAATTTCATACACGATTAATGATTAATATGGAGTTCAGTTAAGTTATTACACTTCGTAAGCAAAGAAAATAGTTGAGAAGAGGAAAACGTCGACACGACCGGCTGACCAGCCGTGTACCTGCGGGTACTTTTAGTACAAATACAAATACTAATAAATACTACAAGTACAAATACTGACCAAGAAGTACGAAAGTACTAAAGAAGTATTCTGATCTGGGTGCCACAGATCATTATGGATTCAGGTATTTCAATCAAATATTGGAGTATTTCCCCTCCCGACTAGCCATTTCTTATGCTAAGCTAAGCTACCGTGCTGCCGACTCCGCCCCTAACGCCTTCTCACCTTGGCGGCGGCGTGCGGAGAGGCGCCCTGCTTGAGCAGCAGCAGCGCCACCTTCTGGTTATCGTAGTGCGCCGCTACATGCAGTGGAGTTAGTCCACTCTACACACACACACACACACACACAGGGTGTTAGCGAGTGATACAACGGTATCCAGAAAAGTTTTGCTCATGCATGGAAAAACCGCCGCCGATTGCGGTACCTTCCCGGCGGCGTCCGGCGGCGCGTTCCTCTGCAGCAGCAGGTTAGCCACCTCCAGCTTGCCGTACTTTGCCGCCACGTGCAGCGGCGTGAAGCCCTTCTGGAAAAGACCATCCGACGCAAACACACCCCTGTCACGACCATAACAATAAGCGTGAAATAATAATCGTACGCCTACCTTGGTGGTGACGTCCAGGTTGGCTCCTTGGTCCAGCAGCGCCGCCGCCACGTCCCGGTGCCCCTCCCTGGCCGCCAGGTGCAGCGGCGTGTAGCCGGAGCTGGTGGTGGCGTCCGGACAGGCGCCGTTGGCGAGCAGCTCGTGGACGATGTCCTGCTTGCCGAGGCGGCTGGAGATGTGCAGCGGCGTCTGGTCGTCCTGCGGGAGGAAGCGTCAGTCGGTGCGCTGCAGTACCGCCCCGCGCCTCTAGGGGACGCCATCGAGGCGCGACCACGTTTAAGCCGCTTTTCCACGAACGGAAACTTTTCGTCCAATCGGTGCAGCCGGGGGGAGGAGGGGGATTCGGTTTTAAAACTGTTTTCAGAGCGGTGCGTTTCCATGGCAACCGTCATTTTTTTTTTTTTTTTACGTCCTCATTTTTTAAGATTCAGATTTATTCCAAGTGTATTTATAACGCGTCAGATGGAAAAGTCGGGATTTGTTTTTCCTGATTCTTTAAGCTTTTCTATTTTTTTTTTTTTTTTTTTCCGGCAGTCGTTCATCTCCAGACCATAATTTCAGACCTGAGTTTTTCCTTTCCCGGGGCCGACAGAGACGGAAAAAAAAAAAAAAAAAAAAAAAAAAAAAGGAAAAGCCTCAAATTGAAAGCAGCAGGAATGTGTCTTTATCTCCGTAACGACAACAACAGAGACACACACACACACACACACACATACAGGGTCCAGTCAGTCTGGTTTCAATTATGTGATTTTTTTTTTTCCCGCCCGCACATGTGTGTGTGTGCATGTGTGTGAGTGTGTGTGTGTGTTTTGTCGTACCTTGGCCTTGGCGTCCACCCGCGCCCCGTTCTGGACCAGGTAGCGGACCACGCCGGACTGACCTGCCCTCGCCGCCATGTGGAGCGCCGTCTCCCCTCTCTGCGACACACACACACACACACACACACACACACACACACACACACACGATGAGATATCACCCAAATAAAAGGTTCCTCTTACGGAGACGACGAAGCTCGCCGACGTCGCGCCCTTCGATTCAAGCCAAGGATGAGGAGTGAAAAAGGAGAAGGGGAAAAAGAGGGAGGGAAAAAGAGAGAGGGAGAAAAAGAGGGGGGGCGGGGGGACCCCCTTGTCTTCCACACCCAGCTCACCATAATGACGTCCCATAATTTTCCGTTTCTACGGAAACCTGCCCACAGACGTGGGCGACCCATTACTCCGGGGTGGAAGCCTCCGCTCCTCCTCCTCCTCCTCCTCCTTCTTCTTCACCTCCTTCCTTCCACTCCTCCATATGGAAGCAATATGTCGGCGTTCCCTCGCTTCTCCGGGTCGAGTCCGCCGCTTTTTTCCGCCGCCGCCGCCGCCGCCGCCGCCGCCGCTCGTCCACGCCGGGTGACGGAGTTTGAAAGAGAGAAAAAGGCGAGAGGACGCACCACGTTGCTGGTGTTGGGCGAAGCTCCGTGGTTGATGAGCTGATGGACGATGTTCTCGTGTCCCATGAAGGCGGCGACGTGGATGGGAGTCAGACCGGACTGCAGGGAGACACACACACACACACACACACACACACACGGGCTGATTATTGAACATTTTTTTTATTATTATTCAAATATGACGTTGCGGCTCAGCATTTTATTTTGGTACATTGATGTCATTTTACACAGAGTAATGTAGGGGTAAAAACATACACACACACACACACACACACACACACATACATACGGGCTGTTAGACGTCGGAGGAAACGCCACTTTTATTTTGAATTTTTTTTGTATTTCTGGTGGTCTTTTCTAGTTTCTGAATTTTACACCATTTTTTTTGGGGCATTTTTATAAAGATTTATCTTTGGGCTGTGGGTGTTCCTATTTATCTTATTTATTATCTGTAACTTTTTCTTTTATCTATTTTAATTATGAGCATTTTTGATCTTTTTTGAGCATTTCTTTATTTGCTTTGATTTCAGTTATTTTGCTGTCAATAATTGTTGATTATTGAACATTTTTTTTATTATTATTCAAATATGACATTGCGGCTCAGCATTTTATTTTGGTACATTGATGTCATTTTACACAGAGTAATGTGGGGGTATAAACACACACACACACACACACACACATACGGGCTGTTAGACGTCGGAGGAAACGCCACTTTTATTTTGATTTTTTTTTTTTACTTCTGGGATTTCTGGTGGTCTTTTCTAGTTTCTGGATTTTTCCGCATTTTTTTTTTTTGGCATTTTTAAGAAGGATTTATCTTTTGGCTGTGGGTGTTCTTATTTATCTTTTTATTTAATTATGTATTTATTACTTTTTTGAGCATTTCTTTACTTGCTTTGATTTTAAATCAGTAGCTTTTCCCCTCAAGTCATTTCATTCAGAATATATTTATTCATTTACATATTTATGTATTTATTTATTTTACTGTCAATAATTGTTGATTATTGAACATTTTTTATTATTATTTAAATATGACATTGTAGCTCAGCATTTTATTTTGTTACATTGATGTCATTTTACACAGAGTAATGTGGGGGTATAAACACACACACACACACACACACACACACACAGGCTATTAGACGTCCGAGAAAGCGACACACAGATGACTTTTATTTTGAAATTTTGTATTCATATTGGTTTTCTGGTTTCTGTATTTTACACAATTTCTGTGGCATTTCTAAGAATGACTTATCTTATTTATTATCTACATTTTTTAACTTTCATCAGTTTTTTGTCTACATTTATTACTTTTTTGGGCATTTCTTTATTTATCTGCTTGTTTTTAAATAAGTAGCTTTCCGCCTCGGTCATTTCATTCAGAATATATATTTTTTTACTTATTACGCATGCATTTATTAATTTTTACGTATTTTTCAAATTATTTAGATATGACCTTTTAACTCATGTTATTTTGGCAAATTGATGTAATTTTACGCAGATTAATGTGGGGGTACAAAAACACACACATGATGAGACAAACTAAATGAACAATTAATTCTATTTTTGAAAATGTATTTATGTGCGTCTTCTCTTGTCACTGTTTGGGGGCAGATTTTGCACAATGTCTGTGAAATGTAAAAAAAAAGTGTTAAATGTAACTTTCTATATCAATGTTTTACTTTTTTTTTTAAATTAAATTTACATTTTTCTGTTTTTTAATTTTATCACCTTTCTTCTATGCACTTTCAATTTTTTTAGGGGGGGGGGATTTCCTAACTTTATGTCAGGTTTTTTTATTTTTTGCATCATTTCCATTTAATCATTTATTTTTTCTATTAATACACTTCTTTATTAAACATTTGTGCATTTGTTATTTTATTCAGATTTTATTTCATTATTCATTTTTTTTATCCATTGATTTATTATCAATAGTTTTGAGCCTCGACTTTTCTGTTTTGAACGTGACATTCTTTTTAAACTTAGCATTTCATTTTTTTTGTAAATTTTCCCCATTGGCCATTTAATTCAGAATATATTCATTCATCTACTTATTATTTCTATGTATTTATTTATTTTTACTGTCAATTTTTTTTTCCCCATCTATACACTTCTGTATTTAATATTTGTGCATTTGTTTCTGTGTTTGTTTTTAAATAAGCAGCTTTCCCCCTTCAAATCCTTTCATTCAGATTTTATTTGATTATTTATGTATAAATTTATTCATTATCAATAAAGTTTTAAGCTTCATTTTTTGAATGTTTCGAATGTGACCTTGTTTCAAACGTAGCATTTTATTTTGGACGATTTATGTCATTTTATGCAGATTAACGTGAGGGCGCACACACACACACACACACACACACACACACACACACACACACACACACACACACACACACACACACCTCGGTGACGGCCTGTATGGAGGCTCCGTGCTTCAGAAGCAGCTCCATCACCTTCACCCGGTTCTTCTTGCAGGCGATGTGCAGCGGCGTGAAGCCGTTCTGGAGCGAGAACACACACACACACACACACACACACACACACACACACACACACACACACACACACACACACACGGTTGTAACAAAGAGGAGGAGGAGAAAGCGGAGACCCGTTTGGAGCGGCGTTCGGAAAGGGACGGCGTTTTCCGCCAGGCTGCATGGAAAGACTGGCCGGGAGTCAAAAAGGAAACTTCTCTTTCCTCTTCTCTTTCGCCGCCCCTCCTTCATCCCTTCATCCCTTCATCCCTTCATCCCTTCATCCTTCCCTTCCCTCCTCATCCCTCCGTTCTTCCCCCTCCGGCAGCCACGCTGCTTCACGCTACTTCCGGTCTGCGTCATTATGAAGAAAAGAATAAAAAGAAAGGAGGAGGAAAGAGATTGTTTCTTTGGGAGGAAGAAAGAGGGAGAGATGGAGGAGAGAGATGGAGAGATGGATGAGAGGAAAAGAGAGGAAGTGATGGTGGAGAGATGAAGTAAAGAGAAGGAGAAAGAGAAGGGGAGAGAGAGAGAGGGTGAGATGAGAAAGGATGAGAAAAAAAGAGAGAGAGAGAAAGAGGGAAAAGAGAGAGGAGTGAGAGGAGGAGAGGGAGAGATGGATGAGAGGAAAAGAGAGAGAGAGAAGGGGAGAGATGGAGGAAAGAGAGAGAGGGAGAGATGAGAAAGAATGAAAAGAGAGAGAGATGAAGTGATGGATGAGAGGAAAAGAGAGAGGGGAGGAGAGATGAAGGAAAGAGAGAGAGAGAAATGGAGAGGTGGAGGGGAGAGAGAGGAGAAAGAGTGAGAAAAAAGAGAGGGAAGAGAGAGAGAAAGGTGGAGAGAGAGAGAGGGAGGAAGGGAAAAGGAAAAGAGAGGAAGAGATGGAGGAGAGAGAGAGGGTTAGATGAGAAAGGATGAGAAAAAAGAGAGAGAGAAAGAGGGAAAAGAGAGAGGAGAGTGATGATGGAGAGATGGAGGAAAGAGAGAGAGAGAGGGTGAGATGAGAAAAGGATGAGAAAAAAAAGAGAGAGAGAGAAAAGAGGAAGTGATGGTGGAGAGATGGAGGAAAGAGAGAGAGAGAGAGAAAGATGGAGAGAGAAAGGGAAGAGAGAGCGGAGTGTGAGAGGAAGAGAGGAGAAAGAATGAGAAGAGAGATGAAGTGATGGATGAGAGGAAAAGAAGGGGGGAGGAGAGATGAAGGAAAGAGAGAGAGAGAGAGAGAAAGAGGGAAAAGAGAGGAAGTGATGATGGAGAGATGGAGGAAATACAGAGACGGAGAGAGGGATGTGCAAGAGAGAGAGAATGATGGAAAAAGAGAGATAGAGGAAAGAGAGAAAAGGTGGGATGAGAAAATGAGAGTGAAAGAGTGAAAGAGTGAGAGGAGAAAGAGAGAACGATGGAGGAAAGGAAAGAAAGAAAGAGGGATAAAAAAGAGTGACAGCCAACAGGTTTCAGAGCAGCCGCTGAACTCCTGGTTACTTCCTGTTCCCTGTGTGTGTGTGTGTGTGTGTGTGTGTGTGTGTGTGTGTGTGTGTGTGTTACATCCTCACCAGCGCCTTGGCGTTGGGGTTCGCCTTCTTGTCCACGATGACCTTGGCGACCTTATAGTGTCCGCAGTGCGCCGCCACGTGCAGCGCCGTCAGGTAGTCGTTGGTGACGTCGTCCACCGGCACGTCGTGATGCAGCAGCAGCTGCACGCAGTTCAGGTGGTCGCCCTGCGTCGCCATGTGCAGCGGCGACAGGCCGTTCTGCGCCGCCGTGAGAGGGGGGGGAGGCGGTTACTATGGAAACGTCGCTTTCGGTGAAGAAGCCCGTCGGACGGGATCGGGCGAGTTCGATCGTTTCGAACCAAAAAGCGACGAAAAGTTCGAGGGGAAAAGTGGGAAAAATCAGAATTTGATGGGTTTTTCTTCTGAAAAATATGAAAAATTGGGAGAAATGTCTCTAAAGAGCAAAAGCGGAAAATATTTGCTATATTATCTATTTTTTTTTTTTATTTTATTTCTTTATTTTAGTATTTGTTTATTATTATGTTTTGTTTTGTTTTTTGGGTGAAAATCATGTTTCGCCGGTTTTGTGACGTTCGTTTTCTGCACCGGTAAAAAAAAAGCGCCTATGAATCTGGGAAAAATGTCTCTTAACAGTAAAAGCGGAAAATATTTGCTTATTATTTTTATCTATTTTTTATTGTTCTTATTTTATTATTTGTTTATTATTATGTTTTTTTTGTGTGAAAATCATGTGTCGCCGGTTTTCTGACGTTGATGCCCGGTTCATTTTCTGCACCGGTAAAAAAAAAAGCGCCTATGAATCTGGGAAAAATGTCTCTAAAAAGCAAAAGCAGAAAATATTTGCTTATTATTTTTATCTATTTTTTTTTATTTTATTTATTTTATTTATTTTATTATTTGTTTATTATTATGTTTTTTTTTTTTTTGGGGTGAAAATCATGTGTTGCCGGTTTTGTGACGTTGATGCGCGGTTCGTTTTCTGCACCGGTAAAAAAAAAGCGCCTATGAATCTGGGAAAAATGTCTCTAAAAAAGCAAAAGCGGAAAATATTTGCTTATTATTTTTATCTATTTTTTTTTATTGTATTTATTTTATTATTTGTTTATTATTATGTTGTTTTTTTTTTTTGTGTGAAAATCATGTTTCGCCGGTTTTGTGACGTTGATGCGCGGTTCGTTTTCTGCACCGGTAAAAAAAAAAGCGCCTATGAATCTGGGAAAAATGTCTCTAAACAGCAAAAGCGGAAAATATTTGCTTATTATTTTTATCTATTTTTTATCATTCTTATTTTATTATTTGTTTATTATTATGTTTTGGTTTTTTTTGGGTGAAAATCATGTGTCGCCGGTTTTCTGACGTTGATGCCCGGTTCAATTTCTGCACCGGTAAAAAAAAAAGCGCCTATGAATCTGGGAAAAATGTCTCTTAAAAGCAAAAGCGGAAAATATTTGCTTATTATTTTTATCTATTTTTTTTATTTTATTTATTTTATTATTTGTTTATTATTATGTTGGGTTTTTTTTGTGTGAAAATCATGTGTCGCCGGTTTTGTGTTCGTTTTCTGGACCAGTGAAAAAAAAGCGCCTATGAATCTGGTGGTTTCATGCCGGTTGGATGCTAGTGTGTGTGTGTGTGTGTGTGTGTGTGTGCCACCTTGGTCTTAGACAGGATGGGGGCCCCTCGGTTCAGGAGCATCTCCACCACCTGCTCGTGTCCGCTCCGGGCTCCGCAGTGCAGCGGCGTCAGGCCGTCCTGTCAACATCAACCAGATGATTTTTTTTTTCAAAACTCTATTTTTATTCAGTTTTTCTAATAGACAGGAACATATCATTATTAAAACAAAAAAAAAAAAACACATAGGTCATCAAAAAGGATGCCAGTCCAGAACTCTTTGACCTTATTGTATTAGGTTCCATCTGGTAAATGACCCATATTTTTTGTGTTTTATATAAGGAGGTCCGGTTTTATCCACCTGATCGTTCCAGCTTTTAATGTGAGCAGAGTGTTTAGGACGTATCTTTCGTCCTTTCTGTTTTCGTCACAATCATCGTCCGGCTCCCCAAGAGGAGCCCAACCACCTGCCAGAATGGCTGCAGGCCAGTCGCATTCATCTGATCATCATAAAGCGCTTCCAGAGAGCGGTTCTGGCCCGCATTCAGAACAACATCCCGGAAAGCCTGGAACCCCTGAAATTCGCATACTGAATTTGCCGGGTCCAACTCAGCCCACCATTGGTACCACCCTCCTCTACTCCCTCACCCACCGAGGACAGGAAGTAGTCTCCCTCACCCACCTAGGACATGAAGACTCCTACATCTGGATGCCTTTTGTGGACTACAACTCTACATTCAACATAGTCATACCCCAAAAACTCACACACAAGTTGTCCACCCTTGGCCTGCACCTCAGTACACCATAGCTGCCACCCTCCACTACTCCCTCACCCACCTAGGACAGGAAGTAGTCTCCCTCTCCCACCTAGGACAGGAAGACTCCTACATCTGGATGCTCTTTGTGGACTACAACTCCGCATTCAACACGGTTGTAACCCAATAACTCAAAACCAAAATGTCCACCCATGGCCTGGACCACACCCTCTGGACTTCTTGCCTGGTAGACCCCAGTCTGTCAGGACAGGTTGCAGGATCTCAGCCAGCATCATGATGAACCCGGGCACTCCTCAGGGATGAGTCCTAAGGGACGAGTCCTAAGGGATGTGACCTCTCCTTCTTCACCCAAGACTGTGTTGCCTCCCGTGAGGACAACGTCATCCTGAAGTTTGCAGACAACATCGCAGTGATTGGACGCATCCCCGGCGGAGGTGGCCGGTCTGGAGAGGTGATGTGAGGACAACAACTTTGCCCTCAACAAGGACAAGACCAAGGAGATGGTAGTGGACATGAGGAAGGAGAGGAGATGTTATCAGCCACTGTTCCTCCAAGGTCGAAGCAAGCACCTCACCTGGTCCCTCAACACCACGCAGACGGTCAGGAGGGCTCAAAGGCGACCGGCCTTCCTGAGGAGGCTGAGGAGGTTTGGCATGTAGCCTAAGATCCTCAGCAACTTCTCTGGTCCCAGCTGCCTTTAACAAGCTACATCGCGATATGGTACAAGAGAAGCTCACCAGAACCCCACTGCCATCTCTGCAGAGCATCCACCACCGTAGAGTCCACAGGAGAGCTGCCTCCATCGGCAAGGACCCCTGACGTGGACTAAACGCTTTTTATAAGGGTTACTCCAAATAATGCAGTCGTACGGCTTTGTGTGCTTTGAGGGCGTCAAAAACCTCCTTCCAAAATAAACTTGGTTTGGAGCAAAGTCAAAATAAATGTGTATGGTTTGCAATATCTTTACCACAATTGCTCCATCAAGAACGACAAAGTGTCTTCACTATTATTTCTGGTGTTCTAAAAAAACCTAATAGTTACATTACACTAGAATTTTCTCCAGGAGTTTGAGTTATGTATATCTGTAAATAAAAATATAATGATTGACAGCAGGAAAATACTTCCTGTACTTTAACAGCAAAACAGTTATGAGCATTTTATTTAAAAAAAATGGATAAAAAATATCCATTTGTTTGATCCGTTCATACAGACATTTTTTTTTTAACAAATAAACTACAAAAAAAGGAATATCCTGTTTTCCCATTGCACCTGAACGCCACATGGCTGGAATTGTGGACAAACACTTTCTGCAATGGTGTGTGTGTGTGTGTGTGTGTGTGTGTGTGTGTGTGTGTGCATGTACCTTGGTCCGGGCATCGATCTTGGCGCCGCGCTCCACCAGCAGCCGCACCATGTTGCTGTTCCCGCGTTTGGACGCCACGTGCAGCGGCGTGATGTCATTCTGCACATAGACAAAACAAAAAACAAAAAAAAAACCACAAAACGCTCCTCTGTGATTGGTCGACTCGCGCTTCTGGCGACTAAATATCGCCCCCTAGTGGCGAGACGCAGCTCCAGCACGCAGCGCCGCCTCTTTATTTTTACCGACTTACTGGATCTTTTTAGATACAGTCGCCCCACCCACTCACGTCAATATGTGTGTGTGTGTGTGTGTGTGTGTGTGTGAGACGGCCCTACCCTGGCCTTGAAGTCGACGGCCGCCCCTCTGTTCAGCAGCAGCGTGGCCACGTTGATGTTGCCGTAGTGAGCGGCGATGTGGAGGGGGGTGAAGCCGCTCTGGTGGACGGGGAGGCGGTTGGGAGGAAGAGGAAAGACGAGGCGGTTAGAAGGAGAAGCGGGTTTAGCCGCCGTAGCTCGATGCAAAAGTAGCTTGTGGGAATGCAAAAACATGCTCGTTCCAAGCCAGACGTCACCCTCGCGCTTTTGTTTTGAAGGAGGGAGGAAGTGCACGGGAGCCGGGGGCGGAACAGGGTGAGGGAAGAGGAACGAAACTAGCATCGCGTTAGCCGCTGAGCTAATTCTGCTAACTTTTAGGGAAAACGGTCGTTCGTGGGTTGTCGAATTGGGACACAAGACGCAGCTAACATGGTCACGTCGGATCGGTGCGTGAAGCTGCAAATGCATGGAAATCAAAAATAAATCCAGGAATGAGAAGTGATCGACAAAGACAGATGCAACAGTTTCAACTCGGACGCTGGAAATGATCAAAACATCCGACTATTGATCGCCGCTAGCCGATGCTAGCTATCGCAAGGCTAACATCTGCTTATTGTAATTTCTTCCCTGTCTTCGTTTTCTTTCATTTCTTTTTTCTTTCCAGCTAATTCCTCAAATGATTTTCAAAACTTGAAATAATCTCTAATTTACTTTCTTTCTTGTTTTATTCCTCTTTAAATAAAAAGAATAGCAGACGCACACACAAAGACACAAAGCGATGCTGGAATATGAAGCAGGCCTGATAACAAAATAAATAAAATAAACATAGAACAAAATACAAAAAAATGTATGAAATAAAATAAAAATAAAGTAAAATTAAATAAAGCAAAGTAAAATAAAATAAAATAAGATATGATGAAATAAAATAAAGTGAAATTAGTATAAAAACAAAAATGAAAAAAGATGAAAATAAAAAGAAAAAAAAAGTGAATTAAGGTTAAATTAAAATATATAAGAAATACAAGATATAAAGTAAAAAATGAAATGAGATGAAGAAAAATAAATAGAAAGTGAAAATGAATTAAGGCTAAATACAAATCAAAAATAAAATACACAAAAAAATGAAGAAATAAAATAGAATAACAGGTGAGGGAGCAAAAGCATTCATGCCAGCATATTGGCGTTCATGCTAGCAAACAGAAGGCTTTGCAGGGGTGGCGATGAGGAAAAGAGGACGAAGAAGAGGAGGAGGAAGAAGGAGAAGGAAAATAAGGAGGAGAGGAAGCAGTAGAAGAAGAAGAAGAAAAAGAAGAAGCTATACCTCTGTTGTTCTATTCACCATCATCTAGAAAAAGAAAAGGGGGGGAGGGTAAGAAAAAGGAACAAACAGAGGGAGGAAGAGGAGGAGGAGGAGGAAGAGAATGGGGTGGTTAGTGCACCACAGGTAAACAACAGACCATGGCGGCTCCAAGCTGCACGACGTGCACGGGACGATGTGGCCACAAGAAATGACAAAAATAAATAAAAGCAGCCCAACGGAGCTCAGCGAGGTTCCTCCCGGCTCCTCCTCATCATCTTCGTCATAGGATAAAGAAGGAGTGTTACTCTGCTGCACTAGGCTGGAACCAGAAATAATCATATTCGTATTTTTTTGCCTTCGTTTAGGCAAATTAAGGAGCCGTAATGACTAAACTTAGCTTGATTTTAATAGTGAATTATATAAACATGACTGTCTTGGTTTTATACGTCGATCGAATTTATTTTGCAATTTTCTGATCACATTTTCTGCGCATTTGGAGGATTTTTTTTGTTATTTTTTTCTTTTTTTTTTTTTAAAACCTAATTTTTGGTGCTTTTGAGCGGCTCTCATTCCTCTTTGAACCGGTCGATCTTTATTTTTACTCATTTTACCTGTTGCATCTCCTTTCGTAAACAATTAAGAATAAATGAATTAAAAACAAAATGAATAAAACGTGACAGAAGTTTTTTGTTCTTTTTTTTTTTTTTGGAAAAAAGGCGGGTTGAAATGACGTCCGGGTCACTTCCTGTCCGACAGCGGCGGGGCGGCGTACCTTGGACTCCACGTCGGCGTTGTGGTCGCTCTGGAGCAGGAGGGCGGCGGCCTTGGTGTCGTCCTTCCGGGCGGCGATGTGCAGCGCCGGGAGGCGGACCTTCCCCTTGGTGTCGTTCTCCAGGAGGAGCGACACCACCTGCTCGTGGCCCTGCTGCAGCGCCACCGCCAGCGGGGTGAAGCCGTCCTGTGGGGGCCACAGAGAGGCGCCGTCACCCACCCGCCGCTACGTCGATTAAGCCGTCGCCATCCGAGGCGGTCCGTACCGCCGGGACCAATCAGAGGGCTCGGTTTAGCCCTCGGGAGCAGTTTCGGGAACGCGGTTCCGGGACCGCTGGGAGCTGGAGAACCCGATTTATTTGTCGTTTATTCTCCTGCACACCGGATCTGGAGCCAATCCCAGGTGAGGGGCGGGGCTAAACCCGGACAAACCGGCTGCCAATCACGCTAACTGATGAAGCTACCCGGCAATGCTAACAGGATGTGCTGTAGAACCGCATTTTCCAAAAACAACGCAAACATGGGTATATTTCCACGACGACTGGCCAGTTAAAAACTGAATAGTGCAGGTTAACGCAGCCCCCTCCACACACAGACACACACACACACTGTGTGTGTCAGCAGTGCTAACTGATCAAGCTACTCGGCAATGCTAACAGGAAGTGCAATGGGTTAATGAGGGAGGAACGCGTGAATACACACTCCTCCGGTCGGGACGAAAAGTAGAGCCGGGTTCTCAGAAAACAACCCAAACGCCAGTGCGTTTCCACGGTGACCGCCCATTTAAAAACTGTATGGCGCACTTTAACGCAGCCCCCTCCACACACACACACACACACACACACACACACACACATACACACTGTGAGGCGACAGCGCTAACTGATGAAGCTACTCAGTGATGCTAACAAGAAGTGCTGTAGAACCGCATTTTCCAAAAAAAACCCAAACATAGGCGCAGTCATCTCCACACACACACACACACACACACACACACACAGACGCACACTGTGAGGGGACAGCGCTAACTGATTAAGCTATTTGGCGATGCTAACAGGAAGTGCTATGGGTTAATGAGCGAGGAGCGCGTAGACACACACTCCTTCGGTTGGGACGAAAAGTAAAACTACATTCTCCGAAAAAGACGCACACGTGGGTGTGTTTCCATGGCGACCACCCATTTAAAAACTGTATGGAGCACTTTAATGCAGCCCCCTCCACACACACACACACACACACACACACACACACACACTGTGGGGCCGCAGCGCTAACTGATGAAGCTACTCAGCGATGCTAACAGGAAGTGCTATGTGCTAATAAGCGAGGAAACTACGTTCTCCGAAAAACAACGCAAACGCGCGTGTGTTTCCATGGCAACCGCCCAGATAAATACTAAATTCCGCACTTCAAAGCAGCCCCCTCCACACACACACACAAAAACACACACATTATCAGATCTGTCTGCAAGACACACCCGCAGACACACTCCGGAATAAATTCCCGCAGCTCCACCCTGCCGCTTCGTCCGCCTCATTACAGATTCAGGAAAACACACTCCGACGCCCTTAAGATAGGGCGATGGCGGCGGCGGCGGCGGCGATGGCGGCTAACCGTCATGGCCTCTGTAGCTCTCGTTCCGCGTGAAAACGACGCAACCATATCCGAGATACTACAAATTACAAATACAATGAAAGAGCGACGATAGATCATCATATAGCGTTTCGACCCTGTTCCACAACAAAATGGCTAAATATGAATTATTGAGCGAGCAGGGATCCTTCAAATACACATATATATTTCCACCGCCATGAATAATTCACTCCCGTCTCCCGCTGCAGGAGCGGCGAGGGGGGGGGGGGGGTTCGGCGGGGGCGGTGGAGAGCCGACTGGCGGGGGGATGAAGGGGATGAAGGGGGCGAAGGCGAGGAAGAGGAATCTCTTTTTGACGATTTGCAAGCGAGCGTTTACCTCGGTAGCGATGCTCTGGCTGGAGCCGTTGTCCAGCAGGAACTGCACCACGTCCAGGTGGTTCTCCTGCGCCGCCATGTACAGCGGCGTGAAGCCATTCTGGAAGGAAGGGGGAGGTAATCCAGATTAGAAACCGGGATTATTGAGCGACTTTCGCAACAAAAACAAAACACGGCCTTGGCGTCGAAAGGTGTGCATTATGGGATACGTCGTGCACTCAAAGTCGGCGGGGACGTTGTTATCCACGCAAGGACGTCCCGTCGCCTCGGCGCATACCACACACCCGATAACACCCGAGATAGTGTGTGTGTGTGTGTGTGTGTGTGTGTGTGCGTGTTAGCCTTTCGTCCTCTTCTCTTACTCATTGCGACCTTCAATCCCCCTGAATATATCGAAAAATAAACCTGTTTTGTATCCGATCGATTCACCCGGATTGACCCACCCGCGCTAAAATGACGCTAAAGTGCCGGCGGCGTCCATCCCATAATAGCAAAAGACAATCCTGCGTTCATGAGGTGTTCAAGTGTAACTTCCAAACCTTTTAGCAAACACAAAGTCCTCACATTAGCATGTCAACACCTGAGAATGAACACACACTATGTATACTGTACATACATACAGTATGTTTACATGTACTTTATATATTTTTATAGTACAAACAAATACTAAAAAATATATTTGGACTAGTCCGGAAGGATCTAGACCAGGCTCGAGACGGTGTGTGTTCCATGCCGGCGTCGAGCATCTCACACTCTCTCCTTTCCCCTGCAGATGCTGCCAAGGCTGAGGCGTTGACATCATCGCAGTTGCCGTGGCAACCGGAGTAGAGGGTGCACTCGCCGTTGAATATGGGTCAGGCGGCGATGCGGAGATGCTGACGCAGCACACACACACACACACACACACACACACACGTGCGTGGTGGCTTTAGTACTTTGGGGATGCAAGGTGGGATTTTAGGAGTGGCGTACCTGCGATTGTGCGTTGACGTTGGCGCCGTGGGTGACGAGCTCCTTCACCACCTCCGTCTGCCCGGCCAGGGAGGCGATGTGCAGCGCCGTGTTTCCTTTCTGTGACAGGAAGATGGGGATGTGTTATGCTAGGCTAGGCTAAGAAGCAGGAGGAAGCGGCCGATCGAAAAAACGTACACAATTGAATCCCAATTAAATCGAGCCACGCTAACGGTTAATGTTAGCACGCGGTGTTTATCTTTTTTTCCGCTCCTGGATGTTGTCGTGGTATTTATAGGCTGGAACTCATCTTCTGGTTTCGTCTCCCAAGACGTGACGGACCGAAATAAAAATTCAAGGGAACTAAGTACTATGCGCACCTGTCGCGTGCTTGTCGGCCATCACCGCCAGCACCTGTTGCTAGGTTGTCATACGCAGCCCTCCCCCGACCATTACACACTCTCACACACACACACACACACACATGCGCGCACACACAGACTACCCCTTTGTATACACAACGACCCTCATTCCAAACAAGAAGGTTTAGCTTTAGCTTTCACCTTAGATTGGCGCTTTAGCTGTACCTTTAGCTTTACCTTTGGCTTTAGCTCTGCCTTTAGCTTTAGCTGTGCCTTTAGCTCTAGGTTCTGCTTTAGCTTGGGCTTTGCCTTAAGATTGAACTTTGGCGTTAGCTTTGACTTCAGCCATAGCTTGAGCTTTGGCTTTAGCTTTAGCTTCAGCGATAGCTTTAGCTTGAGCTTTGGCTTTGGCTTTATTTTGAACTTTGGCTTTAGCTGTTGCTTTAACTTTAGCCTTAGCTATAGCCTGAGCTTTGGCTTTGAGTTTAACTCTGGCTTTAGCATTGGCTTTAGCTTTAGATGGCGACCATTACCCTGAACCTAAACTCAGATCTTAAAACTACAGCAGATAAAACCACAAGTTGTTGTGATTCAATGATCACAACACCACCAGTTATGACGTCGACGTCTCGTCGGCGCCCCCTACAGGCAGACGTGAACCTTGCAGCCGTCTCAGGGAGGCCTTGCTCTGAGCCATTCGAGACAAGGGCATTTTGATGGACATATTTATGACCACCAGGAGATTAGGGTTCAGCAGAGGGCGGCGGCGGCAGGGCGCCAATGACACGCCCATGACACATTTATGTGGCGCAGGGCAAGCATGAGGGGCAAAGTTTCAGTTTATCAGTCGTGTCAGCGAACGCACCACTATTTATCTCTGTTTTCCGTGCCGCCTGAGAAGCGCCACATGGGGGAAGGGGCTGACGCGACAAAACTCGTGCATTCACGAGTACGTGCATGTGATGCTCACCTTGGTGGCCGCGTCCACATTGGCGCCCTGCTTGACGAGCTCAGCCACCACCTCCACGTGGCCCTCCTTGGAAGCAAGATGGAGCGCGTTCAGGCCATTCTGTGCACGGGGCAGTAAAGACAACATGTCAAAGGGTTAAATTCGGGGTCACCATGGCAACACAAATGTCCCCTTCTTTTGGGTCTGAAAGACGCACCTGGTTGCAGATGTTGATGTCCACCCCGTTCTTCAGGTAGTCCAAGGCCTTCTCCAAGTTCCCGGCCCGAGCTGCTCGCAGGTAACAGGCGTTTACATCCGTCTGCGGATGTAAGATGGGAGTGCGGTGAGTTTGTTGTCTTGCTAGCCCGATGACGTTGTACACTAAATTTTAGGTGCCTTTGTGCTATCATGCTAACAGCAAAACCTTATGAGTGCTTCATCTTGACATCTTTGCGTGATGCTACGCTAAGTAGCTTGATGACATCCTGCAGTAAGTTTGCGGTACCTTTGCAGTATCGTGCTAACGGCTAAACCTTCAAAATGCAACGTCTTGACACAGTACAAGACATCAATGGGATGAGTTTGTCATCTCGCTAAGCTAACTAGCCCGATGACATCACACACTAAGTTTGCGGAACCTATATGCTATCATGCTCATTGCTTAACTCTCTAAATGCTTCATAATGACACAGCAAGAGGTTAACACAGTGACTTTGACGTCTTACTAAATTAACTAGCCCGATGACAGCCGGCAGTAAGTTTGCAGAACCTGTATGCTATCATGCTAACAGCTGAACCTTCTCGATGCTTCATCTTGGCACACAACCAGACATCAACATGGTGAGTTTGTTGTCTCGCTTCACTAACTAGCTGATGACGTCCTGCAGTAAGTTCTAAGTGGATGTGCGCTATTATGCTAATAGCTAAACCCTCTAAATGCTTCGTCTTGACACAGGACAAGACAACAACAGAATGAGTTTGTCATCTCGCTAAGCTAACTAGCCTGATGACATCCCACATTAAGCTTGCAGAACCTATATGCTATCATGTTAATTGCTTAACTTTCTAAATCTTTCGTATGACACAGCAAGAGGTTAACACGATGACTTTGTTGTCTTACTAAATTAACTAGCCTGATGACAGCCGGCAGTGAGTTTGCGAAACCTGTATGCTATCATGCTAACAGCTGAAGCTTCTCAACGTGGTGAGTTTGTTGTCTTGCTTCACTAACTCGCTGATGACGTCCTGCAGTAAGTTCTAAGTGGACGTCCCTATTATGCTAATAGCTAAACCCTCTAAGTGCTTCGTCTTGACACAGGACAAGACGTCAATGCGGTGAGTTTCTCGTCTCGCTACGCTAACTACCCTGACAATGCCCTTCCGTAAGTTCTAAGTGCGTCTGCGCTATCATGCTAACAGCTAAACCTTCAAAACCCCTTTGTTTACACATGCCAGAGCCTAATTCTTATCAAAATACCCCAGAGGCCTTGAGCCGGCCTGTTGAAGCACCCCTGCAAAGAAAGATATGTGGAGAAGATCCCCGGGGACCTGTAGGTATCACAGAAAACATTTTTTTTTTTAGGGGGGGGAGGAGTTTTCGTTTTAAGAACCGACATTCTGCAAGGGCGCCGCAATAACGTTTGGAACGAACGCAGTGTGAGGGCAGCGGACCGCCTTCAAATCCACATCCCGCGAGCGAGAGAGTAAACATGGCGGAGAGGCGGCAGGCCCACGCCCACAAACGCAGGATTTACTGTATCTGACGCTGCCGAGGGCTGTTTCTCACAGAACACACTGGAAAGTACTTTCGCTTCCCGCTGAATGGGCCGCAGGCCGGTTCGGGAGAGAACTGGGACACACACAGAAGAATCCCCTCTGTGTGTGTGTGTGTGTGTGTGTGTGTGTGTGTGTGTGGGTGGGTTCCAGCTTCCCCCCTAAAAAAAACCTAAGGGACCACCAATGACAGTTGATGCTGATATTTGGGTGAAACTTGGTTGTGACAAGCCAGCGTTGGGAGTAAAGACGAGATTTATAGTGTGTGTGTGTGTGTGTGCTAGTTCACCTTAAATCACATGTAATAAACTCAAGCTTCGTCATGCTAAACCACTCCACCGTGAGTCGACACAATGCGATTCAATGATGCGTTCAAGGACCGCTTTTATCCCCTCAACGCAGCACGTATGTTTTCATACATTGCAATAGTTGGATAGCGGTTTGTCCGTTGGCCGTTCTGATTGCTGGAATTGGACTTGTTGACAGTTGCTGATTCGTTTGTTTGTTCATCCATCCATTCATTCATTCAGACCTGATCCTCGGAAAACTTTGCAAAGTAGTCAGAGATACTGCCAGGGTTTCCTGAAAGGGAGGTGATACCTCTGCTATTTTCAAGCCATTTTTCATGAGATGGCTCAAAGGTTAACGAAGTAACTTACTCACTGACCCTTTTCACTTAGGTTTGAAAAAAAATCACACATAAAATGTAAAAGTAAACTTCATGACCGAATAGTTCAAATACAACGAATCAGCATACTTGAACGAATCAGTTAGGACACTGCTCATAATGAAGTTGATAGGTTTGTACTCTGCTCCGCCCCAACTTCCTGTTTGGCAGCCAGTCATTTGAAAAGCGTTAAAATCACACGTCATAAACATGGGATGAGTCGTAGGGTCGAGGATTCGGCCTCTTAACTCTCGGATCAGACTCAGACCGCAATGCCATTCTTTGTTGATATTTTGACGCCTGCTGAAACCCCCCACCAACATTGGTGCCACGTAAACATGGCTGTCACGAGAACGCCGACAATCACGCCAGAGGTTTTTTTCAATTAGCTCAAATCCGTCTGCTGTGAATCGTCCGCCGAAGTGAACATTCGTCCATGACCGCCCTAAAAAGCCCACACATTTAGACAGTGACTGGCTTTTTAGATGTTTTGCAGTTTGAGGGCTTGTTTTTTAGTGTGTATCTATGTGTGTGTGTGTGTGTGTGTGTGTGCTCAGCGCACCGCGGCGTGTGTTATTGTGGAAAGATTATTGGCTCACGCTGAACGCTGAGCTCATTTCCCTCTCGGTGAATGGACCTTATCTCGGTTCAGCATCGCACATACACAAACACAGCCAGATGTCAGCGTCAGCATACACTCGCTGATGCACACACACACACACACACACACACACACACACACGTCAAAAGACGAGTGGAACAATATTTGATATTAATAAATGGGCAAAGACTTTGGTCGCGATTTGAATATTTTGTTTACTTTTTCAATTAATAATTAAAAATGACTAGTAATAGAAATAGCTATGTGTTAAAATTTTCCTAGCTTCCTAGCTAATTGGAATGGGTTTTCTTGATTTTTTATGCCCTTATATATTTCATTATTATGCACTTATTTTATGCCTCAGGGCGGCACTGGCCCATGTCTCTCCAGGCCTGCCTTGGGTGGACACGGAGCAGTGCCTCCCTGTGCCGGTCCCAAGCCCGGATAAATGCAGAGGGTTGCGTCAGGAAGGGCATCCGGCGTAAAACTTTTGCCAAAACCAAATATGCGAGTCAACCAAAACTATACCATACCGGATCGGTCGCGGACCGGGTTAACAACGACCGCCATTGGTACTGATGACCTACAGGGTACTAATGGAAATTGGGCTACTGTGGGTGGAAGAACAAGAACAAGAAGAAGAGGAGGAGTGCGTGTTCGGAAGCAGAGAGAGAGGAGGAAAGGAAAGAGTCTGGGACTGAGAGTAGGAACTTTGAATGTTGGGACTATGACAGGAAAAGGTAGAGAGTTGGTGGACATGATGCAGAGAAGGAAGGTGGATATACTGTGTGTCCAGGAGACCAGGTGGAAAGGTAGTAAGGCTAGAAGCTTAGGAGCAGCTTTAAGTTGTACTATTATGGTACTGACAAGAAGAGAAATGGAGTTGGAGTTATCTTGAAGGAGGAGTTTGTTAGGAACGTCCTAGAGGTGAAAAGAATGTCAGATAGACTTATGAGTCTGAAACTGGAAATCGAAGGTGTGATGCTCAATGTTGTTAGTGGCTAAGCCCCGCAGGTGGGATGTGAATCTGAAGAGAAGGAGAAGTTCTGGAATGAGTTAGATGAAGTGATGCAGAATATTCCCAGAAATGAGAGAGTGGTCATTGGTGCAGACTTCAATGGACATGTCGGTGAAGGCAATAGAGGGGATGAAGAAGTGATGGGCAGATTTGGTATCCAGGATAGGAATGCCGAGGGACAGATGGTGGTAGATTTTGCAAAAAGGATGGAAATGGCTGTAGTGAACACCTTTTTCCAGAAAAAACAGGAACATAGGGTAACTTATAAGAGCGGAGGTAGGAGCACGCAGGTAGACTACATCTTGTATAGACGAGGTAACTTGAAAGAGATCAGTGACTGCAAAGTAGTTGTAGGTGAGAGTGTAGCCAGACAGCATAGGATGGTGGTTTGTAGGATGACTCTGGTGACAAGGAAGATGAAGAGGACAAAGGCAGAGCAGAGGACAAAATGGTGGAAGCTGAAAAGGGAGGAGTGTTGTATGGTTTTCAGGGAGGAGTTGAGAAAGGGTCAGGGTGGTCAGGGTGAGCTCCCAGATGACTGGACAACTACAGCTAGTGTTATCAGGGAGACAGGTAGGAGAGTACTTGGTGTGTCATCTGGAAGGAAAGTAGATAAGGAGACTTGGTGGTGGAATGAGGAAGTGCAGGAGTGTATACAGAGAAAGCGCTTAGCGAAAAAGAAGTGGGATACTGAGAGGACTGAAGAGAACAGACAGGAGTTCAGGGAGGTGCGGCGAAAGGTAAAGATAGAGGTAGCAAAGACAAAACAAAGGGCTTATGATGACTTGTATGCTCGGTTGGATAGTAAGGAGGGTGAGAATGATCTATACAGGTTGGCGAAACAGAGAGATAAAGATGGAAAGGATGTACAACAGGTCCGGGTGATAAAGGACAGAGAGGGAAATGTATTGACAGATGCTAGAAGAGTGATGGGAAGGTGGAAAGAGTACTTTGAAGAGCTGATGAATGTGGAAAATGAAAGAGAGGCAAGGGTAGAAGAGGTGATTATTGTAGACCACAAAGTAGCAAAAATTAGTAAAAGTGAAGTGAGGAAGGCATTGAAGAGGATGAAGAGTGGAAAAGCAGTTGGTCCTGATGATATACCTGTGGCGGTGTGGAAGTGCCTAGGAGAGGCAGCGGTAGATTTCCTGACTAGATTATTCAACAGGATCTTAGAGAGTGAGAAGATGCCTGAAGAATGGAGACAAAGTGTGATGGTGCCTATTTTTAAGAATAAAGGGGATGTGCAGAATTGTGGCAACTACAGAGGGATAAAGTTGATGAGCCCTACAATGAAGTTATGGGAAAGAGTAGTGGAAACTAGACTGAGAGCAGAGGTCAGCATCTGTGAACAGCAGTATGGCTTCATGCCTAGGAAGAGTACTACAGATGCAGTATTTGCGTTGAGAATGCTAATAGAAAAGTACAGAGAAGGCCAGAGGGAGTTACATTGCGTTTTTGTAGACCTAGAAAAAGCATATGACAGGGTGCCAAGAGAGGAGCTCTGGTATTGTATGAGGAAGTCTGGAGTGGCAGAGAAGTATGTTAGACTGGTGCAGGACATGTATGCTAGCTGTGAGACACTGGTACGGTGTGCTGTAGGGGTAACAGAGAAGTTCAAGGTGGAGGTGGGACTCCATCAGGGATCAGCTCTGAGCCCCTTCTTGTTCGCAATGGTGATGGATAGGCTGACAGATGAGGTTAGACAGGAATCCCCATGGACCATGATGTTTGCGGATGACATTGTGATCTGTAGTGAGAGCAGACAACAGGTAGAGGAAAATCTAGAGAGGTGGAGGTATGCTCTGGAAAGGAGAGGAATGAAAGTTAGTCGCAGCAAGACAGAATATATGTGTGTGAATGAGAGGAACTCGGGTGGAACGGTGAGGCTACAGGGAGTGGAGATCAAGAAGCTGGAGGATTTCAGGTACTTAGGGTCAACAGTCCAGAGCAATGGAGAGTGCGGAAAAGAGGTGAAGAGACGGGTCCAAGCAGGTTGGAATGGGTGGAGAAAAGTGTCAGGGGTACCAAGAGATAGAAGACTATCGGCCAGAATAAAAGGAAAGGTGTACAAGACAGTGGTGAGACCAGCGATGATGTTTGGATTAGAAACTGTTCCAATGACCAAAAGACAGCAGGCAGAACTAGAGGTTGCAGAGATGAAGATGTTGAGGTTCTCTTTGGGAGTGACCAGGATGGATAGGATCAGGAATGAGTCTATCAGAGGAACAGCACATGTTAGATGTTTTGGAGAGAAGGTCAGAGAAGCCAGACTGAGATGGTTCGGTCATGTACAGAGAAGAGATAGAGAATATATTGGTAGACGGATGCTGGAATTGGAGCTGCCAGGCAGGAGGTCTCGAGGAAGACCAAAGAGAAGATTTATGGACGTAGTGAGAGAGGATATGAAGGTAGCTGGAGTGAGAGAGGAAGATACAGAGAATAGGGTTAGATGGAGAAAGTTGACTCGCTGTGGCGACACCTGACGGGAAAAGCCGAAAGAAGAAGAAGAATTATGCACTTATTTTATATACATATGTATATGCTGAGAGCTAACAGAAAATGAAATTAAAAATCAGAAAACATTTATTTATTTTGACAAAATATAATTAGATGACCAAAAAGCCATGTTTGTTTTTTGTTATATGTATAAGATTATGGTGTATAACTTCATACATCCTGACACGGTTGGAAAAACAAACAAAACCTTGCTTGTTTGCTTTTTTTAAATTTATTTATAATTATTATTTATTTTATTGCTGTCCCAGTTGGAAAATCGCTTCATATCATCGGAGGGAATGCAAAATATAACGGTTATTAATGTAAATAAAGGGTGGCATGATACGCGGGGTTCCTTCAGGTTTCTCCCACAGAACAAAAACATGCAGGAACTTCGTTGGAAACCCAGAATTGCAGGCGTGTGAATGAGAGGCTGAATGGTTGCGTGTTGAATTAAAACTTTGAAAATAAAGTGAAAGTATCACCATGCCTTATACTGAAAAAAACTCTTCTATGACGGTACAAATGAAAAATCAAGGCGCTGGATGCTGACGGGCCTGCGGTGAACACAAGCTAAGGTATTTTCACCAAGTTTCTGTTTGTTTGTGTGTTTTCTTACTTTGTTTGTGTGTTTTCTTACTTTGTTTGTGTGTCTGTTTGTGACTTTTTTTTTGGACCTTGAGATTTACAATGCACTTGTTGCCACGTGACCAGGCGAAGTGCGCACCAACTGATGTCTCCGTAAGGAGAGACTGCGTGTGTGTGTGTGTGTGTGTGTGTGCATTCGTGTCACTGTGTGTGTGTGTGTGTGTGTGTGCACGTGAGGGTCACACTGCTAACTTACAGCATCTTTATTTATCCACCGGAGATATGCAAAGAATGCTGCAGCCACACTCTTTCAACGCCGCCCCCTTGCGTACACGCGTACACGTGCACACACACACACACACACACACACACACACACACACACACACAAGAGACGTGCCCCCTGCTGGTCGTCATGACCAAATTACAACAAATACATCCTGATATAAGCTAATGTGTAGTATCCAGGCAGCAGGTCAACAGCAATTGGAGGAGGTGCTAAGTGCTAACCGCTAACTGCTAAAAGCTAAAGGCTGTGTAAACATGCGGGACCCGAACTCGAACCGGCTTCCCGGTTCGGGTCCCGCATGACAACATCGGGGCTTCGCTCCCGGAAAACGGCCAAGAGTACCTGCGACTCATCCGACATGGCGCTAGGTTTAATGGTGCGCCGCCATCTTGGTTTTGGCGTTAAAGCGTTGTGGTGAAAATTGTTTCGCCGGGGATTTGACCAATCGGGAGGTCTTCAGGAAAATAACGCAAATCGGCGTTGTGGTTAAATGTTCGGACTTCACAAATCCTGACCTCCTGGTAGCATTCACCCTAGAATTCGTGCTACCTGCTAACGCTAAAAAAAAAAAAGAGAGAAAAAAAAAACTATCTGGAATATAGATCCGTGTCACATCTTGTCAACCAATGACGGCGATATCGGACTAATCCCGATACCAATATCCAATCTGATTGGCCGCACCTTGACGCACGACTAGCGTGGCTAAGGATACAGAACAGGCTAAATGATGGTCTCCAGCGTCGTGCCAAAACCAAAACACGGGCCGATCGGGTATCGGCTGACGATACGGATATTGATCACCGGCACTGCGACTTTGAGGTCGGTGTGTGTGACCTGGTGACGTCCGGATTTGAGCTCAGGAATATAACGTCAACGTCCTGGCGTGTTTTTTGGTGAACGCCTGCATCATTTCTGATCGCTCGTATTTGTTGATTGTTTTCCTGATGCCGTCGTCCTCGAGGAGGACGGGGCTCGCGTCAACCTCCAAGGTCAGGTGTTTCCTTCACATCCCTCCGCGACACGCCACCGAACCCACCGCATGTTTACCCGGGGTAAAACATGTTCACACACACACACACACACACACACACACACACACACACACACACACACACACACAGAGTCAGGACTGGAAACGACAGCAGATGTGTCCCATCAACGACCCCCCAGCCGGACTCATCCAGCAACATCTCCGAAAACCCAGGCAGCACTCGAACATGACATTCAACAAACTATCACCCCCCGCCACACACACACACACACACACACACAGAAACACACACACTGTGTTCAGGATCAGCGGGGAGAGTAAGACACTTACAGCCAGAGAGTCTGCTGCCTCCTCCACGGCCATGTTGCTCAGCCTGCAAAGTGTGAAACCTGAGCACTCAATTACTGTGGCAGCGGCTAGCACTGTAGCACTGGTCGCTAGGGGAGGGGGCGGGGGGGCAAGGGAGATAGAGGGAGGGTGGGAGCCTCAGTGTGTGTGTGTGTGTGTGTGTGTGTGTGTGTGTGTGTGAGGGAGAGAGAGAGAGAGGTAGATAGGGGCATTATGTCACAGCTAAAAATACCTGGCTTGCAGTGAGAAAGTCCAGTGCAGAGAGGGTGTGTGTGTGTGTGTGTGTGTGTGTGTGTGTGTGTGTGTGTGTGTGTGTGTGTGTGTGTGTGTGCGGGGAGGAGGTGCATAAGAGTTCCGGTGTTAATCTCGAACAAACTCTCACTGGAGCAATACGGGATCGGAGGCCAACGCACTGCTTGGAGTGTATATGTGTGTGTGTGTGTGTGTGTGTGTGTGTGTCTAGAGCTAACTGATTAAAAGTTACTCAGTTTGCTACAGAGAGGATGAAGATTTAATAAATTAGCAGAAGGAGGATGTAGACGCCATTTGGACAGGAAGTCAAACTAGAAATAAAACAAAATTAGAAAAAAAAAAAGACTAAAATTGAATAAAATACAACTAAATTGAATAAAATAAAATAAAATAAAGTATTGAATTTATATAAGCAAAGTTCAATATATCTCCCACCTGTCAAACGGAATGATAAATGAAATTGATCAAAATCAGCATCCTGATACCGATCAGGTGATTGATCTCTGCGAGCACCCGCATGCGGCGATAAAAATCATCCGTCTGGCAAAATAATCTGCTTGTTTTAGTTGTTTTCTTTGACTCACCATATCTTCATCCACCATCTCTTGCCCCCGGAGGCACGGGCTACTGGCGTGACGCTAAACAAGGGAGCCTCCGGCGCCAGAAGTTGCTCAACGGGGATTTCAGACTGACCTCCACGCGCGAAAACACGTCCGTGGGCGCGCCAACGCCGAGCCATGGTGCGCGGGAGGAGGCCCTGCGCCGGCGCCACCTCTGCGAAAGCCGCTAGCTAAGTCAAGCGCGTAAACGCGGCGCCGTGGCCTAGAGCCCAGCGGGCAGATTAGCCGGATTTAAAACAAAACAAAAATAAAGTCGCTGGGTATTTCAGGGGCCGCGCGGCTTCTGGAAACGTTCTACGGTCGGTCGGTCGGTGGGATAGCTCGCGTCACGGCGACCTGCTGGCAGGGGAGGCCGGACCCTCGCAGGGGGATTAGCCGATTAGCTGATAAAAACTTAACGGTTGGGTCGGCGCCTGGTCTGGAACGGGTGATGTCATTGAATGGTCGGTAATCAAGTTAAAGGGCTCGGACTCCCGTGCTAGCGCCTAGCATTTAATCTACGCATCACGTCCATATTTAGAGCACTTGTACACGAGTACTTCTCCTTGGGACAACAAGGTAACGGCGGTAATCTGATTAGCTGTTACCATGATGCAGACGGATTAGAAGGACTCCTTCTGAGTATCACCTAAAGCTGATGTTTCCCATTACTTTTAATTCTTGAGTCAACATCTTGTGCAGGACTGCATTGGGATCATGTATTAAACCTGTTGTTACTCAATAACAGAAGTACCTGCTCAGGTGTTGGTACTCCCTTGGGTGGGGGACCAGGTGCTATGACAGGATCGAATATACAACAATACCATATTATTATTTCGATTGACATGGTATCATGATGTTGCTGTACTGCAAAATGAACTGCGAGGTACAGTACACTATCACAACCCACAGTAAGATTAGACATGGTATGATAAGATGTGGTGTAGTACGGTATGATACGATACGATATACTGCAGTACTATTTGGTAGATAATGAATGCAGGGTGAGCTGCGGTACTATAAGTTACAGTACAATACAATATGATCAGGTACCACATGTATAATGATAAGGTGGAGTACAATAAGGTAGTAAGTTTTGATATAATGGGAAGGCAAGATAATATGGCATGTAGCACTACAAGGTAAGATACTTCATGGAACGGTAAAATATGTTACTTTAAGGTGCGGTACAATAAGGCAATAAGGTTCAATACAATATATGGTAAAGAAGAATTTGGTACTACAAGGCAAAATAGTATTTGGTCTAGTAGAGGGTGCAAAGGAAAGGTAGTACACGGTATGGTACACTATTGTATGATAAGGTAAGATAGTGCATGGTATGGTACAATATACTACATAAAGGTGAGACAGTACATGTATGGTTCGTGGTATGGAACGATATGGTACTTTAAGGGGCAGTACAGCAAGGCAATAAGGTTCAGTACAATATATGGCAAAGTAGGATTTGGTACTACAAGGCAAAATAGTATTTGGTCTAGTAGAGGGTGCTAAGGAAAGGTAGTACACTGTATGGTACACTATTGTATGATAAGGTAAGATGGTGCATGGTATGGTACAATATACTACATAAAGGTGAGACAGTACATGTATGCTTTGTGGTATGGAATGATATGGTACTTTAAGGGGCAGTACAGCAAGGCAATAAGGTTCAATACAATACATGGTGAAGTAGACTTTGGTACTACAAGGCCAGATAGTCTAGTAGAGGGTGCTAATGTAAGGCAGTACATGGTATGGAACAACATAGTATGAAAAGGTACAATAAGGTACGATAATACACTGTATGGTACAATATGATATGGTGCAGCATAGTACACTAGGGAAAGACAGTACATGCATGCTACGATTCAGATACTACCTGGTATGAAATGATGTTGTACTTTGAGGTGCAGTACAACATGGTACTGTGTGATATACTACAATACCATGTTTTCCTTCCTCTCCATCTCAGAATTGCAATTGAAGGCACCACAGGGTTTCTCCTTCCTGGATGTTGGTGGCTAGTTAGCTGACAGCGCTAGCAACAGCGATAACCAGACGTTTGTCTGCCATGTTTGTTTACCCTGTAAACTTTTTTTTTTTTTTTTTTTTTAATTTGCCAATTTTATGTAATTTATCCGTAATTCAAAAGGGACTTACTTGCCAATACATTGCTGTTTTTAACTGAATTGAAGCTCTACTCACTTATCAATATTATCAGACGTATAATTATTGTTTTATCTGTGATTATCAAGACTCAGTGTGTAGATTAATTTCATTTTCTCTAACTAATGTGGTTGATTCAGCTGGTTCAGCTGCATTAACATTTTACTCTAACTTTTAATTATTTATTTCAGATTTTATTTTTGACATTTCCTGCTATTAATGATGATTTTTCTTCATTGTAAATTTTCAGCTGAATTCTATTATATTCAATTATATTCAATTTATATTGAATATTATATCATATTATATTATATTGCTTACAATTATTATCATTATATTATACTGAATTATAGTCATATTATTTTAAATTATATTCAGCTGAATATTACTCTCTAACTTTTATTTATTTATTTCAGATTTTATTTTTGACATTTCCTGCTATTAATGATGATTTTTCTTTATTGTCATTTTTTAAATAATAAATAACAAATAAATAAATAGAATATTTTTTAAACGATAATAATTTTTTAATTAAAAAAAGCACTGACATTTAGCGTTTTTTTTTGTTGTTGTTTTTTTTAGATACAAATAAATCACAGAACACATCATAGCGTAGATATGTCTGCTTTCAAATATTACTAAATAAAAAAGTATTGAAAATATTTGCACATCATCCTATGTATTCTGTATATATGTGCTTGTGTGACAATACGTCTCGCGTCAGATTGCAAAAACATCCCCCCGTCTCAAACTGACACGGCGGCTCAACGATGCGCCTTCAAGTGTTCTATGACATCTGTAACGGGAGGGGTTTTTATGGGGTGGCAGCGGGGGGTTGCTATGGCAACCGAAGCTCCATAATTCACAATGACGCGCCGGTGCACCAAACATTGAGCGTTACCCGCATACTCACCCATATTTTATATCGTATAGTACTAGAATATTCTAAACATAAATTATTATTATAATTATTAAATATATATAATATACTAAATATATTATATATCATGTATATATTTTTTTTTAAGTATTTTAGACTTAGTGTTCGGATTTTCTGCAGAGTCACTTCAGGACAGGCTTTCTAAACTTTAAAATCTGACGATTACATTGTTTTTTTCTTTACCTCATTAAGTTTTTGGCCATTTGTAGTTCTTTCACAGGTAATTTGTAGTTCGTCGGCAGCGGGGAAATTAATTGATTATGCATGATCTAAGCAAAAGGGAAAGAATGGGGAGAGAATGAAATAAAAAAAGCTGCATATGTGTGTGTGTGTGTGTGTGTGTGTGTGTTGTCCTGCCTCTGACTGGCTGCTGAGTGCTGCGATCTGATTGGTCGCCTGGCTACTGCAGTCCTAGTACCCTCACAGCACATGAGGTAAAGATGGAGGCGGATAAAAACACTGCAGCTCTTCTCCGCTCTTTCCTTCATTTTTATCTTTATTTTTTTCAAATTGACAGCATATTATAATCCACCCTTTATCCTGACAGCCATTTGGTCAATTTTTAAATTTTTTTTAAAGCACCATCAGACTCTTCCAGGAAGTGTTTTTTTTTTTTTCTAAATTCTAATAATAATAATGTTTTTTCTTTCCATAAGTCATTTTAGATGGTTGTTAACGGCTCCTCGTGATTGGCTGCAGCTTTCCCCTCAAGCGGGATGTCAGCAGATGACGTTACTGTATGTGTGTGTGTGTGTGTGTGTGTGTGTGTGTGTGTGTGAGTGCAGCACGACAGCGAACCACATCTTTTAAAAAAACAAAACACACATCGCTAACATCCAAAACAAACAAACAAAGATGGAGGGGGCTGCGCCTCCTCCGATTGGTTAATCTCCTCTTGACAGAAGGAACAGCAGCCGCTATGAATAAATTAACATCCGCTCCGAAAGACCACAACGCTATCACTGCAGCGAGGCACTGCTCCGCGTCAACACACACACACACACACACACACACACACTACATGCAGAAACACATTGACAGTATCTACGAGGCCTATTACAGTGTAATAACATGGTTATAAACAACCGGGAAAACTGCTTGTCTGACATTTTGACAGCTCAGGCTGATACTGCTAGCCTGCCAGAGGCGTTTGTTGGCCGCTGTGGGTTCTGGGATCAGCAGGAACGTCTGCGTGGGGCGCCGCCGGTCCGAAAGCAATTACGGAGCTTCCCCGTAAATCAATGGCGCTCTAAAGATTCGCCAAACATCGTCAGCATCTTATTTCCTGCCGGCGCTAACCTCGCGCTCAGATCCCTGAGCACACACACACCGTCCCATCCTCCGTCGTCACCATCTCGACACACACACACACACACACACACCTGGGTGTCCCTTATCTCACACCTGACCTCACTACAAGTGTGGAAAAGAGCGGTGGAATGGCGACTTGCAGGAAAGTAGCTTGGCGTAAACTCTGGTGAAAAGCAAGTTGAACTACATTAAACTGTTGTAACAGTAGCAAACACATTACAGTGTTTTTCGCTTTATAAGGTGCGATTAAAATCCTTATATTTTTTCAAAAATCAGCTAAAAAAAATGTTGTTCAAGCCTCACACTAACTTCAAGTGTCCGCTATCGTCGACAACCAATCAGAGAACAGCGCGTAGTACGCTAACCTGCGCCTCTTTTTGTGATACCAACAGAATATTAATGTACATTTGTGTGTATGAGGACCCCCAAAAATGGCATCTGTCACACAGTAGATGATGGCAAGTTTGGCTTTATATACCTTACGTTATATACCGTAATATATACCTTACGGTCCGCAAAATACAGAACTAAACTGCAGTAGTGAACATAATAGAGAGCAGTAGTGAGATGCAATTAATAGCCGTAAACAAAGCACTAGAAAATCTGCCATATAAGCTGCATACACACAAATATATAGTAATATTATGTTGGTGTTACAAAAAGAGGTGGAGGTAAGCGGACTGAGTACTGTTTTTGACAGGTTTGAGCGCAGTGTACATCATAAAGACGGGCGGAGGTCAGTAAACGCAACAAGAATTCATACATGGGATTTTTTTTTTAGAAAATTGAAGGATTTTAATTGCGCCTGATAGAGCGATGAATATGGTAAAGTGCAGGGAAATGCAGTCAACCATAATGAGCAGAGTAGACAGATGTGAACGGTAGTAAACTGGTAAACGGAGTAGTCATAGAAATTACATTTCGTACCGTAATTTCTGGTCGATAAGCCGTGACTTTTTTTGTGTAAACAACAATGCGGCTAATATATGGATTATTTTGGGGGGGGTGCTAACAAGCTTAACGCCGCTAAAACATTTATCCTCGTCACATCGGACCGATGAAATGACCGGGGAGTTCTGACTCCGTTCAACTCCGACACCGAAGAAAACGACTTTGACGGTTTTAGAGCGCAGGAGAAGCCCAAGATAGCGGTTAGCCGCTGCGGCTAATATATAGTCTGGAAATTACGGTAGTTAGCTGTGGTGAGCATAGTACCATGCACAGTAATGGTATAATAATAATAATAATAATGATAAAATAATAATAAAATTAAAAAAAAATAAAAATAAAACAATAAAAATTTAAATAATAAAATAGTGAAAAAAATAAAATTAAAATAATAAATAATTTCTGCAAGAGGGAGGCCTGACTGAATTTCCTTCGGGATGAATTAAGTTCTATTCTGTTCTATTCTATTTGAATAAAATGCAGTAAATGCGTGGAATCAGGAAGTGCTAATGATATTAGTAAAGTGGAGTGAACACAGATAGTGCACGTCGTGAGATTTGTACACAACTACCGACCTCTGCGGTGTAACTTCAGGTGATTGGTACTGAAAATACACAGTACGCTTGGCACTGAAGTACACGGCGAGCGCAGTAACCCGAGTACTGAGTAGTAAACAGCGGGCTGAGTGGAGGCTGTGTAGTAAAAGTGCACGGCGACGTGCGCCCTCAGCGGGACGGACGGGACCCCACCCGTCTATTCACCTTCAAACGTCTCCTGCACGCTGTGATTACAAGGCAGTGAAGGCAACACACACACACACACACACACACACACGCGTGCACACACACACACACACACAGAGTTGTTGTCGTGACTCCCGGCTGGAGGTTCCACCCCCCGCCCGCCGCCAGCAGACGGACGGACGCTTCGGTCAGCAGAAAATTTCCATCCCCAGTATTTTATTTTATTTTTTTTAAATATAACAAATCATAGTTTAAATCAACGCCTGATCGTCCGCAAAGAAAATCTACAAATTACTTACTTTATGCTTTATTGATCCCCGATTCTTTTTGTCACAGCAGCGCAACAAGTACAGTATCAAAAATGATAATATAATATTATATTCTTAAATTAGTTGGGTTTTTTTTATGCCATTTCACACATCCGCTACCTTAAAAAAAAAACAAAAAAAAAAACAACTGTAAACAAAAGTTTTTTCAGGAGGCAAACGAAAAGAAAATATGCATAATTTGATATTAATTATAAAATTCTTCAATTATTAAATACCATGAACTGACAAATGTATTTATCATTTGAAACCCGGGAAAAATTTTCATGCATAAAACTGGTTCCTGCTCTAAAAAAATAAGCTGGTTTAAATAATCAAGAAGTTTAAAAATTGAATAAAAAAATAAAAAAATGGTGACTCCGCCTTGTTAAAGTTTACAGACGAAAAAGACGACTAACAAACAGCTAAAAGGAGGAAATGCACGAGACGCACGTGTGTGTGTGTGTGTGTGTGTGTGTGTAATATACATTTATTTTCTTTATAGCGTATTTTTACCTCCTCACTGCATCAAACTCAGCACTTCTTGCGTCCTCGCTTCCCTCCATCCCTCTGCTCCCGCTGGGATGAATTCTTTCTATAATTCATGGCGGCCTCCCCTCCCTGCTCCTAACTGTCTTCCTCTGCGCTCTGCCTGCTTTTATTTTCATTTTATTTAAAAAAAAAAAAAAAATGTAACATTTAAGAGTCTTTTTGTGATTTAAATCAGGATTTTTAACATTATTTTTGACACAAAAAACAGGGGAATTTCCTTTAAATTCCTTAAAAATAGAATAAATTAAACAGAATTAAAAGCAGGAAGGTTATGAAAATGAATTTCAAAATATATTGATTTTTATTGTTAAAATTACATTTGTGAATAAAAACATCCCAATTTGCATTACTATTAATGATATTAAATTAATAAACAAACAAATAAGTGAATGAAATAAAATGATATAAGGGAAATAAAAAAAGAAGTAACAATAAATGGATAAAATGAATAAATAAAAATAAATAGGACAGCCAAGTGAGGTAATAATAATAATAAAAAACAGTAATGATGATTAAAAAATATAAAATAACTGTCTGAATAGATGAATAAATGAATAAGACCAATTTAAAAAACTAAATTAATAATTAAAAAATAAAATTAAAATAAAGTAGCACATATAAATAAAACAAACTAAGTAGCAATAAATAAATAGAACAAGAAATGAAGAAAAAAATGAACAAAAATAAATGGAATGACAGCTAAGAAAAATAATGATAATTATTAACCGAATAAATTAATTATTGAATAAATCATTTGAAAAAAAAGTTGTTTTTTTGTTTTTCTTTTGCTTTGGTACATTTTTTCCACAACATTTTTAAAAAATTGCACGAGATTTGTCCGAGACGCACCGAGTTTATGGAAAACTGAAAAACACCGCAATAATCCGGACTTAATCTCAAATCTCAATCAAATGCACTGAAAATCTGCAGGAAGACAAACGGAAAGGAAAAATAAAGTGTTTCGTCTTTAAATGGAGACAGCAATGGGAGAAGCACACACACACACACATACACACACACACACACACACACACACACACATATGCGTGTTCAGTAACCTGATAGTGTTTGTTTATTTGGAGCCCTAATGGCTTTTTCACAGAAGCTTCTGGAAGCTTGGCTTTCACCGGAGCATCTAATACACAGTTTCTGTTTTCCAGCTTCCCGAAACGACCGACACACAACACACACACACACACACACACACACACACACACACACACATGCGACTGAATCAATATGCTTCTGATCGTACAACTGAAAGGAGATCAAGCCGAAAAAATAAAGTTATCGGAATTTAAGAGTCATAATTAAACGTGTTTGATGTTTTTTTTGTGTTTTAAATCTGGATTTTGAAAAAAAAAAATACAAAAATAAAATAGAATAAATAAACAAAATTAAAAGCAAGCGTGGGGTCATGTGACCTGAAGAAAATGACGTTCTGACTTCTCCGTCAGCTGAAATTTTTTTTTTAAAAACCTAGAAAAGCATCTTGCAAAATGATCTTGTGGAATTTTTCAGATTTTTTTCCTTAAATTCTTTTACTTTCTCACTGCTTTCCCCCGTAAATGTTAACATCTTTAATTTATTAATTTTATATTATTTTTCATTTATAATTGTAATAATATTGTTTAATATTAAAATATAATGTAATAATATAATAATTATTCTAATTTTTAAATTTTTATTTTACTGTTTTTTCATTAGAATTTAAAGTCATTTCAAAGTAATGTCTCAATATTATTAATTATTCTTATTTTTATGCAATTTCTATTTTTTGTGTGCATAATAAACTGCTTTTTATTTCAGCATTATTTTTTATTTTAGTTTATTTCACAGTTTTGGTCACTTCCTGTACACTACATGCACTCACACACACACACACACACACACACTTAACCACCATAACGCCATTAATCAATAAAACTCCGATAAATCTTGTCTCCCAAGGTCGCACCTCCGTTCTCTATGATGCAACAGTTTTTCCTTCTTGCAGGAGGCGCGTTGTCATTCTCTGCTTGTAAACATGTTATTACACGCTTACAAGCATGTTACGCGCTTATAAACATGTTATTACGGCTGAGAAATGTGTTATTACACGCTCACTAACATCTTATTACATGCTTGCAGGAGAATGTTTTCTTAACTCCGGGTTTTATGGTGGTTGTTTTTCTTTGAGTTGTGTTTTGCCAGGATTCATGAGCCTTCGCTGACTTCTGAGGCAATAAAATAATGTTTTTAATCAATATTAATAATTAGTTTGTGTAACTTCTTTGCTGAGATTCAAGATGAGTTTATCGGCGACTTTTAAGAAATTGATTTTTTTGGGAAAAAAATGTTTACATTTTTGGTAAAAATTTCCAACTGTTGCATCTTTATTGAATTTTATTTCTCATTTATTTTTTTTCCCACCAAGAACTACAAGTTACTTAGTAAAAAAACTACAAGTTTGACCTTGAAGCTAATGGGGTCGCCTGCATTGACTCCCAGTGACAGGTGGCTAACCTCGCGCTAATGATGGCCTCGGGCTGGAGACACACGTGCACGTACATGCATGTGCACACACGTGCACACACACACACGCCCAGCATCCCTGACGTGCACGTGAAAGCAGCACAATCTCACTTCGACAAACTGATGCTTCGGAAAAGTTGCACGTCGGCATTTTAGCGCGTCCCGATAATTGATCACATGACAGGTCTATTGATCAGCGCAAGGGTGTGTGTGTGTGTGTGTGTGTGTGTGTGTGTGTGTGTGCGTGTGTTTCAGTGATCAAGACATAACTATGTCCTTGTGCTGTGTCAACACAAACACACACACACACACATACCAGTAACACTCAACTCACGTCAACGCAACACACACCCAACCGCAGGGTGTGACTGTGTGACGCGGTTCCGGCAAGCAGCCTCCACACACACACACACAAACACACACACGCAGACAGAGAGACAGACACACACCTATTGCACACTGTGCAGAAAAGGAGTGGATGCGCACACACACACACACCTGCACACACGCATAGACAGACAGACAGACATACACACCCACACACCTTTTGCACACTGTGCAAAAAAAGCATGCGCGCGCGCACACACACACACACACACACACGTCACCAATGGGATGAAATTATGCCATGAGAGAATGTTTTCAAGCATGGAAAGTTGAGAGGATGGACACACACACACACACACGCACACACACACACACACACACACACACACACTAATAACAAATGAATTTGGGGAATACATTTTCTCTTTTCTTTTAACCCAAGCTTTACATAATTTCTTGCTTATCATCGGGTACACACACACACACACACACACACACACACACACACACACACACACACACTCTCCATATTAATAGCAACACTGCTACCCAAAATACCCCTCTGTCCTCCAAAGCTAATTCTCTTTTCTTCCCTGCCAGTGTCTTTCTCTCCTCCCTCTCCATCACCACCAGTACTCCCAGTGGGACCCCCCCATGCATGCATATATGTGTGTGTGTGTGTGTGTGTGTGTGTGTGTGTGTGTGTGTGTGGAGCTGCATCACGACAAAAGAGGACATGAACCCCCTCCTCCTCTATCATCTCAGCTGCCTCTACCTTCTTCTTGACTTCCCGCGACCGCTTCCTCCCCTTCTTCTTCTCCTTCTCCTTGTCCTCCTCGGCGTTGAGGTTCTCGTCCGCCTTCTTCTTCAGCTGCGAGGCGGCGTGCGCCATGCTTCCTCACCCCTCCGCCTCCTCCGCTCTTGTTAAATCCTCACAGGTGGACCCCTGAAGATGGATGTCCCTCAAAGTCACCTCCTCTTCTTCTTCTTCTCCTCCAGGTCGACTTCTTCTTCTCGCTTTTGGTGCGAGGAGAGGACGGAGTGGAGGAAGGGAAGGAAGGAAGGAAGGAAGGAAGGATGGAAGGAAGGATGGAAGGAAGGAAGGAAGGAAGGAGGGAGGGAGTCCTCGCAGGTGCGTGGAGGAGTTTCCTCTCCGTGTTTCTGAAGACCTTTTGTTCTCGGTGAACACACCCGAGATGCAGAGCCACCCACAACCCCCCTCCACAAAAAAAAAAAAAAAAAAAGCCAATTAAGTAATGGCAAAACACACACACACACACACACACACTTCTCACACACACGCACGGAAAAAAGCGACGCGGTCAGGTGAGCCGCTGGTTGTGTCTGAGCTCCAGGCTCAGGGGGGGTCAGGCTGCAGCTTCCAGCCCGCTCAGAGCGCTCCTTGTGCGGGGTGAGGACGCCGGTGCAGCCGCCCTCCCCCGACTGCTTTCCCGGAGCCCCGAGCCGTCCCTCTACGTGCACGCGTACGCGCACCGGCCGTGACGTCTCGCCGGGACACATAAGAGGGTGGGGGGAAAAAAAAAAAAGAAAGGAGGGTGAGGAGGTGGAGGGGGTGGAGGAGCAGCTGGGACGCCGGGGGGGGGGAAGGGTGGAGGAGGCGGGTAAATACAGGAAGTGAAAGACCGTGACGGTTCATGAGAGCAAAAAAAGGGATTGTCTGGGAAAAAAAATGGTGATAAAGTCAAGAAATTAGGCTTTGTTTACTAATAAATGTGTAATAATCATGCTACAAATGTGTAATAAGCGCTTTATAAATGTGTAATAGGCATGTTATAAATGTGTACTAAACATGTCAAAGATGTAATTACAGCCCCACCTCCATCAGTCACATAGCAATTAGTAGATAAGCAGATTAGCATACACACCGTACTTAAAAATCAGCAAAATGTAGAAATTGTCTGGTAACAAATAAAAAAATTGGTACCAGTTAAGGGGGAGGCGGTTCATGCAGGAAGTGAAAGACCGGGACGGTTCGTGATCATGAAAAAAGGGTATTGAGTGAAAAAAAAAATGGTGACAAAGCCAAGAAATTAAGCTTTGTTTGCTGATAAATGTGTAATAAGCATGTTATAAATGTGTAACGAACATGTCATAAAGATGTAATTACACCCCACCAAAAAAATGTTGAAATTATCAATCTGACTTCTAATGAGTAAAAAAAACAAAAATGGTGACAGTTAAGGAGGAGGCGGTTAATGTAGGACGTGACCGGCCATGACAGTTCCTGGTCATGAAAAGAAAAGGAAGTGACAGGGAAAAAAATAGTGATAAAACCAAGAAATTCTGATTTGTTTGCGAACAAAGTGTGTGATAAACATGCTATAATCATGTTATAAGCACGTGATTATCATGTAATTACACCTCCCATCAGCCACCATGAGATTTGCAGATTCGCATACACACTGGACACAAAAATCTGCAAAATGTAGAAAATTATCGGGTAAAACTGCTAAAAAAAAAAGAAATTGGTAACAGCTAAGGAAGAGGCAGTTAATGTAGGAACTGACAAGGAAAAAATAGCAATAAAACCAAGAAATCCTGATTTGCTTGCTAATAAGTGTGTAATAAACATGTTATTGACATGTAATCAGCGTGTGATAAACATGTAATTACACCCCCATCAGCCACCAGGAGATTAGCATGGAAACTGGACTCAAAAATCAGCAAAATGTTGAAATTATCGGGTAAAACTGCTAACAAGTTTAAAAAAAGTGTGGTACCAGTTGAGGGGGAGGCGGTTAATGAGAAAAAATGCAATAACTCCAAGAAATTCAGCTTTGTTTGCTAATGTAATTACACCCGGCCGCCATAAATAACAGGAAAATAACAAACAAGCTGGATTTTAAAATTTGTCAAATGTAGAAATTAACTAATAAAACAAGCAGACCATTAAAAAAATTGGAACTTAAAAAAAAAAAACTGCATAAAAATGGCCAAAAACAACTATTGCATTACACAGCCAGCATTAGTGTTATTTGTACTTCCTGTTCAGACAGGAAGTACATTTTTTTCCTTTTTTTCCCCAGAAAACTGGAAAATAGACGCTTCCTTCTGGGAATTTATCAGCTGACCAAATCTTACAGAGGGCACCTTTAAAGGTGAGCCGAGGAAATCCAATCAATTATTAACATACTGATTAAACCCAACGTAACCTTGGGGTAGAAAAGGAGGAGGAGTTAGAAGTAATTAATTACTTTCAAGGAAGAAATGCCTACAGGCTTAAATTTAATAAGAAAAAAGGGGGGTCTTTTTGAATCGCCTCAAGCATCAAACAGAAAATCAAAAAGCTATTGGACCACTAGAAAACAGTTAGTGTGTGTGTGTGTGTGTGTGTGTGTGTGTGTGTGTGTGTGTGAGTGTGTGTGTGTGTGTGCGCGCTCACACCGAGGCTCTGCAGCCTTTGAATATTAAAAATAATAAAAAAAATAATTAAAAATTCACCTGACGGCTTCGGAGCAGCGCCATTGGTCGATCCCAGTTTTGAACCAGGAAGTGAGATAACAAAGCGGGCCAATCAGAGGGCTTGTTACTGACACAGCTTTTACCTTTAGTTACGGGCCAGTGTTTGATGGAAACGATTGATTATAAAACGGTTTTAATCAAGTAATAAACAGCCGCGACGTCAGAGTTTGTTTTGTTTGTAGGTCTCGTGGGAGTTGCAGCGTCATAATCTGCTATTTTCATATAAATGTTGTTTTTTCTTTTGGATTGATAATCGAAATGTCACCTAAAAAAACAGACAAAATTTTTCGAACTAATTTCTCGCCTATTTCCCGTGCATTTCTTTCTTTTACTTTAATTTTTTGTTAGTATTTTGAAAAGTATTTTCAAAATATTATTATAGTATTTTTTAGTCATTTTATTATTTAGAATTTTAGTATTTTTATTATTATAGTATTTTTTTATTATAGTATTTTTAGTATTTAAATTTAGTTCTAATTTATTTCAATTTATTTTATTTTATAATTTGTTGTTTTGTTTGTTTATTTGGTTATCGGGTGAATATCTTGCTGACAACTTTTTTCAGTACAATTAGAGTTAAAAGTATTTGATTATTTTTTTCTAAATTAAAGTTCATTTATTATTAAATGTATTTATTTATCTATCAAATCATCAACTTTTTGCCAATTTTCATATCATTTTTAGATTTCCTTTTTTTTTTATTTATTCTTTTCAGGAAGTATCGAATAACGTCCTTCTCATAGCTTTTCCATATTAGTCGAGTTTTAAAAAAAAAAAAAAGAAATTTCTTTGACTTATTTGTAACTTGAGTTTGCACAAAAGAAAAGTATAACTTTAAATTCTAGAACGACACGACGGCTCCTTCCTCTGAAAGGAGTCCCGACGGGAAGGAGCGGATTAAACCTCCATTATCTCGGGCCGAGTCCGACCGGATCAGCAGCCGGACGGACAAAAGGAAAGATGTCCGGGTCGGAGGCGCTGACTCGCTCCTGACCCTCCTCCTCCTCCGGAAGACTGGCGAGAGAGTGTGTGTGTGTGTGTGTTTAATATCTTTCTTACTGTTTTCTCATTGTCGTCATTTTCTGGTAATGGAAGCTCTTGTTTCTGTAACACATTTCAAATATTCAGGAATTGCTTGGCAGAATTTATTGTAAATATTTTGAGCTTTTTATTGGCTCATAATTTATTATATATATTTCATTTTATTATTATTTTGCTGTTGTTGATGTTGTTGTTCATAGATGTATTTATTCTTTCATTTTTTATGTTTTTTTTTGTATCTTTTTTCAGAAAATGTCTCCAATTCTCTTCTTAATGTCTTTATGTCTCTTCTAAGTGCTTTTGAACATCTTGTTAACATCTTCAAACTTCTGGGAAACAATCACTTTTTTAAATTTATTCAAAATCTGATTTTATTTATCTATTTTTTTTCTAAATTTAAATTACAATTTTGCTAAATGGATTAAAAAAAATTACAAATTTATCCTTGGACTCGAACCAACCATCTACACACAGAAGTGATTTGCTGTAATCATTTTTTTTTAATTTACTAGAAATTACTTCAATTTATTTTTAATTTTTTTTCTAGATTTATAGTTTAATTGCACTAATGTATTAAATACATTTATTACACATTTATCTTTGTACTTGAACCGACCATCTACAGATTGATGTAATTTGTTGTAATCATTTTTTTTAATTTACTAATAATTTAGTTTTATTTATTTTTCAACTTTTTTTCTACATTTTTTTTTATTGTGCTAAAAGTATTCAATAAATTACAAATTTATCCTTGCACAAGAACCAACCATCTACAGATTCAAGTGATTTGTTGTCATTTTTTAAAATTTACTAGAAATGTCTTTTCATTTACTTAAAAAAATTCTACATTTAAATTTTCAATTGTTCTAAATGTATTAAATTATTAAAAATGTATCCTTGCACATAAACTGATCTACAGATCGAAGTGATTTGTTCTTTTAATTTTTTTTCAATTTATTGGAAATTTACTTTTATTTATTTTAAAAGTATTCTACATTTGAATTTCAATTGTGCTAAATCTTTTTAATTATTACAAATTTATCCTGTCACATGAACCAACTATCTACGGATTGAAGTGATTTGTTGTTTTATTTTATTTTATTTTTTATTTACTAGAAACATATTTTTGTTTATTAAAAAAAAAACTCAATTTATATTTCAAGTGTGCTAACTGTATTAAATGAATGACATATTTGTCTTTGTACTGGAACCGATCAACAGATTGAAGTTATTTGTTACTCAAGCGTGTGTTGAATACACACACACACACACACGCATACACACACACACACACAGCTGTGCACATTGAAAAGAACAGGTCATTTCATTCATGCTCCTTCCAGAAGTGTTTCGAAGCTGGCTCTGTTACTGTGGTGTTTGGCGCCCTCTAGTGGTCATATGGCGTCAACATATGTATGTGTGTGTGTGTGTGTGTGTGTGTGTGTGTGTATGTCCGTGTGAGTGAGTGTGTGTGTGTGTGTTCTTAACAATTTAACCCCCCTGTGAACTTTGAGAGGTACCTCATTTAGAATTTCCTCAAGGAATTTTTACCTAATTTTCAATCCTCTATTGATAATATAATAAAGAAATAAGACGAAATACAACAAGATCGTTCCTAAATTTATGCTGAACTAAAATGTGGCACAATATTCATGTCTGAAAAGAACCGGTTGTTTTTTTAAGGTTTCCATGGTTACAGCCATATTATCAAATTCCACCTCATGATGAAATGAAAAAAATAAAATGAAATGGTATAAAATTACATTTTTATTTCAATTTTTTTATTAATTAACCGGGGTTTTAGGACGGTGCTGCAGTTCCATTTCTGGCCACTAGAGGGCAGCAGAACGTAGAAAAAGCACAAGCGTTTTCTCCTTTTTTTTCCTCTTCCTCAGTTTCTTATCACGACGACACCGTTTAATCACAATTACTGAATGTCTTTCATTATTTCTTTGTTTCGAAATATTTCATCTGTCGCTTCAACGGATAACAAATCAAGTTTCCATTTTTATCTATTCATTTTCTATTTATGGTGTTTACCATGTTTGAATGATCCCTATTATGTGTTTTCAAATTTATTCAATTTGTTTAGTGATCTAATATTCTTTAAACATATAAATACATATCCATACATACATTTCTACCTGTATATTTACATATTTCTCCCTGAGGTTGTTTGTATTGACAATGATGTGTTTACTTTGAAATCAGTGTTTCAGAGCACTGATTTAAAAGATTAATTCACTTCAGTATTTGTCTATTCATGTCTGTTATAACAAATGTAATTGTTTAATATTTAACATGTTTCCCACCCAGGGGTTTGTTTTAATTAAAAAAATAATAATTAGTGCAGTTTCTTCATTAAATAGATTATCTGTTTATTCAATGTAATGAACTTCAATGGTCATTTACTTATACTGTATGTATATTTCGGCTGCAATGAGGAGCTTATCTTTCAGTTTGAATTTCACCACAACTTCCTATTTAATGACAACACATTTAAAAAATAGCGTGCTTTTAACAACCCAAGGTGTGTAAACAAAAACCCGCAGATAAAAGTGTCAATAAAAACAAACAAACAAACCGAGGGATGAGGCGAGGGATGATTAACAACAAGCTGCTATTTGTTTCTTATTCAAATAGAGGCAGCAGACATGCCGTCTTATCACTGAAAACACACACACACAAACACACACACACACACACACACACACACACACACACACACACACACACACACACACACACGCACGTGACCGTTCAATTTAAGGGATGGAAAAGTCAAGATTAGCATCTTAGCGACAGCTAGCCTTGAGCAACCCACCTTTACTGAAAGGAGGACATGTACACATTTAAATTGATTAATTAAAAAAAAAATTAAACATAAAATAATAATCTGTCGTCCAAATTTAGAAAGTGCTGCTGCCTGTATCGTCCCATTTGGAGACTTAGTGTTGTTTTCCGCGGATACACGTGACGACAAAGTGTTCTCCATTGATTACTGGCTTTTCCTGGGAGGTACCATGTGACAAGAACGGGGGGGGGGATGTTGACACTGTGCGGTAGAAAAAGGACTTTTCCATCAGCCGGCCCCGGCTCCTCGGAGACAAATATAGACGTGAAGGAGCGGGCCTCTGATTATTTGGGACGTGACGCCGCCTCTGGTTTCCTCCGCTGTCTCTCCGACTTTCCCTCCGAGCTGTCGGGAGGCGAACCCTGCTCCGACCCCAAGGGGGAGTGTGTGTGTGTGTGTGTGTGTGTGTGTCGGGGGGGGGGGTCGTGACGGCGAGCGTTTGTCCCGAAAAAGCCCCGGTTTCCTCGCAATAAGCTAACAACACCGAAGGGGTGCCGCTACTGCGAGTCGCTTCGAGGACAAACCGCCATTTCTGTTGCCCGCTAACCGCTAACAGGCTAAAAAGAAAGGCGCTTGTTAGGGATTTTTTTGTTTGTTTTTTTAGTCAAAATCATCAAGTCCAAAGGATTTCAAAGAACGGCGTGGACGTCACGTGACCGGGACGTTTGCGGGGCTCGGACACTTGTATGCGGACGGTGAATCCGCCTTTATCGTCTCTAAGTTGGATGTCAGTGTCTGGTCGCCATGGAGACGGATGAGCCTGGTCAGGCCCGCCCAAATATAGCAAACATAATATAGTAAAATAAGTACGTCTTGTTGGACAGACGGATCATGGTCTGTTTTTTTTTTTTTTTAATTTAGGGAGTGATTTGCTCATTTTTGTTTCTATGTTTTCATACTGCATCAATTTAGGTAAAAAGAAAAAAAAAACGGCCACAAATCAGACAGATTATAAGAAAAATCTCAATTTTTCTTGTTTAACTTGATATAAGCTTTAAATAATCAAGATATAATAAACAAGGTAAATTAGGGACTCAAAGCTGAAAATTCATGAATGAATCGAAAAAATGAGCAATAAATAAATTTTAAAAAAATTAAAAAAAAGCATAAATAAATCCTAAAAGTATCAAATTATCCAAAAGAAACCATCAATCAATTCCAAACAAATTCACCAATCCAAAAAAAATCCAGAATAAATCAGCAGTAAATAAAATAAATCAACATCTCCGAAAAAAAAACAAAAAAAAATAAAAATCCCCCAAAAACCAAAAATCACCAGTAAATCACCAGAAAGTAACATGTGTCTAAAGCTAAGCCAGAATTTCTCCAGAGGCTGGAAAAAAAAACCTTAACGACCCTAAGCATTGACATCAACTGATCAAAATTATATTATAAAAGCAGCGCTTTGCATCCTGGTTTGAACGAAGGTGAGGAGAAAGAGCAGAGATTCCTCTGCTCGCTCTCCGTCTCCGTCGTCTGCCTGTTTGGGTTCCTGTATTTTCCCGTCTGCCCGTCGGAGGTCAACTCTGGCCTCCCGCTGGCGCTCTGCCGGCTGTCTCCTAGGCAACCGGATACACGAGCCACAAATAGCACCGCGAGCCGAGTGTCCCTTCGCGTATCAAACCACATCACACGCCGTCGCGCGCTTCACATCCCTCCGCGGCGGCGGCGGCGAATAAATCCCAGCGAAAAAAGACGCCTCCGAGGGAATCTGCGAAAACCCTCGACCCTTCTGGGACGTCGGCTTCGTTTCCTCCGAGATATTCGGGATGGGCGGAATTCGAATCAGACGGAGAAACCGGGGTTGACTGTTAACATGAAGTATTTAGAATTATTTCTAATTTCTTCATCTGCAGGGTATCCAGTCCTACCCTGCTACGGTTGCTAAGTTAGCTTGTTTTCACACGTTAGCCGATCGTTTAAGGATATTCTACATTAATTTTCTTCACCCGATTCCACTCCAGAATTTTCATCTGATGAATAAAGTGGTTTCTTCCAGGAAGTAAGAGTTGGCGTGATCCCAAGTCGTCTTCCCAGATTCGTTAGCTTAGCGCCGACGGCGGCCATGATGACTCAACCGCGACGGCGATCTGAAATTACACTCCCGCATTACACTTTCATCTGGGCCGCCTCCGGAGAACCAACCCTGATCTATCTGTCGCTCTGCATCGCCTCTGCGTGTGTGTGTGTGTGTGTGTGTGTGTGTTTAAGCTAATCCATGCGCAATGATAACCCGCCGCCACATTATAAAGGTTAATTGGAAGTGAACTCTCCATTAGACGTTGATAGCTCATCCTAATCCAAGCCTCTACGCACTCAGCATGTGTTTTCCATGCAGACAAACACACAAACACACACACACACACACACACACACACCCTCAACAGGGTAGCGCCACTTGAGGACGGGTATCCTGACCTTACTCTGCAGAGCCCATGCAAACGACCTCGGCAATGATACCTCGGCATGCTGCCATGGCAACAGGTCAAGAGGCGACCGTGTCGCTGCCCGAGATTGTTTGCGTTCCTGCTCTTGAGAAAACGCAGAGGAAAATAGTTCTCAAAAAAATAGGAGAAGATGAATCCCCTTCGCTTCTCCGATGGTTTGAGGAGCTAGAAACTCCGGCTAGCATGCCGCTAGCAGAAGCCTATGGTAAGAGTTAGCCTCTCGCTGTTAGCCCATTCTGTACATGATACAACTCCTGCTACTAACATGTTAAGAAATAATTTCAAGGAAAATACTGTGTTTTCTTAGTACATATCAGCCATTTCAGAGTTCCATAAACGGGTCGAAATGATGCTGAGTGGACGACGCGGTCGAGCGGATTCCTATGAAGGAAAGCGTCCATGGCTTGAAGGCGGTTTCGGCGGGTCGGCAAGCCGGCGCGTTTAAAACGCCGGTTTTCTGAATGGAGTTCTGCTCATGTGAGCAGAAAATGGGTGTTTTTTTTCTCAGCGGTTTTGAAAATCAAAAACGCCTGCCGGTCGCATCGTAGTGTGTGACGGTTGAGCGCGTCCAGGATGTCACAGGTGGGACGCAAAAATGTATCCGCATTATAAATTCTTTTTTTCCTCCAAAAAAAGGAAAAGAAAAAAAGAAAATGGAATTCTATGCAGATGATGCAATGTTTTTTTCCCTTCTTTCCCACGAATATTTACATGTCTTGTCCTAGCAACTGATAGAAATACAATGTAAACTGTGTATATATATATATATATATATATATATATATATAATACATTATATTATACATACTACAATATAAACATATACAAACTATAGAGTTAGTCAGAGGTAAACTGTGGCCTTTGCACTTCTTTGTACTGAAACACTGAGTGTACAAGTGTTATGATATTGTATAAGTGCACTGGTTTGCAAAAATGAATATTCAAGTGTGTGTGTGTGTGTGTGTGTCTTAAAAAGGCCTATAGAATGGAGTGCAATGATGCAGTTTCTTTGGAGATTTTCAGTTAATTAATGCGTTTGCTGAGGGGATGCAAAAAACACAGAAGGACCAGTGTGTGTGTGTGTGTGTGTGTGTGTGTGTGTGTGTGTGTGTGTGTGCGAGAGAGAGAGAGAGAGAGAGAAAGCTAGTGTGTTAACCGTTGTGGTCCAACATGATTGACGATGGGGTGATTAACTGTGATGATGCAGTTCAATAGTTGCACACATGCATGCACTCACACACACACACACACACACACACACACACACATGCACGCTCTCACGCACGTACAATGACGTGCCTCTCAGTGTGAGGAGGAAGCGTCTGGGTGTTTCCAGCAGGCATGCAGCCAGTCCCTCAGCATCCTGATCCAGGATCTGCCTCACATCAATACAACATCTACGCCTCCTCTCTCTTCCTCCGAATGCGTTTCACTATCTTCTCACTTCCTGGTTCGGGGGGGCCGATGGCGTTCTCCGATTCGCCGCCGCCGCGGGGGATGACGGCCTTCCTCTTCCGAGGGGAAAATGTCGAGCGATTCGTGACGTCGGCTTACATAAGTGAATAAATCACCAAGAGCAGACGCACAGGAAGGAGATGAGGAGATAAAGAGAAGAAAACAGGAATATAATAAACATAAGAGGCCGAAGTGGAGAGAAGGTAAACATGGAGGAGGTTTACACAGATGGATGTTTTTGGGTGTTTAACCCCCCCCCCCCTCACGCCCTCACGCCCTCAACCATGACATCACCCATTGCATGCCGTTGTTGCCATGGATACGGTGGAGTCGCATTCACCGGCGTCCGAGCGCCGCCGCCGCCGCCGGAGCCTTGGCCCCTCGGGCTCCGCTGGGACTCCGGAGCCTCATCCTGTTCCTGAGAAAGCGTGGCGCGGCGAGCCAAGCTGCCTCAGCAAAAACGCAATATGTCGACTCCCGGGGGCCGCCGCCGCCGGCAGGAAGTGTCGCCCCGGAGACGCCGGTCGTACCGCGGGATGCTTATTTGGCGGCAGATGAATGCGCGAGGGGAGGAGAACGGCGGGGTGATGAATGCGTGGCGTCGGCGCGAACGCTGAGTCGGCTCTCGGCGAAAAACTTTCCCCGCCATCATTAAAAATCGCAACAAACGAGCAGAGGCCGCTCTTTTCATTCGGAAATTTGGATATTCTTCGCGCCCGTCCTGGATCTGACCTCCGCTTTATTACCGATCTTTTAATTACCGGGTGACGGTAATGACAAAAAATGTAAAAATGTCCTCATAAGAGGACGACGAGGAGGTTTCTCGGTCCACTGCAACCGCAGTGAAGATCACCGATGAATGAATGAACGTCCTCAAACGAGGACTAAACTAACAGCTTTTTAACAAACCGGCATACGAGCGGAGTTAAGCGAACAAGCCGCGCTGCACGGACACACAAACAGACAAACGCAACGCTTTTCACGTGGTGGCGTTGTAGCGTAGCGGCAGTCGTGCGTGCTACTCCGTGTTGTTCACATTATTCATTGTTGTGTTTTCTTGGGGGGCTTTTTCAGTACTTGAGCACACCTAAATGTAAGCTGCACTGGCTAAACACAACTTTATAAATAAGTGTGTAAAAAAACAGGCCGCACTTGTGTATAAACTACATGTGTCCACATTGCAACATGAGATATTTATGCAGAAACATTTTTTTTTTACTTTAAGTTGAATATATACAGTGATCCCTCGCTATAACGCGGTTTACTTTTCACGGTTTCGCTACTTCACGGATTTGCATCGTGCGTTGTGTTCTGCATGCTGATTGGCTAAAAAGGCACTCCGCTTCTTCTCTACCTGTGCGTCAATAACGTTGCAGTTTAATATGTACACGTACGTGAAACAGCTTGACGAATTTACATGACGTACGTGCAAATTCTCTTGCAATTTCGAGTTTCTCTAAAACCCATAATGTTGACAAAACGCGGAAGATGCTAGTTAAACTTCTGGACATGCTAAGGGAAGGTAAAAGCTATGCGGCTGCAGGTCGGCATTACGGAATTAATGAATCTTCCGTTCGTTCCGTAAAGAAGGAAGAAAAAAAACATAAGGACGACAGCAGCGATGTATAATAGAGTATTTAATTGTATAATAATTATAAAAAAAAATAAAGGTTTCTACTTCACAGATTTTGCCTATGGCGGGTTCTTTTTGGAACGTAACCCCCGTGAAAAACATCTGAAAATATGTTTTTTTTTTTTCCCCCTGTTGGTCTCCGCCCACTCTCTTCCTGCCTATTTTTGTTTGTTTATTTTATTCCTATCATTGCTATTGTCATTGTTTATGTTGTCATTTCATTTTGTCTTCCTTGATGTTGTTGTTGTGGATGTCTTTTGGTTTTTCTAATTGTCGCCTTTTTATTCATATTTATTCAACACTAATAATCTGTTACACCGCTGTGAAAAAAGAATTTCCCCAATGGGGATCAATAAAGTTTGTGTTATCTTATTTTAAGTAACAGTACCTGTAAATATCACAATGAAAAGTCCATCCATTCATCCATTTTCTTGTCCTACTCCAGCTGATCGTTATCTTGGTCTTCCTTCTGCGCACTAAAAGTGTTAAAGTCGTCTTCTTCAGAATTGAACGCCCTCAGAATTTCATTGGTCCGATGTGCCGAGGCTAAAAGTTTTGGCGGCGTGAAGCTTGTTAGCCCCCCAAAAAATCCACAAATTTTTTGTTTAAACGCAGTGTTGGTCCAGCAATTACGGTAAGTTAGCCCTCATTAGCCCAGAAAAGTTAAAAATGCTGGAGCTGTTAAGAAGAAGTTCAGAACTACGATCGATCCGAGGAAGGGAACAATAGCGGCGTTGATGTCGCAGATCCCGCCGAACACTACGACACGGCTAAGTCAACCATCTGTGCCATCCTGAAGACCAAAGATCACAAAGTTAGTGAACAAGGTTCTCTCGCAAGATCTAAAGAATTAGCAAAACGGTGATTGTTAGTTTGGGTGGATGTCACAGCTAGCTGGAGGTAGCGTTAGCGAGGGTCTCAAATGCAAGACAGCTTAACGTTTGCTGATTTAGCAAGGGAAACTGTGCTAGCAAGAAGAGAAGGGACACCAGAACACAGTAATAACTGAGGTTATTGTTTGTATTTTTGCCACAAATAAACCCATAAAATGATTTGAAAGAAGTATTTTGCAGACCATAAGGCGCCCCGTGTTATAAGGCACAAGATAAAACATACAGAGTATAAAGCGAAACAATGTTGGTGTTACAAAAAGTACTGCTCTCTGATTGGTTTATCGTTGCTAGCAATAGCGATAGCAATAACCAGAAGTTTGCGTCAATTTGGAAAAACGTTGTATTCCAACACGACATCATCAGTTATCTAACGTTGCAACCATAATCAAAAAACATTTTGACAGATTTTTGAGCTCAGTGTACATCAGAAAATTGATTCGAGGTCCGTAAGCACAACAAGAATTCATACACAGCGGCAAAGCAGACGATATTTGAGAAAATATAAGAATTTTAAGCGCGCCTTATAGTGCGAAAAATTCGTTACAGTTTGTTTTTGGGGCTGGCGGACGGATCAGTGATCGATATCAATGCCAAACATTGATTCCGTTCGCAAAAAAACAAAGAAAAAAATGTAATCCGTGCGCCGCAGCTCTTCTCTACATAGAAAATAAAGAGGGACTTGGACGTTGGACGTTGGTATGGCGGCGACTCTGTTGCGTTCGAGATGCCGGCGTCTGGCGACCTGGGTAACGTTAGCCGGTCCAGCTCAGCGGAATGTCAGAATGGCCGCCTCATCAAGTTAGCGTTGCCAAGCCGTTACCGGCGGTACAACCGGACAGAACTCCGTCAACGCGCCTCCCCCCCGCGAGTCTTACCCCAGGAAAAGTTCACGGGACGCTATCGGGTTTCCCTGGCGACGTCCCCGACCGGCCCCACCCTCGGCGGCGGACATTCCCGGGTGTAAAGTGACCGTCGGAGGGGGCGGCGTTCCCTCCTCCCGGTTTGTATTTGAAACTGTCCGATAAACACCGGCTCTCGCACAGGTGCCGCATTTCGGACAGTCGCGCTAAACAAACAGCGACTCCACCGGTGAAATTATGGGATGTCAAGGCGAGGGGTCGCGCCGGTCCTTCCCTGACGCCGGGACGTCTTGAGTGTTTTTTCGGCTCGGAAGCGGCCCCGCGACACCGAATTGGAGCGGGTACTCTTTTTAAACGTGAGATTTGACGACGACGCTAAATAAGAGTCGGACGATAAACCCTCGATGTAAAATAAAACAAAGTGCGAGCGGATCGTCCGACCGTCACAGAGTCGTCGAACGCTAACGTCAACAAACGCCCAAACAACCTCGGACTTTTAGCACGCCGATTAGCAGAGCGCCGCGGCTACAACTTTATCCCTGCTGGAGGCATTGACAGCATTAACGCCGAGAGGGTGTGGGATGAGAACGGCTGAACGTGGGCAGCCCGGTTACATAAGCGGCCCAACTAAAACAGCAGAAAAACCCTGCGTGCGCGTGAGCGTGCACGTTGCTCACCACCCTCTGTGGTGGAGTGGCTGCCGTTACAGCGCTCGCTCTCTTAGCTGGTTGCTAATATCTATTATGAATTTTACACACCCCGTCCAAACCGAGGGGGGAAACCAACTCTTCTATCAGCGCCGTGCCGAGTTTCCCGTCGAATCCTTCGGTATTTCGTATCGTTGGCGTCTTCATGGCGTGTCTAAATGAATTTCCTGCTGATTTTACTTGAATTTCAGACGAAAAAAACAAAACAAAAACAAAAACAAACAAACCCGTCTTGTGCATCCCTTTCCTCCCAGCCCTCCCAACAGATTCAGTCGCCATGGTAACATCCATTAACACACCTGCTAGGCTCTCAGGTCCCTGATGCCTCACTCACTCATCTATCTATCAATCTAGCTAACTAGCTATGATGCTAATAAAATAGATAAAATAAAACTAACTATCTATCTATCTAACTATCTATATCCTTCCTCACGTTTCCCTTGAGTAGTTGGGAGCTGATGAGAAGTGAGATTCACCCTCAACATGAATGAAACACAAAGGGACCCACCCACCCATTGTGTGTGTGTGTGTGTGTGTGTGTGTGTGTGTGTGTGTGTGTGTGTGTGTGTGTGTGTGTGTGTGTGTGTGTGTGTGGCCGAGAGGCCTCCACGCGCTCGCCGTTGACATGTTTTGCGGAGGTGCCAAGGACAAAAGCGAGGTTTCAGGCTGTGGCGTTTCATGCGAAGGTGCAAAGCTCCTTCGGGAGGTTTCCTCTTAGGCTCCGCCCACTGCCGCCATCTTTTCTGCTCCGCGCACGAAGCTGAAGCTGCCTCGTCTTCATCCTGTCACCCTCAAAACTACCCGTGGAGTGACGTGACTTCGTTTTTTTTTTTTTTTTTTTTTTTTTTAAATAAAAAACACAACCGCACCCGGTGTTCGGGCACGCTTAAAAAAACGGGGTATCGCCATCCACGCCGGAGGCGCCGCGCGGTCCTGTCACCGTGGCAACAGGTGGAGTGGCGCACAGAGGGGGGAAAACACACTCTCACCCG